>NW_012102898.1:2679978-2749562 GCF_000951045.1 Mandrillus leucophaeus | reverse complement strand
AACCAATAAGGATCAAAAGAGACAAAGAAGGCCATTACATAATGGTAAAGGGATCAATTCAACAAGAAGAGCTAACTGTCCTAAATATATATGCACCCAATACAGGAGCACCCAGATTCATAAAGCAAGTCTTTAGAGACCTACAAAGAGACTTAGACTCCCACACAATAATAATAGGAGACTTTAACACCTCACTGTCAATATTACACAGATCAACGAGACAGAAAGTTAACAAGGATATCCAGGACTTGAACTCAGAGCTGTACCAAGTGGAACTAATAGACATCTACAGAACTCTCCACCCCAGATCAACAGAATATACATTCTTCTCAGCACCATATCACACTTATTCCTAAATTGACCACATAGTTGGAAGTAAAGCACTCCTCAGCAAATGTAAAAGAACAGAAACTATAACAACTGTCTCTCAGACCACAGTGCAATCGAATTAGAACTCAGGATTAAGAAACTCACCTCACTGAAAACCACTCAACTACATGGAAACTGAACAACCTGCTCCTGAATGACTACTGGGTATATAATGAAATGAAGGCACAAATAAAGATGTTCTTTGAAACCAATGAGAACAAAGACACAACATACCAGAATCTCTGGGACACATTGAAAGCAATGTGTAGAGGGAAATTTATAGCACTAAATACCCACAAGAGAAAGCAGGAAAGATCTAAAATTGACACCCTAACATCACAATTAAAAGAACTAGAGAAGCAAGAGCAAACACTTTCAAAATTTAGCAGAAAGCAAGAAATAACTAAGATCAGAGCAGAACTGAAGGAGATAGAGATGCAAAAAAAAAAAAAAACCCTTCAAAAAAATCAATGAATCCAGGAGCTGTTTTTTTTGAAAAGATCAACAAAATTGATAGACCACTAGCAAGACCAATAAAGAAGAAAAGAGAGAAGAATCAAATAGACACAATAAAAAAATGATAAAGGGGATATCACCACCGATCCCACAGAAATACAAACTGCCATCAGATAACACTATAAACACCTGTACTCAAATAAACTAGAAAATCCAGAAGAAATGGATAAATTCCTGGACATAGACACTGTCCCAAGATTAAACCAGGAAGAACTTGAATCCCTGAATAGACACATAACAGGCTCTGAAATTGAGGTATTCCCAAAGAATTTCAACAGGTTTTCATTGTAAATATTGGAGAACAAAACTACTTCAGGGCGGAGAGGAAGAATAATTACTGTGAAATGCAGTCACAGCATTTGTCATAACCAAGGCATAGTCTCTAGGGTCAACTATTTTATTTTATTTTATTATACTTTAAGTTCTAGGGTACATGTGCACAACATGCAGGTTTGTTACATATGTATACATGTGCAATGTTGGTGTGCTGTACCCATTAACTCTTCATTTACATTAGGTATATCTCCTAATGCTATCCCTCCCCTCTTCCCCCAACCCATGACAGGCCCCAGGGTGTGATATTCCCCTTCCTGTGTCCAAGATTTCCCATTGTTCAGTTCCCACCTATGAGTGAGAACATGCAGTGTTTGGTTTTCTGTTCTTGTGATAGTTTGCTGAGAATAATGGTTTCCAGCTGCATCCATGTCCCTGCAAAGGACAGGAACTGATCCTTTTTAAGGCTGCATAGTATTCCATGGTGTATATGTGCCATGTTTTCTTAATCCAGTCTGTCATGGATGTACATTTGGGTTGGTTTCAAGTCTTTGTTATTGTGAATGGTGCCACAATAAACATACATGTGCATGTGTCTTTATAGCAGCATGATTTATACTCCTTTGGGTATATACCCCGTAATGGGATGACTGGATCAAATGGTGTTTCTAGTTCTACATCCTTGAGGAATCACCACACTGTTTTCCACAGTGGCTGAACTAGTTTACAATCCCACCAACAGTGTAGAAGTGTTCCTATTTCTTCACATCCTCTCCAGCACCTGTTGTTTCCTGACTTTTTAATGATGGTCATTCTAACTGGTGTGAGATGGTATCTCATTGTGGTTTTGATTTGCATTTCTCTGATGGCCAGTGAAGATGAACATTTTTTCCTGTGTCTGTTGGCTGCATAAATGTCTTCTTTTGAGAAGTGTCCCCCACTTTTTGATGGGGTTGTTTGTTTTTTTCTTGTAAATCTGTTTAAGTTCTTTGTAGGTTCTGGATATTAGCCCTTTTTCACATGGGTAGATTGCAAAAGTTTTCTCCCATTCTGTGGGTTACCTGTTCACCCTGATGGTAGTTTTGTTTTCTGTGCAGAAGCTCTTTAGTTTAATTAGATCCTATTTATCAATTTTGGCTTTTGTTCTATTGCTTTTGACAATAGACATGAAGTCCTTGCCCATGTCTATGTCCTGAATAGTATTGCCTAGGTTTTCTTCTAGGATTTTTATGGTTTTAGGTCTAACATTTAAGTTGCTAATCCGTCTTGAGTTAATTTTTATATAAGGAGTAAGGAAGGGATCCAGTTTCGGCTTTCTACTTATGGCTAGCCAGTTTTCCCAGCACCATTTATTAAATGGGGAATCCTTTCCCCATTTCTGGTTTTTGTCAGGTTTTTCAAAGATCAGATGGCTGTAGATGTGTGGTATTATTTCTGAGGGCTCTGTTCCGTTCCATTGGTCTATATCTCTGTTTTGTTACCAGTACCATGCTGTTTTTGTTACTGTAACCTTGTAGGATAGCTTGAACTCAGGTAGCGCGTTGCCTCCAGCTTTGTTGTTTTGGCTTAGGATTGTCTTGGCAATGCGTGCTCTTTTTTGGTTCCATGTGAACTTTAAAGTAGTTTTTTCCAATTTTGTGAAGAAAATCATTGGTAGTTTAATGGAAATGGCATTGAGTCTTTAAATTACCTTGGGCAGCATGGCCATTTTCACGATATTGAGTCTTCCTATCCATGAGCATGGAATGCTCTTCCGTTTGTTTATGTCCTCTTTTATTTCATTTTGCAGTATTTTGTAGTTCTCCTTGAAGAGGTCCTTCACATCTCTTGTAAGTTGGATTCCTAGGTATTTTATTCTCTTTTAAGCAATTGTGAATGGGAGTTCCCTCATGATATGACTCTCTGTTTGTCTGTTATTGGTGTATAAGAATGCTTATGATTTTTGCACATTGATTTTGTATCCTGAGGCTTTGCTGAAGTTGCTTATCAGCTTAAGGAGTTTTTGGGCTGAGACAATGGGGTTTTCTAAATATACAATCGTGTCATCTGCAAATAGGGACAATTTGACTTCCTCTTTACCTAACTGAATACCCTTTATTTCTTTCTCCTGCCTGATTGCCCTGGCCCGAACTTCCAACACTGTGTTGAATATGAGTGGTGAGAGAGGACATCCCTGTCTTGTGCCAGTTTTCAAAGGGAATGCTTCCAGTGTTTGCGTGTTCAGTATGATATTGGCTGTGGGTTTGTTATAAATAGCTCTTATTATTTTGAGATACGTTCCATCAATAACGAGTTTATTGAGAGTTTTTAGCATGAAGGGCTAAATTTTGTCAAAGGGCTTTTCTGCATCTATTGAGATAATCATGTGATTTTTGTCTTTGGTTCTGTTTATATGGTGGATTACATTTATTGATTTCCGTATATTGAACCAGCCTTGCATCCCAGCGATGAAGCCAACTTGATTGTGGTAGATGAGCTTTTCGATGTGCTGCTGGATTTGGTTTGCCAGTATTTTATTGAGGATGTTTGTTTGCATTGATGTTCATCATGGATACTGGTCTAAAATTCTCTTTTTTTGTTGTGTCTTTCCCAGTCTTTGGTATCAGGATGATGTTGGCCTCATAAAATGAGTTAGGGAAGATTCCTTCTTTTTCTGTTGATTGGAATAGTTTCAGAAGGAATGGTACCAGCTCCTCCTTGTACCTCTGGTAGAATTCGGCTGTGAATCCATCTGGTCCTGAACTTTTTTTGGTTGATAGGCTATTAATTATTGCCTCAATTTCAGAGCTTGTTATTGGTTTGTTCAGGGGTTCAACTTTGCCTTGTTTAGTCTTGGGATAGTGTATGTGTCCAGGAATTTATCCATTGCTTCTAGGTTTTCTAGTTTATTTGCGTAGAGGTGTTTATAGTATGTCCCAGTCTGACAGCTTTGAAGAGTAGTGGTTCTCCCAGTATGGAGTTTGAGATCTGAGAACGGACAGACTGCCTGCTCAAGTGGGTCCCTGACCCATGAGTAACCTAACTGGGAGACACCCCCTACTAGGGGCACACTGACACCTCACACCTCACACGGCAGGGTCAACTATTTTACCAGCACTTTCTCATTGCCTGGGTAAGGGATGTTTTTCTCACTCCAGACCTGTCTCACCTTTCTTCTGTCTCATGGGGAAAAATAAATATAGAGTCATCAGAGGTCAAGGAAATAGCATACGTTACAGCCTGTGAAAGGAGAAAGTTATGTCACTGGAGAAGCAATTATGAAGGACACAGCACCAAGATGAGACTCACTAAGAGAATGAGATTTAAGTGCAAGATAATAGAATAGTCCCTCTCTCTGACATGCCACCAAACCAGTCTGACTCTAGTGCAAGTTAATAGAATAGTCCCTCTCTCTGACATGCCACCAAACCAATCTGACTCTAATACAACTATAGATTAGTGTTAAAAGACCTGAAAGACACAGATTTTCTGAGGAGTACTTAGGAAAGACCAAAGTCAAAAGGAGGAAATAACCAAAGAACAACAACAACAACAACAAAAACACACAAAACATAGATGGTAGAGGTATTTTAAACTTTGTGTACCTATAGTTATTGATATGGTTTGACTGTGTCCCCACCCAAATCTTATGTTGAATTTTAGTTCCCATAATCCCCACATGTCATGGGAGGGACCAGGTGGAGACTCTGGTCTTAATATGTTAGACTGTAATAGAAAAAGTATAAAAGATGTTACAACAGATAGGTACTAAAAGCAGAAAAATTAAAATTGTAAAAGTGAATCAAAAGAAAATGCTAGAAATTAAAAAATCATATGACAGAAATGAGAACTGCTTGATAAGTAGACTAGAGATAGCTTAGAAAATAATCAGGGTTCTTGAAGGTATGTAAGTAGAAACATGCCAAACTGAAATGTACATAGAAAAAAGAATAAAAGAAAAATATGAGGGCCGAATAAGAATGATACGCAAGGTGTAGTCTGGGCAGGGTGACTCACATCTGTAACATCAGCACTTTAGGAGGCTGGTTGGAGAGGGATGGATCACTTGAGGCCAGGAGTTTGAGACCAGTCTGGCCAACATGGCAAAACTCCATCTCTACTAAAAACTGCAAATATTAGCCTAGTGTGGTGACACAATCCTGTAATCCCAGCTACTCAGAAGGCTGAGGCAGGAGTATCACTTGAACCCAAGAGGCCAAAGTTCAAGTGCAGCAAGCCGAGAGTGTGCCACTGCACTCCAGCAAGATTGTCTCAAAAAAAAAAAAAAAAAAAAATTAAAGAAAATCCAGGAAGTGTGGGGCATTACCAAAAGTTGTAAGACATGTATAATTTGATGAGCAGATGGAGAAGTAAGAGACAGCAGAACAGAATAAATTTGTGAAATGATAATGGCAAAGAACTTTCAAAAATTAAAGACAGACACAAAGCCATTGATAGAAGCAGCTCAGAGAACACTAAGCAGGATGAATATCAAAAAACAACACACATTGTTTTATCACATCAAAACTATAGTACATAAAATATAAAAAATAAATCTTGAAGGTTAGGGGGTACTTTATATTATAATATAAAGAAAAATATATGGAATATAAAGAATAATATGGGTAAGAATCACAGCAAACCTAACATCAGACACCATATAATCATCAAGAAAGGAGTGAAATATTTAAAGTTTTAGAAAAGAAAACAATAACAAATAATTTATAATTCTGTACTTAATGGTGATATAGTTTGACTGTGTCCCCAGACAAATCTCATCTTGAATTGTAGCTCCCATATTCTCCATGTGTCATGGGAGGTATCCAGTGGGAGGTAATTGAAACATGGAGGCAGGATTTTTCCCATACTGTTCTCGCGATAGTGAATAAGTCTCATAAGAGCTGATGGTTTCATAAAGGACAGGTCATCTGCACACACTCTCTCATCTGTTGCCATGTAGAATATCACTTTGCTCTTCCTTTGCCTCCTGCCATAATTGTGGGGTCTCCCCAGCCATGTGGAACTGTGCATCCATTTAATCTGTTTTTCTTTATAAATTACCCAGTCTTAGTCTTTATTAGCAGTGTGAGAACAGACTAATACAAATGAAATCATCCTTCAAAAATGAATGATAAATAATACAAACTGAGGAATTCAATGCTAGAAAACCTGCCCAACATTTCCTGCAGGAAATGTTAAAAGAAGTTCTCCAGACAGAAGGAAAATAATATAGGAAGAGAAAACTTTGCCTCGAGGAAGAGAGAACTCTTCTTCCAGACTGCCTTTGGATTGGCAATGTAACATCAACTCTTTCTTAAATCTGCAGACTGTCAGACTGCCTAGTAATAAAAAAAAAAGTTCTACATAAAGAGAAAGATAAGTAGAGAAAGAATAAATGAAAGGAAAATAATTTTTTTTCTCCTAATTTATGTAAAACATAATAGTTTGCTTAAAGCAGTGATAATAACCTGATTACTTTTGCATATCAAGAAGTGAAATGGCTGACAGCAGTATCACAAGAGAGGAATGTGAGAAATTTGGAATACTCTGGAATGACCTACACTTGAGGCTATTTAGTGATATTTGAAAGTGGACTTAATTAATTAAAGATGTATTATAAATTCCAGAATAATAAAAATGAGAAATAATTTATATGCCAGGAAAAGACACAGAATGGAGTCATATAAAATGCTAAATTAAAACCAGAAAAGTCACAAAAATAGTAAAGGTGGGGGGATAGAATTCAGGACCAGAAAATGGCCGTTAGGCAACATCAGCAACAACAACAAGAAAATTTGAATAAAGTTATACACTGTAGTTAATAGTAGTGCATTTGTATTGGTTCATTAATTGTGAAAAATGTACCATATTAATAAATATATTAATAGAGAAAGCTGATAAATATAGGAACTGTGTGCAGTATATTCAAAATTTTATATCAATTTAAATCTATTTCAAAATAAGTTTAAAAAGTGGAAAAATTATGGAAGTGTAAAAGCCATAAGATAGCTATAATAACTTTGAAAAAGAAGCAGCAGTTTAGATAAATTCTGTCACCTGACATTAAGACTTTATTGTTGGCCAGATGTGGTGGCTCACACCTGTAATCTCAGCATTTTGGGAGGCCCAACTGGGTGGATCACCTGAGGTTGGGAGTTCAACACCAGCCTGGCCAACATGGTTAAACCCCGTCTCTACTAAAAATACAAAAAATGTGCTGGGCTTGGTGGTGCATGTCTGTAATCTCAGGTACTTGGGAAGCTGAGGCAGCAGAAATGCTTGAACCCAGGAGGTGGAGGTTGCAGTGAACCGAGATCACACCACTGCACTCCAGCTTAGAGAACAAGAGTGAAACTTCATTTCAAAACAAACAAGCAACAACAACAAGAAGAACACCTTATTGTAAAGCTATATGTGAAGTAGATCAATAGAACAAAGTGTGAAGTAATAGACCCAAGTTTTGAGAAACAATAGATTTTTGACAAAATATATCCTTAAAGTGGTGTAGTTATACAACCATTAATTGTTGTAAAAATACATAAATCAATATAGCATAAGGTTCATTATATTTTAAATGAAACTGCAAAGTTTAAAGCAGTTGATAACTAGTTCTGTTTCCTAACAGGGTATACATATGTATGTACTTTTTCTAGAGGATTCATACAGACACACAAATATACATACACAATAGGCTGGATTGTTTGTTTTAGGAACTTGAAATTGCTGTCATCTGCATTTTGTTTTGCTTTTAGTGGACTGCTTCTGTTTATTTCATTGAAAAACAAAACATTTAAATATTATATTACCAATATTGATAGTATAATGATATTTTAAAAATATATATGTGGATTGCATAGAGACTGGAAGATAAAAATCCAAATATTAGCAATGAAAGGTGAAGCTACAGATAATTATTTTGTCTTATAGCTTTTTGTCATTGTGCATATCTAATATTTTTGCATTGAGTATATTTTGGTTTAAAAAATATTCAGAGCAATATTTACTTTTTTTTTTTTTTTAAACAAACTCTCAAAAAAGCAGCCTAAAACTACACAGGAGAAGAAGGAATATATTTTTAAAAAGAAAGTAGGAGAGACTTTTTATGAAGAAGGGATTAGGCAATGGGATCAAATTCTGCAAATAATTTAAATAAGGTAAAGAATTTTTTTAAATGATATGAAGTGATTTTCATTTTGAAGTTATTAGTTACTTTTGCCACAGTAGTTTCAGTATAACAGTGGAAGGACACAATAACTTTTTCTTCATTTGACAATAAATTAGATATAAGAAAATAGGAATAAAGAGTCCTCGATTTATCTCAATAAGTAAAGTGATTTGAGTAATTAAATATGCAACTGTGATGAAAAGAAAATGATATAGAGAAGGTCTATAGGAACTAGAAATGATTGGGATTCTGTATGAGTCTGCTCTGATAAGGAATAAAATATTACTTATATTGATATAAGATTTTTAAAAGAAAGAAACTGAGGTAAAAAATAGCTGAGTCTGTTCGCTACAGATTTCTTGAGGTTAACATTAGATTATTCCCGAATCTCTTATCATAGGTCTGTCCACTCAAAATTGTTCAATGTCTCTCAATTATTAAAATAAGTAGAAGTCCCTCCTACAATCTTCTTGTGATGGCTAATTTTATGGGTCAACTTGACTAGGCCGTGGTAGCCAGATATTTGGTCTAGATTGCTGCCATGATGGTAACTTTTAGATGAAATTAACATTTATATCACTAGACTGAGTAAAGAATATTATTTTAGGTAATGCAGGTGGGATGGAAGTCTGTTGAAGCCGTAAGTGAAAAAAAGACGAAGTACCCCAAGGAAGAGAGAACTCTACCTCTCTGCCTTTGGATTGGAGAAGCAACATCAACTCTTCCTTAAATCTGCAGCCTCTCAGACTGCCCAGAGGCTTTTGGACTTGCCAGCCTCTACAGTCACATAAGTGAATTCCTTAAAACAAATGTCCCTCTCTCTCTCTCTCTCTCTCTCTCTCTCACACTCACTCACTCTCTGTATATATATGCACCTATTGGTTCTGGTTCTCTAGAGGAAAAACTCTAGTATGCTACCTTTCATGTTTTACATCTGTGTATCTGTATAGAGAAGCCTCTGATTTCCCCTAAAATATATTAATTGCTTTCAATAATAATAATAATAACAATATTGCCACTAAATCTATTATCTGTATAGGTACTTTCCACCAAGACTAGCTCTCTATATTGCATTTTTCTAAATACCCATCTAACAAATCATTTTTCCCTGTACTTTCACCGATTCATCCAAAACAATCATATTTGTTATCTAGTGTCCAATTTTAGAGACTTATATAATTCTTCGAAACATCCCTTTCTGTAACCTATTATTAGTATTTTAGTTCTCTTTTTATCAGTATGCTTTGCATATCTTATGCTGAAATAAAAATAACTTTGTAATATCAATGTCTTGCATCAGTAGAAGTTTTATTTGTTTGGTGATTGCTTGTTTGCTTTAACTCTTATTTTATGTTCTCCATGAGTAATCTCTGGCTCTCCTTATCTGGGACCAAAGTTGAAGGAGCCCCGCCTACTTGGTTTATCATTTCTTTGGCTAAAGGAACTTAAAGGAGCAAATTGTTATAAATCTCACCCAACATCTCTGGTGTATAATTTATTGTTTCTTTATTGCTTAACAAGAATTGGATTCATGCAGTATATTCATAGTAAATTTTTGTAAATTGCTTGTAATAGAGCATACGTTTAGATAAAAAGCCAATTGTGTAAAATTAATGTATGTTTTCTAATAGCATGGAACTTAGGGGCAGAAATTAGCCAGATATCAGAAAGAAACTGGAAATAACTGAAAAAAATTGATAAAGATCTAGATATATTTTGGGGGATATTTTTTCATTTACATTGGGTCTATATTATTTTTCTTATTTTTCTTGGAACTATAGCTAGTTCTATCTTTCTCTCATTCTCTCTCTCTGTCTCAATCAACCTTTTCTACATAATGGAGCAAGGCTGATCAACAGGTACTTCATTTTTGTATCACACATGCTCTAAGCTACATATAGGAACTGTTTCTGAATCCAAAATCCAGACGTTTAGGATTGAGTACCTTATTATATTCTCATTTCTCAAGAGTCTACTCTTAGTCCAGTCAACTATGGCCAGATAATTGTTTTCAAACCTTACTGCTGACCTCTTCCCTTATAGAAGATCAATTCTAAACAAAGTCTGTAAGTCATAGCTTGGCAAACATCCTGAAAAGAGTGTAGTATGATTGCATTGAGAGTAAATGGTCTAGGGGAAAAAAACTGCTGTGTCCTGTAAATCCTTAAAATAGCTTCAACACTTATTTTCTGAGATCTTATATGCTTCTTAAATTTTCTTTAAGTCAATACACGAATGTAAGAGCAATCACTAACAAAACTTAGTAATACTGTTTCTGATGAATCACAACTTACAAACTCATATTTTGTTCTTGGAAGTTAGTAAGATGATAAACTGACAAACTCAACTGTTCCTGGAAGGTAACGCATTTTGATTTGTGTCAGAGATAGAGAAATGTGTGGACAATGAATTGTTTCTTCAGTAGTTGCAAAAGAGCTGATTCATCAATATATGGTAGCCTATACATTGATTTTTGCCAAGGAAACATTTCAGAGCACTGCAGCACTGTAAAAATAAACTCAGTGGTAGCCACATTTGAGTGACTTAATACCACAGTAATTTACATATCACAAAAAAAACTTTATTTTAAATTTCCACCGTGTATATTTCTTTTCTGATAGAGTAATTCGTTTGTAGCTCAGAGACATTTTAGCCGTTTTCTTAAAAATAATGGCAGCATATCTTTGTGTATTGTTTTCAAAGAACTTTTCTTCGTGTGATCTTTTATTTTCTATTTTCATAATATCTTTGTGAGGTGAATAGGAGAGCTGTTATCATTACAGATGAAACAGACTGAGGTTCACAAACAGTAATAGGCTGTTTAGTGATACAGACTGAGAAGTGACTTTACTCAAAAAAGACTTTTCTGTAGTAAATGTGATGATACTGAAATGTCCTAGGGAGGCCCAATGGGGAGACTAACATGAGCCAATACTGACCTAGAAGAAGATTGTCAGGGACCATGGTCAGCAGGAGAAGGCAAGGATATCCCTTTTCCACAGGGGAAGACTATGTAGCCACAAACCACTTTATTAACCTTATTTCAAGTGACTTTTTATTAAAGAAAGGTCTATTCAAGTTCTTTGACAATTTTTAACTGGGATATTGGGTTTTTGCTATCAAATTGGAAAAGATTTTTAAATGTACTTTGGATATTAACCTTTTATCAAATATGTAATTTAAAAATACTTTTTCTCATTCTGTAGATTGCCTTTTTGCTTTGATGATTGTTTCCTTTGCAGTAATGAAGTATGTTGGTTTGATGTTATCCCACTTCTCCACTTTAGTTTTTGGTACTTATGTTTTTCAGATAATATCCAAGAAATCTTTTCTAAGACAAACTTCATAAAGCATTTTTCTTTGTGTTTTCTTCTTGTAGCTTTATAGTTTCAGGTCCTACACTAAAGTGTATAATCCATTTTGAGCTAATTTTTGTGTATTGTGTAAGACAAGATTCTAATTTCATTCTTTCACACTAGGATATGCACTTTTCCCAGTATCATTTGTTGAATAGTCTATCCTTTTCCTAGTGTGTATTTTACATAGCCTTGTGAAAGATCAGTTGCCCTTATAAATTGTGTTTATGACCGGGCTCCTTATTTTGTTCCATTTATCTGTATGCCTGTCTTTTGCCAGGACCATCTGATTTTAATTTACTGTAGCTATGTCATTCATTTTGAAATCCAGAAGTGTGAGACCTCCAGTTTTGTTCTTCTTTCTCAAGATTGCTTTGGCTATTTGAGATATTTTCTAGTTTCATATACTCTTTAGAATTTCTTTTTCTATTTCTGTAAAAATTTCCATTAGGATTTGGAATGGGTTTGCATTGAATTGGTAGATGGCTTTGGGGCACAGTGGTTGAGCAAATGTAGGGAGAGAGTGTCTTATGAAGAGGTTGTGGTATCGAGACTGGATAGTTGGGAGTCCTTGGATCATGAGGAAATGAAGGGAATCAACTGCGACTGTCTCAGTAATATGAATTAAATGCAGTGCTCAGTGGGAAGTCTGCTTCAACAACAGAATCAAAGTTTGGCCTTGTAATTTTAAAAAATTCTATTCATGTCATATGTAGTCATACAGAAATCTTTCTCATTTAAACAAAGGTCCATGTAGATATTTTCAGTGAAAATGCTCTGTAAATAAGGAATAAAAAAAACACCGACACACAATATGAGAATGGAGCTTTTTTCATGGAAGGTTTACTTTTAAAAGGTTGATAACTAGTTTTTTTTTCCCCCTGAAGAAATATAAAAATATAAGAGGGAAATTGTAGAAAAACCAAACATAAACCCACTCAAACATATATTCTACATATACGATGAATATGCTACAGTGGATGACACTTTGTATCTCAAATAAAGCATAATGTGCAAAATACCAAATCACCTAGTCAACTTCAAAATTTTTTCACAAATTCAAGAGAACACCACACACGCTCATCCACACACACACACACACACACACAAAGTTGTATTATTGAGCCAATACTTTACTCTTAGTTGCATTTATTTTCAGTGTACTTTCTGAACTCCAGATTTTCCTCCTTAAGCCTGTCTAAAAAAGTCTCTTGCAAAATACAAACTGCGCTGTTTGCAGATGTGTTGTAGGAAGTATCCTTGTTTATTTAGTTCATGCATAGCTTTTATTTCCATACTTGATCACACTGAACCGCTGACAACTTTAAAAATTCAATGTAGATAATAGGTGGCAAATCATCCTCCTGTCTGTCAATTCAGTCTCTAACACTGGATTTTACATGGCAAACTCCTGCAGTCCTCATACAAATGAACACTGAACATCAGACATTTATCCAGGACCATTACAGATAGAATTCCTTATCTAGTATTTCAAACCAATCTAAGACTTCTTTAAGTCATGTACCAGATTTGCTATATAGGATATAGTCATCAACCAAGCTCTTCTGCTTTAAGAACAGCTCCTTGTTTTCTTCTTAATTCGAAACATTTATTGAGCACTATTTATGTGGCAGAGGATATTCTAGATCTTCGGGATGCATCAGGAAACAAAAGAAGCACAAATCCCTGCTTTCACTGGACTTATATTCTAGAATACTTGGACAAAAACAACTGAAATTTCAATTTTTCTATTACTAAATGAACCTACTTTCAAAATCTCTCTTTTTAGTGTTGGAGGAAGAAGGAAACGTAGCTTAACAAAGAGTAAAATGTATGGGTATGTCTGGGCATTAAAAGAGGTCAGGGATTTAAGAAGTTTTCTGAATATGATTTCTTTTAATCCTTACAGCAATTGTATTCTCAGTAAGAAGATTAGTACTCAAGGTGATTGCACAGCTTGTATTAGATGTAACTGAGTTAGAGCCCCTGTTTTCCTATTTAAATCTGGCTTCCTCAGATAGAAAGGCATGCTGTGCTTGTTTGTAGCACAATTCTTTCTCTTCAGAACACAAACAGACATCTTGAAGATACTGATCTACTTTTATGTAATTAAAATACTCCAACTTACACATTTCCTGTAGGACAAGCAACAAAACTAGAAATATCCTGATGTTCCCTCCCCCAAAATAAAAATGTTTGTTCTTTATCATGACTGGATTCTTCTTGCCTCCCCTTTCTCAAAAATTTGCTCCTCACTTAAGTAATACTGAGTATTCTCTGGAGGTTTCTTTCCAGCCACATGTGATTTCCCCCATGGGAAAGTTTATGTTAACTATGATTTGTATCCTCACATAAAATTTTATACATATATATTTGTCTGGATAGTTTTTACTGTATGCACATGTCTGTTTCTCCTAACAGTGATCACAAATACATGACTGAAGCAGATATCATATTCATTTTCACTGTTGGCCTGTAAATTCTTTAATGGAATGTTTCGTGCAATTGCCAGTAGCACACTAACTTGCGTGGAACTGGGAACATAACGGGAGCTTAAGGAGAGGAATATGGGGGAATTACCAGCCTGTGAAATAGGTCTAAGACTGCTGAACAAGAGAGGGAAGGTAGGTCTCAGACTCTGCGTTTGGTAAGGTTTTTGGGGCCAAATTGTCCCTCAAATCCATAAAGCGTTGCCTGGCAGCAAACCGTAGGAAACACAGCCTCCAGCGTTCTCATTGGGTGCATTTCTGAGCACAGTAGCTGGGGCTCTGGGTCAGTTAAATTCCCCACGGTAGAAAATCTGAGAGGTGCATAGTCTAGGTGATGCAGAGTCTTGAGGCATCTTCTCCCACTCTTTTCCAGATCTCATATGTTCCTTATATTTCCCTAGTTTATGACACTGCAGTAGGCTGGAGTCCCCACATATTTTGGAAAATAAATGATCCCAAATTATATAAAATATAAAAATGAATGTACATAGGAAACATAATATATATTTTTTAAGATAAATATAATACATTATTACCTTGTTATGATAATAAAATAAGTTATTATCATAACAAGGTAATAATGTATTATATTAAGATAAATATAATACATTTATATATTTATATATAATAGCTTATATTGATTTTTTATAATTTAGAGGAGGTTACATTTCAATAGCTCATAAAGTTCAAGTGTTAAAGAAGAATATAAAATATAATGATGAAAGACTAGTATATGCAATAATTTCCACTAAATACCTTACGGTGCAGAAATAAATTTCTTTCAGATATGTTATATAGGGAATATATATACCTTGTATTCATGTCGAACTAGTAAAATGTCTTGATATTTTCACAAGGCATAATCTGCTTTTGAAATAGTCCAACATTTGTACATGGTATAAACTTCATATGCATTCTTATTTAAAATATTCAGTAGAATCATCTAAACCAGTAGGAATATAGTAAAGACAAATCTTTCATGGGAATAAGTTGAGTAAAACTTACAATAAGTTGAGGCATTTAAATAATTTGTTACTAAGCAAATACTAATTTAATATTAATTAGTCACATCAAGAAATTTTAGGTATCAAATGAACACATTTCTGGAACTCAAAACTTCTTTGATTTTAGGAATTAATAGTTTCTTTATATTTAGGCAATGTGTCTGTTTTCTTTTTTAAAAAAACCTGATGGTGTTCAATGAAACATAACATTTTGTGGATCATTACTAAGGTATCTCTATTATTTCATAAATAGCACTCACGTATTATCCTCCAAATTCTTTACAAAAAACAGAGAAACAGCAGGGCAAACTAAAGAAAAGCGATGTGTTAAATTTTCAAAGGCTTACATCTAATGACATGGTTTAAACCAACAGAGTGTAGGTGTGATATTTGCTGGTGACAAAGCCACATATCTGTGGATAGCGTTCCCTGAAGGAACTAGGCACTTGTGGGCCAGAATTGCTTTGAGATTCTTACATAAATTGCTTTGAGAAGAATGCAGGAAATTATATTACCCTTTTCACTTTTGCTTTTTATTTCTAATACAATTTATTTCTCTACATACTTCATTGTGAGAGGGGAGAGAGATAAACAATGCTGTTCTAAGCTTTCTGCTGGCAGTGAAGTTACAATGACTATGAAGCCTACATTCAGTGTGCATTTCGAGTTTATAAAATGTATAGTTTATGCTATGATAGTAGTCACCTTAACAAAACATGTTTGAGCCTTCATTTTTGTGGTCTTGTTTTGAATTTTTAAGCTACTTTTATTTTTCAGAAAATTTTGCAGCAGCTTACTAACAGAAGAAAGGCGGAAATTCAGCCTTCCCATTGAGCATGAACTTTTCAATGATTCTGTTTTCTGTATGATCATCAGAATTTTCCTCCCATAGCTAGAGACCTGCTGACACGTGTATTTAAGTGCAGGAGTGAAGTATTAGCCTCATGTAACAGGAAGAGAAAACTTTAGCTTTTCATGTTTTTAAAAGTATTTTCTTCTATGCTGCTGATTGCAAGCTAACGGGTAATAATTTCCATCTGGTTGTGTCTTGCACCTGTTTTGCTCCCCCATTTTCATCTTTTTTCTTGAGCGGGAAAGTTTTTGCTATTTGCTACAAGAGTGGTAAATATCTACTGTACAAATACAAATAGTAACAAACAGTGTGGGCTCACACAGTTTTCAACAAAAAAAACAGGATTTAATTAAAAGACAGCTGAAGTCATCAATCTATACATTTTAAACTAGAAAACAAATATGATTAGCCCTTGTGAGTTAATTTCATTTCATTTAATCCTTCCTGTAGCCTCAATGACTTGGAAATTCTTTAGAAGGATTTCAAAGTAACTTACAAATTAAATCAAGTTGTAGTTGATTTTCTTGCAAATAACTGCTTTTTGGAATTATTATAGAAACACCTGGGAGAATCACACAAAATTCAGCAAATACATGATGCTTCCATCTTGTATACACTGTGTGCTTTGCACAGACAAAACATTACAAATTTCCAATTGACTTTACTTTTTAGACTACATTATGTGGTGGCGGTGGTGGGAAAGTATTTTCAGATTTTAATTAATGGGATGCACAAATGTTCCTCTTAAAGTTGTGGTGATATATCAACTATCTAGTTTTTTGTTTAATGGCCAGTGACACCCAGCAATAATTTACAGTATCCGTCTCATTATATATGAAAATCTAAATTTGCTATCTAAATGGTAATTCAGAAGAATAATCAATAAAGCAGATCAAATGCTAATCATTTGAAAATTAAATATTGAAATCCAAGGGAAGCCAGTGTTGCTAATGTATGGAATGGAATATGCTCTCATGCTTTGACAGTTACTTTGGCTTATAATTGGCTAGAGCTGATCTAATCATTTTTCAAGAACAATTTAAGACACATTAATACCATTCAGACTATTATCTCTAATGTGAAATAATCAGAATAAACATAGGCCTTGCCCAGAAAGAACAGTGTATTGCATTGGTCATTTAAAATTTTCCAGTGAAATTTCTTAAATATTTCTTAAATCTAGAATATAGTTTAGTAATACAGACTCCCTTTCTCTATTTTGTTTTCACTAAGGCAGCCAATATAATGCTCAATTGAATATACAGTGGCTTTATCAGCTTTAACTTTTGAGACCACTTAAACCAAATACTTGAACCCCACTGTGCACCCGTTTATATATCTGTAAAGTAGAAATAATAATATAGTATACCTTGAAGTGTTCCCGTGTTCCTATTAAGTAATTTGATTCAAGTAAGTCCCGTAGAATAAAGCCTGGAAAACAGCACGAGATTTAGACGTTTAGCTCTCGCTATTCTTGCTTTACGAAGTGCTGATTTAATTGTCATGATCATCATCTTCCACAGTCAGAAGTATTTTGTTAATCTATCACTTTGTCATAATTTATGCATATCTACATCCTAGAGTTTAGCGTACTGTACCACTGATTTCTCTTTTTCCATCTTTCTCACACTAGTGAATTTCTGTAATAAAGAGGAAATAGAAACCCATTCAAAGTAGGAAGTCTTTGCTACCTATCAAACAGTGAACTGAATGACCTCAGTATGATAATTTAGAACACCATTCATTTTATGTACAATAACATTGTTGAGGACTGATGAAGCTTCAGTGTGGTAATTATGACTATAGTGATAAAATACAGATTTATTTGTGTTTATATTTTAAGTACTTTCTAAATAAAATATATGGCTTAACATAATTTTAATATATTGCTGCAATTAGATGCTATTGTTATGTTATACTAATGAAATAAATGTAATAAATCTCACTAGATGTATTTCCCATGTATAATTATAATTAATAACTCCATTTGCTTATGTTATATGAGCTTCCTGCCAGGCTTTATCTCCAGCACCAAGCTCGGTGCCTGGCACCATGATCATTGTTAGATGTATGTTTAATGAAAGAATTAATGTGGATTTAATGTGCACACTTTGGCTTACTGTAAATTAACCTAGGGATATAGATAGTTTTTATTAAAATATTTTTTCCTAGAAAAGGGAATACATGTCCTTCTGGTCCCTATAATTGTTGTGATACTTTCTCTCAGATTTTCCACTCTTTTATTAATTTCTCTGGAGCCTTGAAAGAGTCCAGACTCAAATAAGACAGATAAGGACACATACACAGATATTTATACTGCAAATAAAGCTTAAAAATAATTTGAGTGCATGGATGATGGTGCCATAAATTCAGTTGTTGAGTGGAAAGGCAACATATAAGAAAAAGTATCACAGATGCACAGATGTTTGACAAGTGTCTAGATTTATATAAAGAAGATATTTAGGTATTATAGGAGTCAGTGGAATAGAAAGCCATTTTTTACCCCAAATTTTGTTCTGAGGGAAGAACTAGAGGCAAAAGATAATTAATTTTAGCAAAAGTAAGTTATTCTTCACAATTTAATTGATCCAACAATACAACCCAATATTTAATTATTTCATGGATTTTTTTCCAGAAAATCTGCAAAAATAGAGGTGGGAAGTCACATGCATTGATGCTTCAGAACAAAGGACAATGAACTTACCATCTGCCAACCTTGAACTAAGAAATTGTTATCCCAATATATAAAGTATAAGTGTGCTAAATAGTCTTAGGGACTATTTTAAATCCCTCTTCAGCTCATGTACGGGTTGATTTGTTCACCTAATAAATACAAATTACCTGTTAGTATGTGAAAGGGGAAAATTATGAATACAACACAATTTCCAGACAGTGCACATATGAACCTGTTGTGTGTATTCTGTTCAAGGAACACAATGGAAAAAATAGTAAGTTCTTCCTGGGATTGTACAGACATTTGCTCTAGGTGTTGGAGGATGGCTCATTGGGCTGTTTGGGCCAGTGGGCAAACGGGAACAGCGAGAAGGGACACTATGGGAGGGGAATCACATGTTTAAAGACAGAGATGGATGAAACAGCTTTCCGTTTTTAGCTGTGTATTTTTGAACTATGCCTCAGTCAATATGACTGTACTACTTACAGATTGTAGATGGCAAGTCTAGAAAGATACAAAGAAGCCTTGAATGACATGCTAAATTGTTTGGACTACATTCTAAAGTTGACATAGAGTTAGTTTAGGTTACTGAAAATAATTAAAATAATAATATTATAACAGGTAAGTGTAGTACATAAGAATATTTACTAACATCTGCTTTAAAAAGTGAGATTGGAGTGCTTAAAAATAATCGGCCAATAATTATTGCTTATCTTTACAATTTGCAATACTAATAAAGCTATTTAAAAGTAATAGCTATAAATAGATGCTTTTATAATTTTGATGTGAGAACTTCCTACTTTTAAAAGTTACCTCTTAAACAGAAACTTGAATACTATCACATAATTCCTTTAGTGCTGCAACACTTTTATTCTTTAAAAAAGTTACAATTTAAAAAATCAACTTGCATAAGTTTTCTGTGACTATTTTTAATGTAATGCACTTATTAAATTTGCTGATGTACCATCTTTTACTAATGACATTTATTTTTGATAATTCTTCCTAAGGAGTTTATTCTTTCTGGGAATTATTTGCATAAGATAATGAAGCAGAATTACAGTGGAATTAGCAGCAATGCTATTAACGTACTCTCCCCACCACCACACCTCCTATGACCTTATGCTAGACATCAGAGGAGGTATGTTTTTTCTTTTCCTTCACTTACAATAACAAATTAAAATTCAAAACTAGCAGGAGAAAAAACGTGTTGCTTCAGTTATTCTTTTTAAAAAAGTTAATGTTAATTATGCTTTCAATATTGCTACCTATTAAACAAAACATACTTCAGTGTTTTCATTAAGTGCCTTAAAATGGTTGTTCAATACATATTCCAGAGCATAATTGCCATTTAATCAAGAGAAGTTAGTAATATTTGAAAATACTTAGTAACATCACATATTATAATTCTGTTCACTTCTCACGGCATTTCTAAAATATCTTCCATTTTAATTTGCATTCATTTCTTCTAAGTCAGTGTGTTTTGATCTTGTGGTAAATACTGTTTATAACCCAAAGGTGATTATAAAACTACATCCTACTTATTACTTAATAGATCCTCAATTTAGAATCAGTGTACTCAATTTATCTCCACTAGCTCTAAACAAATACAGTATTGTAAAGGTCAGATTTGACTGGCACAAGTAAGCAAGTAATTTTAATAAAACCTCATTAAGAAGAAGCATATTTTCTACCTTCAGCATTTGATTGAAGTTGCTTCTTAGAAATAATTGAAGGCAATCAGTCATATTTCATTTTTCTTGGCATGCTTTGTTTATCGATTCACAAAATTTGTATAGAATGAGGTCAAATCAGATTATTCTGCTTTCCTTGATGTACAGCATATGAATACATTTATATACTTTTAATTTGCAAGCCTATTTGGAAGAATTATGACCCGGTGACCCAGAGATAGACATTTATTTTAAAATTTTATGAATATAAACTTAAATGTAAAACATGTTTGATTAAATGATAAAGTTGAAGGAAAATCAAACACTCTTCAATGGTACCATGCTAAGGAACTAATTTAAAAATATACAGACATACACACACATTTATCTCTCCCAGTGAAAAGATAGTTCTAGTAAAATCTAGGCATGGGTAAAAGGTTTTGTTTTCAGGTACAATTTGATAGTGGTAAAAATATATGTCGTTTTCTTTTGCTTACTTTTATAAACGCATCCACATGGATTTTTCTGGAAAAATTGACCGTTTACCTGCCAAATACAGTTATTCCAATCTGCAACCTAACAGCTTATTCCCTTTAGTTAAGTCCTGTTTCCACGTGCAGCCTTCATTGAACTGCAGACATTACTTTGCCCTCTTTCATTGGTCATGTCGTGATGATGGCATATTTTGTTTTTTGCTATTTTCACTGCTAAGTTTTAGGCTATTATTAATTTCATGGAAAATTAGAAAAGTAAATTGGAATGGTAAGATTGAAAGTGGTTAATTTGCTGTTAATAACACACTTAAAATATACTCCTATCCTTTCTTATTTTCATAATTCCACTGAAAATGAACAGTTTAATTTTTTTGTTACAGAGTCTCACTCTGTTGCCCAGGCTGGAGTACAGTGGTGCGATCTCAGCTCACTGTAACCTCTGCCTCTTGGGTTCAAGTGATTCTCTGTCTCAGCCTCCCGAGTAGCTGAGACTACAGGTGCCCACCACCACACCTGGCTCAATTTTTTTGTGTGCTTTTAGTGGACACAGGGGTTTCACCATGTTGGCCAGGCTGATCTCAGACTCCTGACCTCAGGTGATCTGCCCGCCTCGGGCCTCCCATTATGCAGAAAAGGTGGGAGATGAGGACTGTCCCAATCCTACTTGCCAGAGCAAAGTGGACATTCTGAAATTTCCAGAGGAATTGAAAAGCCCAGTTGATGATACTGGATATCCTCACTGCAGCCTCACATACACTGTTCATTCACAGAAAGAAACTCTATAGTAACAGTTGAAGCAGGCACATCACTTTCTCTTCCAAGAAATATCCAATACCATTAAGTTGGTGCAAAAGTCATTGCAGTTTTGCCATTACTTTTAATGACAAAATCTGCAATAACTTTTACACCAGCCTAATACTGGAGTCAGTACTAGGAGGGGATGGGGAGAACTGAAGAATTTTACTCAGTCTTCCAGGCCTGGGACATCCACCTCTAGTCTTTCCCTAAGGAATCTACAAAAGAATAATCATGTTTAGCAATGATTTTAATAGGAAGCAACCACTTTACTCAGCAGCATCACATTTTTTCTCCCCCGAACCAACACAGGTATCAAATGGTGGTTGACAGGAGTATACATGAAGTCATAACATTTACATTTCTGTCCATGGTATAACCCATGGAGGATTCCTTGACTCTGATTCTCTTTAATACTCCTCATTATAGACTGAATATTTGTGTTCCCACAAAATGTCTATGTTGATACCCTAACCCCTAATATGATGGTAATAGGAGGTAGGGCCTTTGGGGGATAATTATTTTAAGTGAGGTCCACCTGTAATCCCAGCACTTTAGGGGGCTGAGGCGGGCAGATCACGAGATCAAGAAATCGAGACCATCGTGGCCTACATGGTGAAACCCTGTCTCTACTAAAAGCACAAAATTTAGCTGGACATGGTGGTGCATGCCTGTAGTCCCAGCTACTCGGGAGGCTGAGGCAGGAGAATCACTTGAACCCAGGAGTGGAAGTTGCAGGGAGCTGAGATAGCACCACTGCACTTCAGCCTGGGGGCAGAGCAAGACTCCATCTCAAAAAAAAAAAAAAAAGAAAAAAGGATGAGGCCCTGAGAGTGGAATCCTATGATGGTATCAGTGTCCTTATAAGAAAAGAAAGAGACTAGAACTTGCTCTTTTTCCATCATGTGCAAATTTGCCAAAAAGGCGGTAATCTGCAAACAAGAAAGTGGATCCTCGCCAGGAACCAAACTGGCTAGCACCTTGATCTTGAACATCGCAGATTCCAGAACTGTAAGAAATAAATTTTTGTTGCTTAAGCTACTGCATCCATGGTAATTTGTGATGCATTCCTGAACCAAATAAAACACTCCTTATTTCCTTTCATTCCTTAGATTCTATAACCTTGTTATCCTAGAGACCTACCCCTTCTTAATAGGCGAAATAACCCCACCTCTTCTGTTCCACTGCAAATGTGACTCTCAACAGCTATATTGATTTTTTTATATTCTTAATTTCTTGCACATCTTAAAGTGAGAGACGATCCTGGCTCTCCATATATAGAGAGAGGGAGAGCAGGAAATGGGCTGTAGAGCTGCTTTGATCTCAGTACTCTTTTCCAGTGATGACTGCTGGCTTCCTTCTGAATTTCCTCCAGGCTGACACAGCCTACCATCTGGGATGTGAATTTGCTTTTGAAGAACTTAGAGTATACCCTCACAAGAAAAAATTATATTTCACCTATTAAAATGATTCTTTTCTTCCACTCCTAGCAAAATTACAACTCAATCTTCTTAGATCAAATCCATGGTAATTTTTAAATTTGTGTCTTCCTGAAAAAATAAGACTTGCTTAGTTGTTCTTTCTAGACCTCTCCCTGCTTCCAGATCACAACTTTCACTTGGCCTTTCTCTGTTTGACTAGTCATTCCTTATGAATCACTTTTGCTGATTCTTTTCTCATTTTCTAAAATGTAAATATTATAGGGTCTCAGGGTTCAGAATTCTGAACTTGTCTTCGTCTATGTTCACTTTTTCGGGGACATTATATATACTTAGGATAGATTTATGTCAACTCTAGCACATGGGTATTATGTTATTGAGCTGGCAATGCATATCAGCAAGATATTCTTTATTTCACAATATTTCCAGGATATGTTTAGGTACGGTTTATTTGATAGAATGTCTAATGTAACTTCTATTTTCCTTGATTCAAATAATCAGTTAATTGATGATGTTGTATATATCTGGGTAATCTTGAGTGAGGAACGTCCCACGTACAGACATATACATCACAAATGCTTCTAACACAATTGACATGAAAACCCCAACAACAGCAGCAAACAAAAATAAGTCAATGCAATTTCAGGCAACAATCAATAATATTGTAGGTCTTAACCAAAGACTGTTGGGGTAAAGAATGAAGGAATCACAAAACACATAGTAAAAATTTCAGAAAATGGTGTTTATATAATTGTCTTTTGCCTCAAAATTTTTTTTCATAAAGTTCGTCCTCCAGTACCATCTCACTCGTCCCCTGCATCTGACATCTCCACATGTTCTCAGCTTCTCTCTGGACTTGTGCTAGCTTCTGTTTTCTTTTTCAATATTTCCCTAGCAATTAGTATTATGATTACCAACGTTTTTACTTATATTCTTATTTCTGTTATTGTCTTGCCAACAAACATTCATAAAACATTCTCATTGACCTTATTATTTTATACCTAACCCATAAGGCTGTCATTGTTAATAACAGTTTTGAGATACCTTTTGTTGAAATACTTTGATAAAGAGTTACATAAGCAAACCATTTTTATTACTTTATTGTCATGCCTCATGTATCACAGCTAAATTCTGAAATCAGACTCTTGGCTTGAAAATGCAATCAATCTGCCAGAGACAGAGTGTGAAGTGGTTTGTTGTTTTAGTTGTGGGGTGGGGAGACAAAAAATGCATGTATTGAATAAAAAATGCTTCAACTAAATTTGAAAACTAAAAGCACAGTCCTTTATAGACAAATAACAAGAAAAAAAGACTAAAGACTAATATGTTGGCTGAGAATTAAAGCATCTCAGCTGGGGAAGATGCATATAATTCCTTTTTCAATAAACAGGAATACTGTGGGCATCCCACCACTGAAAAACTTGCCAGAAGTTTATCTCCTAAGTGATTCAATATGGTGAATCATGACTCAGTATTTCCCAGAATGAAATAAAATGTTTAAAAATACTACAATTTACTAAAATGAAGGAGTTAAAATACCACTTGCGTATTAGAAGCATTTGTGTTCTACCTTTATCATTAGAACTAAAGAACTGTGTCTCCAAGAACAGAGAAGAAACAGTGATTGTAATGTGTCTGATTTAAGCCAAAGCAACCTTCTTTTCATGAGAATTTTAATTTAAAAAAATCAATAGAAGGATTCTAACCACATCAGGTTCTCAGTGTTGGGGAAAAATTTCAGAGCATGCTAAAAATATTCTTTGCAGTGCCTGCTCCAAATTTCAGTGTAAAATTCTCTCATAAGTACAATTTCAAAAGCAAAATTTTAGCTAACAACAAAAGCCATGCATGTGGATGTAATGTCTTGGGTGAAAAATAATATGAATAATGAGCATTGTGAAGAATGACTTGTTTTTTTTTTTTGAGACGGAGTCTCCCTCTGTCGCCAGGCTGGAGTGCAGTGGCGCGATCTCAGCTCATTGCAACCTCTGCCTCCTGGGTTCAAGCGATTCTCCTGCCTCAGCCTCCCAAGTAGCTGGGGATTTATTTTTCTCAAGCAATTCTCCTGCCTCGGCTTCCCAGGTAGATTTGGGGTTTTATTTTTCAATAGCTAGTAAGAATTTCTCTAACTCATGAAGCACCTGCTTTATGCTAACCACTTTTTAGCAGCTTTGCTATCAAACATGGCAAAACCTGTCTGATAATAGCCAGGTGTATAGAAAGAACATCTAATATGAGAGTCTGAATTTTAATGTGTCCCTTGCTGAAAAAAATGCAGCCAATAAAACAACCAAAAAATTCATAATAAAGAAATATGTTTCTGTCATGAATAGTTGTTTTTTACGTTAGAGAGTAAAGCATGAGATGATTATTTGGGGCGGATAATTATTAACTAATACTGACTTGGGGTGGATTATTTGGGGTGGATAATTATTAACTAATACTGAATTCTTGCTCTGACAATCAAGAATTTCAAATATGCATTAGCACTGCAGAAATTACCAAAGTTAAGGAAATATATGTTACATGAAATGTATACTTGAAATTTTAATAAATGTGTGAACTTAACTTCCTTACACATATTTGCTATAATTTTGACCTAAGCATATTTTCTACTAAGGCACGATGCTATTCACTGACATGATCGTATACTGCCAAACATGGCTATATAATTAGCCAAATGTATGAAAAATAAACACTACTTTACTGACAAGTATAATTATAAGAAATTGGTTAATTAAATACATTTTAATTATGTTGTAAGTGGTTAATATTAAAAATAGTCATTCTTCAGCTGGGCGCGGTGGCTTACACCTGTAATCCCAGCACCTTGGGAGGCTGAAGAGGGCAGATCACGAGGTCAAGAGATTGAGACCATCCTGCCCAACATGGTGAAAACCTGTCTCTATTAAAAATATAAAAATTAGCTGGGTGTGGTGGTGCACTCTTGTAGTCCCAGCTACTCGGGAGACTGAAGTAAGAGAATAGCTTGAACCAGGGAGGTGGAGGTTGCAGTGAGCTGAGATTTTACCACTGCACTCCAGCCTGGCGACAGAGCAAGCCTCTGGGGGGGAAGGAAAAGGAAAAAAAGAAGGAAGGAAGGGAGAAAGGAAGGAAGGAAAGGAGGGAGGAAGATTTTACGTCACTTCTGTTCTCATTGGTTTGGCCATAGTAGGAACAAGGTCCCACCCTAACTGCACAAGAGGCTTGCAAATATGGGCTCCCTATACTCTTGGGGAAAGAAAACTAGACTGCTAAACATCTAGCTAGTTTCACCCAAAACAACAACAACCACAACAATAACAACAACAAATCATTGGATGTGTCTCCTTGCGGAGTCTTTCCTCATACAAAATGCCTATACATTATCTAGGAGTTCTTCTGAACCTTTGACTCAAGGCACCAGTAATACTTATGAAGAGAAAAGATAATTATACGTCCCAGAGTAAGAAATGAACTCTACTTCGCTAATACCCTCCCTTTATATAGAGCACAGAAAATTAAAAAGTTTCACTATTACATAAACTAGAATTGTATAGGAATTACCTTACTTGAAAAATAACTATTATCCTAGTATATGAGCAGTTGAGACTGATGGCCAAGAAAGACTTTTTTAATGACTTACCTAACTCAACTTTTAATTGCTAATTAATAAGAATAGGAATCTTTTATCCTTTACTATGAGACATCAAAGTAGAAGAAAAAAGCTAAGAAGATAAATCCGCGTGCAAGTTAGGCTCTTATTCCAAGTAAGTTAATTTTTTAAACATGTTTTTGTTTACTATGAATAAATACATTCGATTAGTGAAAAATAAAAATGCGCTTTTAATATTCCATATTCTTAATTCATTTTCATTACTGTGCCACTACCTTAGGTGTGAAGTTGATGTAAATATTAACTAAAGTAATTGGTCATATTTTGCATTTCAAATCCAATCACTAAGGGTCATTGACAAAATCTGTGAAACAGTATTTGTTTTGTTTTGTTTTGTTTTGAGACAAAGTCTCACTCTGTCACCCAGGCTGGAGTGCAGTGGTGTGATCTCGGCTCACTGAAACCTCTGCCTCCCAGGTTCAAGCAATGTTCCTGCCTCAGCCTCCCAAGTAGCTGGGATTACTGGCACGTGCTACCACACCCAGCTAATTTTTTGTATTTTTAGTAGTGATAGGGTTTCACCTTGTTGGCCAGGCTGGTCTCAAACTCCTGACCTGAGGTAATCCACCCACCTCGGCCTCCCAAAGTGCTGGGATTACACGCATGAGCCACCACACTCGACACACATTTGGTATTTTCAAAAATGTAACTGACATGTAATAATCAACAGACTATAAGCCAGACGGCCAAAGACACATGTTTCTACTATATAGTAGATCTTGCTAAGTGGAAGCTCTGATTCGAAATTGTAAAACTGAAGATGACCAAGAGTTAGTAAGGAAAAGTATACAAGCACTACTTTTTGTACATTATGTATTTTGGTAGACACATATTTCAGTGTGGGATCCGTGGAAGAGAAGGTTTGGCAGTTCTCAGCTTCAGACCTGAAAAATGCATTGTTTTCTTTATGATTTTTCAAAGGCATGTAGAAGGTAAGCTCAGAGAGAGAAATCTGAAAGTTGAGAGATAATATATATACTTCTTGTCATGATCTCTCTCTGCCTCTCTTTCTTCTATCTCATTGACAATTCCAAACTAGTATCCTTAGTACAATAACAAAGAACAATCCCAAAACGTTGCTTTACATTCTAACACAAGTATCTAGTTTCAAGTGACTTTACTTCAAATTCCTGAATGCCTAGAAGACATCCAAAAGTATTTTTTTTTTTAATTCTAAGGAAATGTCTTCATTATTCAAAAACCTCTTTGAAGTTAGAAAGGAACAAAGTGGGAGAAAGATAATTACGTCTTCCAGAAAACAATCCTTTGTTGTGGCAAAAACAAAACAAACAAAAACAATTAAATAAACAAAAAATGACTGTGCTGTTTCCTAAATTAAAGCATGAAGAAAAGAAAAAAGGCAGTACATTCCATACTTCAAAAACCATATACACAGCCTTAGGGGAACCTGTCTTGGGAAGGTCTGCAGGAAAGCTACCTGCTGAACAGGTATTTGCAAGTCAGACACTGGCTGCTGGTTCAGCACAGGCTCTCATTCCCTCCCTGGAGCCATGTTCCTCTGGGGCATGGAGTGTTGACATATAAGTCTGTTGTTTTAACTGCAAAGCCCTTATCAACTCAGATCATTTTTATCCTTCAGTCTCTGCTGTTCTTGTCAATGTGCCTGCTGGAGCTGAGATTTCTGTCTTTCATGCCCTCTGCATGTTGCAGATAATGAAATGTTCTTTTAAACTTGGAGACTGTGTCTCTAGTCAGAGCATTTTCTCAGAAGGAACTCTCTTTCGTAGAAGGATGTCTACTTCTAAACTGCGTCCCTAAGCTCTTTCTTGAGTTGTTTATAGGGCCAGTCTCAATTACTATCCGCATTTCAATAATAAAAGAGTAGATTTTTCCATTTCTGTCACATTGTTTATTCCAACTAAATGTATGGGATGCATCTTAATATGTAACCCTCGGCATTAGAGATATGGTATTAAGCACAGCAAAGCTTCTTGGCTTCTTAAAGGTAACAATCTATGCAGGCAAATAGAAGATTAAATTATTCATAACAGCTAACACTCACAACTTACCATTAGTTGCCATTCTAAGCAACTAATATGCTTTTTTAAAACTTATTTATCATTATATACATGTAAGGAAATTATTACCTTTTACAGATGAGGAAACTGAGGCGGCACAGAAGTTGAATACATTCCCTAAGGATTTTCTTTTTTAATCTAGTTCGTGGCTTTCACCTTTGTCAGTCTGTGGCCAGGAACCAGAAAACACACCTTACTGTCATGTTAAATTCTGTGACATATGATAAGGGCGATAATGGCAGAAATGCAAGGATTGATGAGACCCAGTAACAGAAGGAACCAGCAGTAGTCTCAGTCAGAGAAAATGTCCCTGGGAAGTGTTGTTTAAGCTGATCCAGGTAGGCTAGGCTGTGGTTAGTAGGGAGGTGGAGATGAAAGACGCGGGGTGACACTTACCTGGATGTGAGTGGAAGGATGAGTGCGGTAATTTGAGAGGAAGATTTAGAAAAAAAAAATGAGAAATTCAGTGATTGTTTTGACATGGTGGATGTCACAGGCTAAATTGTGTCTACTTGAAATTCACACATTGGAGTCCTAACCACTAGTTCGTCAAAATAATACTATGTTTGGAGATAGGGCCTTCAAAGAGGCAACTGGGGGAGCACAGCGGCTCACAGCTGTAATCGTAGCACTTTGGGAAGCCGAGGTTGGCGGATTGTCTGAGCTCAGGAGTTCGAGACCAGCTTGCCCAACATGGTGAAATCTTGTCTCTACTAACAATAAAAAATAAATACATAAATAAAATTAGCCAGGCATGGTGGCATGTGCCTGTAGTCCCACCTGCTTGGGAAGCTGAGGCATGAGAATCATTTGAACCGGGAGGTGGATGTTGCAGTGAGCCGAGATTGCACCACTGCATTCCAGCCTGTGTGACAGAGCAAGACTCAATCTCAAAACAAAAACAAAACAAAACACGAGAGAAACAAACAAAACAAAGAGGCAATTAATGTAAAATGTGGTCATGGACCCTAATCCCCATTCAATATGACTAGTATCCTTATATAAGCAGGAGATTGGGACATAGGCACACAAACACAGAATCGAGGAGGCCCTCATGTGAACACAGCAAGAATCACTGGCATCCTTGAAAACGTGAGAAAGACACTGGGAATACAGGAGCACAGAAAAAAGACTGTGTGAGAATGCAGTGAGAAGACAGCCATCCGCAAGCTAAAGGAGAAAGGCCTCAGGAGAAACCAACCAACCTTGCCAACTGCTTGATGTTGGACTTGTAGCCACTAGAACTATAAGAAAATCAATGTCTGCTGTTTGAGTCACCCAATCTGTGGTACTTTGTTACAGCAGCTCTAGCAAATTAAAATAGTGGGCAAAGAATATAGATAAATCAAAACAACCCCTAGGATATTTCTGATACTTGAAATAATTTGCAGAGATAGGGACAAGCTGGTTGTTTAAGAATTTGATTTCTCCTCAAGAAAGTTATAAAAGAGAGGCTGGGTGCGGTGGCTCATGGTTGTAATCCCAGCACTTTGGGAGGCTGAGGCAGGAGGATCACGAGGTAAGGAGATCAAGACCATCCTGGCTAACACGGTGAAATCCTGTCTCTACTGAAAAAAAATAGCCGGGCGTGGTGGCAGGCGCCTGTAGTTCCAGCTACTCAGGATGCTGAGGCAGGAGAATGGCGTGAACCCGGGAAACAGAGCTTGTAGTGAGCGGAGATTGTGCCACTGCACTCCAGGCTGGGCGCCAGAGCGAGACTCTGTCTCAAAAAAAAGAAAAAGTTATAAAAGGAACTTACATGCTTTCTAATAAAATATTATTCAGAATCACAGTATAAAAAACAAAGACCCATTTTATTAACAGACATTTTCAAATAATACAAACAAAAAGCGTTTTGAGGCACACAACAATTTTTGATATTACAGTTTGTGGATGGTTTTGGCATTGTTATACTAGCTTACGAATGATTTTTGTAATGTTATATTAGCTTCATTATCTAACTTTTATTGTATTTTGTTGTAGACACATAGTTGTGAGAAAATCCTAACCCACACAAATAGGTTATTGGATATTATAACCCTGTTTTCACAGTTCCCATATAGTCTCAGGTTGAATTTCAACAAAACAGAGATGGTGGTGAAGTTTTATTTTGAGATAAAATCTACATTAAAACAAATAAAGAAACAAATAACAACAACCACCACAATCCCAGCAGGTATTACAAGTTGTTTCCAACACATTTAATTTTGGTCTATAACATTTAGAATGTGCAGTTTATTATACATCATAAATACTACAAATAATTAAGACATGAAAATTGATATAAAAAGTGTGTGGAATTCTTCAAACAGATGAGGAAATTTTTAAGGTGTCGTTTGTCAGTTCAATCAAAAATATGCATGGAGCACCTGCGAATCTGTGAGTATTCTAGCAGAAAACAGATGGTAAATTTGAGGTTATTTAACTGAAAAATAAATCAGTGAAGTGATTATTTAACAGGTGTAAAGAGCATTAAGAAAACAAGTAGGAATGTGAGAAATTCTCAGTTGTTACGGACCGTAAACAGGGAAAACCCTTTGCTACCCCTAAGTCGGAAGGGACAAGGGGAAGCCAAGGTTTGTGAAAGCACAGATGATAGTGTGAGCTGTGGAGGTAGGTCCAGGAGGTAGGTCCATTGTGAAACCTGCAGAGTTGGAGGAAGCACAGCAAAGCCAGAGGGTTGGAAACTATTGACACTACCTCTCTCCTCCTGCTTTATGATCTTTCACCAGTGCCTTAATTACCATCGCCAACTGGAAGTAAAGGAATACAATGAAATCCAGAGGTGTCAGCCTTCTACACACACAATAGAACAGAAAAAAAAGGGGATAGAAAAAAGAACAAAAATACAGCTACCTATTTACTACATTCCAGGCATTATTCCAAGCCCCATAGAAATAGCAGGAAAAAAAAATTAAAAATGCCCTCAGACTCAAAGAGATAATTTCCACCAATGTTCATTGCAACTTTATTCACAATAGCCAAAAGATGGGAACCATCCAACTGTCCATCAACAGATAAAGGGAGAGCAAAATGTAGTATACGCATAAATGGAATATCATTCAGCCTTAAAAAGGTCTGAAAATCTGAGACATGCTACAACAGGTACAAATCTTAGAAATGTTATGCTAAGTGAAGTAAGCCAGACATGAAAGAATGAATACTGCATAATTCCACGTTTATGAGGTATCTAAAATAAGCAAATTCATAGAGATAGGATATAGAAGTTATGGGTGGGTTATAGGGAGGGAGTGATGCGGTTATTTACAGGTTCTCTTTGGGTGAGATGAAGAAGTTCTAGAGATAGATGGTGGTAATGATTGCTCAACACTGCAAATGTGCTTAGCACCACTGAATTGTGTACTTAAACTTGGAAATTTTATACCTATAAATTGTATACTTAAAATTGGAAATGTTAAGTGTACAACATTCAGTCTCTAACGTTAAATTATGTTAACATTTCTTTTTCTCAAGTTTTTTTTTTTTTCTTTTGGTTTCTATGTTCATAGCTCCCATAATAAATACTATATTAAATTATACACAATTGGCCGGGCACAGTAGCTCATGCCTGTAATTCCAGCATTTTGGGAGGCCTGGGTGGGCAGATCAGCTGAGGTCAGGAGTTTGAGACCAGACTGACTAACATGGTGAAACCCCATCTCTACTAAAGATACAATATTAGCCAGGTCTAGTGGAGTATGCCCATAATCCCAGTTACTCAAGAGGTTAAGACAGGAGAATCGCTTGAACTGGGAGGCAGAGGTGGCTATGAGCCAAGATCGCATAATTGTACTCCGGCCTGGGCAACAAGAGAGAAATTCTGTCTCCAAAAAAAAAAAATTATAAATAATTTCTATTGTGTATATCAGAAATACGGAAATGGGATCATAAATCATGTGAGATGGGGATAAATCCTGAGGAAATTCAATAGAGCAATAAATGGTATAGGAAGTGTATGTGGGTGTAGGTGTGGTTGTGTGAGTGTGGATGTGGATATTGATGTCAGCAGTGGAGGCTTAAATTTTAATAGAATACCCAGGCAAGACCTATGGAAAAGGTAGCATTAGAATCAAGATCTCCAACCAGTGAGGGAGTTCACCATTCAGACACCTGGCAAGAGGGCATCTCAGGTATTGGAACAGCATTTAGAATGGCTCTGGGGCATGGGAGGAGCTGTGCACTGTGGAGATGAGGGAGAGAGGTGGACAGGTGGGGAAGTTAAGGAGGTACTAGGGACATAGATCACATGGGACTTGTGGGACAATCTAAAAACTTGTTGTTTTGTTTTGTCTTCTATTCTGAGAAAGATGAGAAGTCATCGGAGTATTTTGAGGAGACTCACATTCTAAGAGAACACAGAACAACCTTTTGATATACTCTTGTTCTCTCACTTTATACATGCTTACATCATGGGTCAAAAATGCTAAGGTGTATCCCTACAAAGTTACTATGGAGCAGGGATTCAAACTCATGTTTTCTGACTCGATTACATTTCTCTATCCCATACCATCATTCCTCCTCATTACATCATTCAGCGGAATTTATGTATAACATTTGTTCAGTAGAGGTCTATTTTAAATTCATTGCCATTATTTCAAAAAGTGGATTTAATTTAATTTGCCTTATGAACTTGACCAAAAAATGATTTTAAATATATCCATAAATATATAATAATCTATATCTATATTAATAGCCATGCCTATATATATATAAACATATATTCTCTATATGGCTATAAATACATAATAATCTATAGATAATATAATCTATAGATAACCATCTATAGCCAAATTCATAACCATACCTATATCTATATTTATATCTATCTATTGCAATAGATGCCATTGCTCCTATGCTACAAACCTGTATGGCATGTTGCTGTATTGAATACTGTAGGCAACTATAACTCAATGGTTATTTGTGTACCTAAACATAGAAAGGGGTAGTACATGTTAACCTTCAATCTCTAAAGTAATGTTAAATTATGCTGACATTTATTTTTCTCGTTTTTTTTTCTTTTGGTTTCTATGTACATAGCTCCCATAATAAATTCTATATTAAATTTTGCACAATTTATATTTTTCTTTTTTTTTTTTTTTTTGAGACGGTGTCTCACACTATTGCCCAGGTTGGAGTGCAGTGGCACAATCTCCGCTCACTGCAACCTCTGCCTCCTGGGTTCAAGTGATTCTCATGCTTCAGCCTCTGAATAGCTGGGATTAAAGGCGCCCACCACCACTCCTGGCTTTTTTTTTTTTTTTTTTTTTTTTTTTTTTTTTTGTATTTTTAGTAGAGACTGGGTTTCACTATGTTGGCCAAGCTGGTCTTGAATTGTTGACCTCGTGATCTCCCCACCTCGGTCTCCCAAAGTGCTGGGATTACAGGCATGAGTCACTGCGCCGGTATATTTTTCTGTATATATCTCACCTAAAAGTGGTATCATTCTTCTACTTCCTACTTAATGTTTGGTAATCTCCTTTTAAATGCAATCACAAATGATGATTTTATAAATCCTTTTGGCTAATGATTAAAAAAAAAAAGGTCTGATTTACTTTTCAAGAGGCTATTTGAAAGCATTTCAAGCACATTATTAGGCTTTGGAGAGCACTGCAATCAACTATTGTAAAAACAGAGAAGAATCAAAAGATAGACATATTCCAGCATATTGCTTAAAAGACAACAAATTGACAAGCAATGTTTCAAAGGACACTTGTCTGTACTGGGGACACATGACATAGCAAAGCAAGCATGGAATTTGTTCAAGAGGCATTTTCTAAGGCTTTGAGTTACTGAAATGCTCACCCTGAGTACTAGAATTTGGACTGAAAATATAAATTTGTAAGAGTCTCGCTGAAACAGTTCTTAGACACATTCAGAATTTTTATGTTTTTGTTGTGTGTGTTTTATTACAGAACACTAAAGACTAAAAAACTTACTAGGTTTGAGCCAGTAAACTAACACTTTTTGTAGGAAGGAATCTTGCCCCTTATTATTATTCTAGTCACAGATGGTTATCCTTTATGGTTTTTTCCAGCTAAATTAAAGAATTTTGACTCTTGTGATTGTTCACAAATCCTTTTCATCTTCATCTCCTTCCCAGGAGCCCCTCCTTACGTCCCTATTTCTTCTGTTTTGGTTTTACCAGTTTGTAAATACCCACAAATTGAATTAGTGTTTGCAGAGGGTCAAAGGTCAGTGCAATTAAATGGTTGATGAAGAGAAATGAAAGCATCTTAGCCTCAATCAGATCCAGCTTCTTTGCAGTTGCTGACACAAACCTCCTATAGAGCTGTTTCTGCAAGAGTCTGACACAGGTTCTAACTCTCAGACACTCTGCTCCTCAGGGATTCAGCTCAGCACCCTTTCATCCAACCTATAGCACATGTTACATTTCCTTTTCCTCAACCCCAGCAGGTAATGAGCCCATAATCTGCTGAAGCCATCCATTGATTACGCTTGGAAGACTCTTAGAAACCGACGAAGAAGCCAAGGCCATGGGAATCACAGTCCAAAGGGTGTTAAGGGGAAACAGAATATGTACTTCAGTGTCTTAACTTATTTCCATAAGTACATTCCTCACATTCAGCTCAATCATGAATACACACACACTCACACACACACACACACACACGCACTGCACATAACACTGAATATCATCTCAGCAGTTTTATGTTTGCTTTATGTTTAATTTATTCCTTTTAAGAAATTGATGTATAATTTAGCATTACAAAACGAAGAGAGATTTAACTGTTTTTTTTCTGAGACAGAGTCTCCCTCTGTCCCCCAGCCTAGAGTACAGTGGCACGATCTCAGCTCACTGCAACCTCTGCCTCCCGGCAATTCTCCTGCCTCAGCCTCCTGAGTAGCTAGGATTACAGGCGTGAGCCACCATACTTGGTTAATTTTTGTATTTTTTAGTAGAGACGGGGTTTCACCATGTTGGCCAGGATGACCTTGAACTCCTGACCTCATGAGCGACCCACCTCGGCCTCCCAAAATGCTGGGATTATATATGTGAGCCAACGTGCCCGGCTACCTGTTTTGTTTCTAAAACAACCTTTCTATTATCATATTGGTGCATTGTCTATCATTGATGCTCATTTGTGACTTAAACTGGCAATACCTCTATGGTTTAGTCTGTGTTTGGACACTGGTCTACAAACTGCAGAGTCTTTTTAATCCTGGTTTCGATGATTACAAATCCACACTTATGACAGTCATTATTGCTGGTAATTCCATAGTCTTAGTTGGTGATGTTACTCGTTTGATGCTTTATGGATCCTACCAATAGTGTCAATTAGCATTTATTATGCATCTTCAAGTCAGCCCATGGCCAATGCCTAAATCTACTGTCAGAGTCATTCCATTTTATTGTTTATCTGTGTCTCACTGGAAGGATTATAAACTCACTAAAAAGATAATGTTTTTTACACTTCATGAAATCACTGTCTATGAGACTTTTCTGAATGATGCTGTCAATCATTCTTACTGGTTGCAGAAGTCTGGAATTTTGTTTTTTAATGAAACCAATCATATTATCTGCAAAACATTTCTCAGATTTGGCCAGGCATGGTAGCTCATGCCGGTAATCCCAGCATTTTGGCAGGCCAAGGTAGGAGGTTTGCTTGAGCCCTGAAATTCCAGACTAAACTGGGCAACATAGTGAGACCCTGCCTCTACAAAAAATAAAAACAAAACAAACAAAAAAGTAGCCCAATGTGGTGTATATACATGTAGTCCCAGCCAGTCACAAGGGTGGGACAAGAGGATTACTTGAGCCCAGAGGTTGAGGCTGCTGTGAGCTATAATTGCGCCACTGCATTCCCGCCTGGGAGATGGAGTGAGACCCTGTCTTTAAAAAAAAAAAGCCTCAGATTTATATGAATAGTCATAAATATATGATTAAAATACACATGCATTCTCCCGATGAGAGATATAATTAAAAACATAAATATAAAGTAAAATCTATGCTATTAACTAAACACCAGATAGATGCCAACAGAAAACAATTTTTTTTCCTCAGAGGTATAGTGGGGATAATCTTTTATTTGCAAAGAAACCATGAAAAGGGTCATGGAGCTTATTGAGATATTAGATATGTTTGGAAGCTAAAGAGTAAATTAAGAATCAAAAAGTGGAGGCCAGATGTATAGGTAATACACTCAACCTAGTTCCAGTTTTCAGTGTCATAGAGTTAACTTCTGACACAAACACCTCAGCAAAATTTATTATTTAGCATATTTAAAAAATTGTAATAAGATCAATATACAAAATGTTGACAACCGATAAACTTCCAGAGGGAAAATATTTTTAAACATCAGATATACAGGTTTAGGAAAAAAAATTAAAATTTAGATACATATATTAGGTTGGTGCAAATATAACTGCAGTTTTACTTATCACTTCTAATACAAGGGACGCAAAATTATAAGTGATTATAAGAACAGATAAGATTTCAAAATTATACCCCATTGTTTTATCCAAGAAGTATTTTCCGTTTCTCACATTTGTGTGATATACTAAATAAGATTTTGTTTGGGACAAATCTTTGTTCACTAGGAAGCAGACCTAAATAGTTGAATGTCTCCATAATTAAAACTGATGTTCAAAAATTAGAGACCGGGCGCAGTGGCTCACCCGGTAATCCCAGCACTTTAGGAGGCTGAGGCGGGTGGACCATTTGAAGTTAGGAGTTGGAGTCCAACCTGGCCAGCATGGCGAAACCCTGAATCTACTGAAAATGCAAAAGAATGAGCCGGGGCATGGTGGCATGGGGCTGTAATCCCAGCTACTTGGGAGGCTGAGGCATGAGAATTGCTTGAACCTAGGAGGTGGAGGTTTCAGTGAGCCAAGACTGTGCCACGGCACTCCAGCCTGGGTGACAGAGTGAGACCCTGTATCCAAGAAAACAACTTAAAGGATAAAAACTATTTTAATAGAAAACTAAGAAAAAACTTGTCTCCTAATAGACACACTCAGTCAATCTCTTTTTTTTTTATTTTTTTTGGGGTTTTTCTTTTTTTTTGTTGGGCGTTATTTTTATTTTCGTTTAAAATTTAAAAAAAACAAAGCTAATTGTTACCCTAGGGGCCATCATTTTTCTTGATATTAGAAAAATGTTGTTAAAGCAAGAATAATAATTCTGAGTAGACAGATGTATAATTTATTTGGATAGAAAGATAAAAATGGGAGACAATAATTTTATCCTGAAAAAAATGAATGTTTAAAAGAAATATCACCTTATCAAGGGTTAATAAGACTTCAGTAGATCATTATCTTTATTTTGAGTTATATCAGCATGACTCTCGCAATAGGCACTAAACTGTTAAAACCATTCACCTAATTTAGTCATTGTCAAATGGCAGAGGGATTGAAGTAACTAATGAATGCGTGATCATATTCTGTTCTTAGACGCCAGGATTGTTAATCCCTACAATCACCCAACCCATGATTATGTCCTCTCTCAGAAAGAAAATTGGAAATCAGTGGAAAAACAGCATTTTGGTGTAATTGAGATTATGTTTATTCACAAAGTGTTTTGTTTTCATTATGTGCTGCCAGACATCTGGATAAAAACTGAAAATTTTAACAAAATATCAACATCTTTGCAAGTGTCTAAATGCATTTATGTTTCACTCTAAATATTTGATGAAATTTAGTTTTATCTGCAAAATATAGATTCTGTTGCTTTGTCATTTTTGAAGTTATTTCTCACTCTAGCATTGCAAACTTGGATACTGTCTGCCTTGGAAGGAGACTGAATATGTGATGGAATTTTAGAATCAAAAAAGATTAAAATAATGCTGACCAACTTAATTTGTGCCTAATAATTTTAAGAGTAAAATGGTTCACTTTTCTAAAAATGTAATATTCATGACCAGGTATAGCAAAAACCTCTGTTTTATACAGTAAATGTTCTCTAGTTCTTCTGCAATGAAATAATCTTTAATATTAAAATCATTAAAATGAAAATGAGAAATTAAACAAGGGCTTCTCTGTTTATATTATTATGTCTAGTATATTCTTTGAAGTTTTCCTGGTTGAAATAATAAAGTAGTTATGGAAAAAAATGAAAATGATAATAAATAATTATTTTCTGATTATATAGTTTCTTATGGATATTCCATGACACATTTTTAGAAGCATAAAATGTAAAATCTAAAAAAGTTGAATACATAGAAGGAAAGAGAATGCTGGTTGTCAGGATTTGGGAATGTCTGGAAAATGGGGAGTTGATCAAAGAGTAAAACCTTTCAGTAATAATATGAACAATTTCTAGATATCTAATATACATCGTGAGTGGGGATGGATTTGTTAATTTGATTGTGATAATTATTACACAGCGTCTGTATCAAATCATCACGTTGTATACCTGGAATAGATACAATTTTTATTTGTCATTTAAACGTTTTAAAATTTAAATAAAGAAGCATTTAAAATCTATTATTTGAAGTTTTACTGATTAGATAATAAACAATTCTTCAAGTGTTTTATTGGCTATGATAAATCATATCCTTAGAAAAATAATTGATTTTTATTTTCAAATTGTTGCATTAACTATTTTATTTGATTTAATGATTAAGATGGTACAATTAACTTTTGTCTCTACTATAACAAAAATTACTTACAAAGAAAAATTGAAAATATATTCTATTTCCTTTGAGGCAAAAATAAAATAAAATAGAAATACAATTAAAACATTGGCAAAGAACCCACATGAAGAAATTATATAATCTAATAGAAAGATATAAAACTAGGTCAGAATAAGTGAAAAGTGATTCTACAATACCAATAAAAAAGTTTACTATCACAAAAGTCGAATTTCCTAAAACTTATACAAACTAAATACATTTCAAAACAATTGCAACAGTAATTTTTGTATTTATAAAAAAAACCTTAAATATATGCTAAAAGTAGATATCAAATGCAACCAAGAAAATTTGCAAAAGAATAGTGACTATCAAATATTATTACATTAATTATCACAACATACAAATACATCTTAAATCAATATTATGTTGGCAAATGACAGTTTAATCGGGGAAATAATAGGACACCCAAAAGTAGATTATAATATAAATAACTGAATATTATAATAGCCTTTTTTTGATTCAGTGAGTTATACGGTTTGGCTGTATCTGCACCCAAATCTTATCTTGAATTGTGGCTCCCATAATCCCCATATGTATGAAGGACTCAGTGGATGGTAACTGAACCTTGGGGTCGGGTTTTTCCTGTACTATTCTCATATAGTCAATAACTCTCATGAGATCTGACAGTTTTATAAAGGGCAATTCCCCTGCACATGCTCTCTTGCTTGTCGCCACGTAAGACGTCCCTTTGCTCCTCCCCAGCCATGTCAAACTGTGAGTCATTTAAACCTACTTTTTTTTATAAATTACCCAGTCATGGGTATTTCTTCATAGCAATATGAGAAAAGATTAACAGAGTGAAAATAATGTGCAATGGAACTGGGGATGAGCTATTGGTCTAGAAAATTGAAGGCCTACACATAAAAATAAAAATAAAATTCATGAAAATTCAGGAGAAATAGATCATGTGCAATCTGGAGGTAGATACATTTTTAAAATTTAAACAACATGTTTTCAAGACATGGTAGACATATATAAATATTTAAAATATTTGGATGACTAAATATACTATTGAAAAGTCAGTATTCAATTGAGTATCCGTCACACATAATAATGATAAAAGACTATCATCTATACTATGCAAGAGATCTTTTCTTCCTACATGTAAAGTGATTCTTTGGGCAGCTGTTTGACTAGTGGATATGTAACATTTACCTGTAAATTAATTGCTGATTTTTTGTTTTATGCCTTTTATCACATCATTTGTCCCATTGGTTCTATTCTTTCTTGTAACATTTTTTCTTATATTTGTCTTCTTTTGAAATGTTTCCTCTTTTATTAGCATTTTGTTATTGACCCTTTTTAGTAAAAGGCAGACCATTTTTTAGCAGTTAAAGTGGAAATAAAAATTTATGTAAATGATTTCTAATTTTTAAGTGCATAGTATTTTCAAGAAAATGCTAATATCGTAGAACAATTTATTTAAATTTAATGCCTGACATGCCTTTTAATTCTTCATATCTTTTAAAGCCATGCATATTGTTGTGATAAATCTGTATAACTGTGCTCAATTAAAATCCATTTATATTTTCACACATATTTACACTTTCCTTTTTTCTTCATTATTTCTGCATATCTCTATTTTCTGCTGGTAGTCTTTTTCCTTGGTCAAAGTAGTCCCCTTGTGGTTTAACATGTGGTACATTTTTTTCTGAAGAAAATCTATGTTTGCTTCTCAATTAAAAATAATTGTGCTGAGTATAAAAAGATGAATCGGCAGTTACTTTCTTTCAGCAAATATTTGAAGATATTTTTGGTCTGTCTTTTCAGTTTAAAAAATAGCCTACTGTTCGTTTGAAGAAGTATGACATTTTGAATACACGTGCATAAAGACACGTCGACATACATATGAAATGATGGACCTAGGTGTGGTTTTCCAGTAGTTTGTTTTTCAGCTGGCATATAAAAGATGTAGCTGGTTGATTTGATGTTCTTGAAAAGTTTTGCAGAATTTTAGTCAATGTCTCTTAAATTATTGCTGCTTCTCCATCTCTCTCTTTGCTTCTTTGATTCTAATGTAACATATGTAAGCTCTCCTCTCAAATCGCTTTTAAAAATTGTTTTTACTCCTTTTGCCTTTTTCAGTCTGTTTTCGATTGACCTGTTTTACAGTTCAACCTTCCTCTCTTCTGCTACATCCAATCTGCTAATACTTAATTCAGTTTTTAATTTACATTATTTTATTTTTTTATTCTAGATTTTCTACATTATTCTTTGTATAGATTTCCATTTTCTGGTCAATTTTATATCTTGTTAGCAATTTTCAAATATACTATATGTTTTTTTTTAAGTCTATCGCTTGTAACTTCATTATTAAAGTAAAATTTTGATCGTGTCCTATGATATCTGCATTGTCTTGGCTTCATTTTGGGATATAACCAGCAACTTTGAAAAAAAATATACAGGCCATGAATGCTGCTTTTTTCTTTCTTTCTTTCCTTCCTTCCTTCCTTTCTTTCTTTCTTTCTTTCTTTCTCTTTCTTTCTTTCTTTCTTTTCTTTCTTCTTTCTCTCTTTCTCTTCCTCTCTCTCTCTCTCGCTTTTTCTCTCTTTCTTCTCTCTTTCTTTTATTATACTTTAAGTTTGGGATACATGGGCAGAACATGCAGGTTTGTTACATAGGTATACATGTGTCATGGTCGTTTGCTGCACCCATCAACCCATCATCTACATTAGGTATTTCTCCTAATGTTATCCCTCCCCTTGCCCCTCATCCCCCAACAGGCCCCGGTGTGTGATGTTCCCCTCCCTGTGCCCATATGTTCTCATTGTTCGACTTCCACTTATGCGTGAGAACATGTGGTGTTTGTTTTTCTGTCCCTGTGTTAGTTTGCTGAGAATGATGGTTTCCAGCTTCATCCATGTCCCTGAAAAGGACATGAACTCGTTTTTTATGACTGCATAGTATTCTATGGTATATATGTGCCACATTTTCTTTATCCAGTTTATCGCTGATGGATATTTGGAATGGTTCCAAGTTTTTGCTATTGTGAATAGTGCTACAATAAATGTGTGTGTGCATGTGTCTTTATAGTAGAATGATTTATAGTCCTTTGGGTATATACCCAGTCATGAGATTGCTGGGTCAAATGGGATTTCTAGTTCTAGATCCTTGAGGAATCTCCACACTGTCTTAATTCACAGTTGCTACAAAGAGAATAAAATACCTAGGAATACAACTTATGAGGGATGTGAAGGACCTCTTCAAGGAGAGCTACAAAGCACTGTTCAAGGAAATAAGAGAGGCCACAAACAAATGGAAAAACATTCCATGCTCCTGGATAGAAATAATCAATATCATGAAAATCACCATATTGCCCAAAGTAATTTAAAATTCAATGCTATTCCCATCAAGCTACCATTGACTTTCTTCACAGAATTAGAAAAAGCTACTTTAAATTTCACATGGAACCAAAAAAGAGCTTGTATAGCCCAGACAATCCTAAGCAAAAAGAACAAAGCTGGAGGCATCATGCTACCTGACTTCAAACTATACTACAAGGCAACAGTAACCAAAACAGCGTGGTACTGGTACCAAAAACAGATACATAGACCAATGCAACAGAACAGAGGCCTCAGAAATAGCACCACACATCTATAGTCACTGCCTTTTTCTAGTGAGTATTTACTAACCTATTCTCTAATTGGTGGCTAGACTGGTGGCACATCGATTTAATTCAATCGGAAACTGATTTAGTTTATTCCAGACTAGGTTGCTTTTGTGATAATACTTAATTTAAATCTCATTTTGTTGTTTTCTAGGCTACTGCTTTCTCATTGTCTCAACTGAGAGCATGGGATATTTACTAGAACCCTTTCTAATTGGAAGGTCCTGAATTTTTGTTTTCTTGGCACCAAGAGTCTGCCTTTCAGTGGCTTCTTCTTACCTCCTTAGGCTCTTGTCCTGCCAAACTAGAGAATTGGGTATGGAATTATCCTCCTTTCTCTTCAAAACATTGGTCTCTTTAATTCTAAATTTTCTGACTGCTATGAACTTCAAGCTTTATATACTATGTGCCACATAATTATGAAAACTTTACTGGCTTCTCTGCCTCTTAACTCCTTCCCTATTTTAGGACTCTTAGTCATGTGATCTAAACCAAGAATTGGCAAGGGCCCAGAAAAGAAAAGCAACTCACAATATGCTTACTCACTTACCTGTTCCTTAATACCTGATTACCCAGCCAGCTCTCTGATTCTTTCAATCAGGTATTTTATTTATTTTTCTGAATTTTAGTTTTATGTCTTTATCTTATTACTGTTATATTTTGAATAATGAAATCATTAAGGTACAAAACAATGGACTATCATGAGTGTTTAATTCTTAACATTTTGAGTAGAAAATATTTGAGTTTAATGTAGTGTTAACACAGATACTCTAACACAATGCAACTATTAATTAAAGTGACTTCTAAACCAATGAATTCCATAGTGCATTGTTATTTATGCATACTTCCAAGATTTTTAATACATGTATTACCTGCAAGATCAAGTACTAAAAATAAAGAGTACAGGAGGAGTTATTGTTTAACTCAGTTTCAATTTGGGGAGATAAAAATTTCAGAGGATGGTTGGTGGTTGTAATTGAAAAATGTTAATATATTCGTATGAGCTTGTGTGTGTTTGTATGTGTTTATGTGTGTGTGAGATGGTGTCTCACTTTTTTGTCCAGACTGGTCTTGAATTCTTCGGATCAAGCTTCCTCCCACCTCACTGTCCCAAGTTGTTGGGAATACAGATGTGTGCCAGCATTCCTTGCTCAATATTAATATTCTTAATACCACTGAACTCTACATTTGAAAATGATTAAAATTATAAATTTTATGTTATGCATATTTTAACCAAAATTAAAAGTACATATTTAAAACAGTAGTCAAGAAAGCAAATTTGAAATAATTTTTAACTTATTCAGTAGTAAATTTTATTTAAGGATTCTGTCATACCAAATGTGATCTCAGTCAGATTTACATTATACTTTAACATCTGTGAACGTATTACACTAGTCATTCTTCCCATTTTATTGGTATAAACATGAATTTGCTTTTTATATATATTTGGGTTCTAAGATATTAAAAATGTAATACTGTGCATTGAGAGGTCCATAAAATAAATCAAAATATATTTTATCTGCTGAACTATTGCAAGCAAATGGTAAGCACTTATTATAAAAGATTAGCAGAAAGGGTTCATGGAGGAAGTGATAAATAAGATGAACCTTACAAAATATGCATCTATATTTTCATGATAATTCAAATTTTCAATACCAGTCATCAAGGAGAAAAGTGTACTTTCAATCATGGTATTAAAATATGTGAGTTAATTTATTAAGTGCTAAAACACTTACAGTTACTTTTAGAATTGTTTTAATAGTAGACTATTTCCAAATTCAAAACATGTTCTCTTTAGGTCATTTTGTCATTTCACAAATTCAGCTAACCTGTCAGAATGCTCTTTTCTCTATTTATTTTTCAAGTATGATGCCATTTAGTCTATTTGTTCTGGTTTAGCAAGATACAAACTCCAAAGTCTTTAAAACACCATGGGAAACAGAATTTTATGTTCGTTTCAAAGGGAGGGTAATCTTTTCCACTGTAGTAAAAAGCTTATTTTGCATGAAGTTATACAGAGTCACCATCTACAATCCAAGGACTGGTGGGCCATATGTTTTTCCTTTACCTGAACATTGCCAGATACTTTGTCAAGCCCCCGGTTGAAATCATTCTGAGGTATTTTACACTGTTGCAGCATCTTATATTACAGTAAAAAAAAAAAAAAAAAAATGCAATTACCTTAATGACAGCATCGCAATCATGTAAGATCACAGAAAGAGTCAATATCCATTTTTGTCTGTGGTTCCAAAATTACATGAGGCAGCGTGTGAGGTGTGAAAAAATCAAAACTAAAGTTTAAAAAAGCCCGCCCGACTTGACTATAGCCTTTCTCAATGACTGTGACTTCACCTCTGACTGTGCCTTATCTGGAATGTCTTTGCTTAATGTCACCAAAGTTTTGTGATAGTTGAGTGTTCCTTCCATTGAAAGTTTGTTTTGTTTTTTTTAAATTTAAACCATTGCCTTCTCCCTTCACTAGAAGCAAATCAAATATACTAGCATTACAAAAATATGAAAGAGAGGATCAGTATTTATTTATAAGATAATTTTATAAGAAGAAGAAGAATGTAAAATTCAAGTGAATTAGAAATTGTAAACTAAACAAACAGACCCAGAGCGAAGAAAAACTTGAAAAGACTATTGGCTGAGCTATAATAATTATCAATGCCCATATTTAAATCCTTACTTATAGTGCTTTTAGAGATTTTTGTTGTTGTTGTTGTTTTATTTTGTTTTAAGACAGGGTCTCACTCTGTCACCCAGGCTGGGGGGCCTCTTGGTCAGGCTGGAGCCCAATTAGGGCTCACTGCAGCCTCAAACTCCTGGGCTCAAGAAATCTGCCTCAACCTCCTGAGTAGTTGGGACTACAGGGGCATGACACTATGCCCAGCTAAGTTTTTAACCTTTTTTGAGGAGATGAGGTCTTGTTATGATGCTCAAACTGGTCTGATACTCCTGGCCTCAAGAGGTCCTGGGACTTAGCCTCTCAAAGGGCAGGGATTACAGGCATGAGCCACTGTGCCTGGCGTTAAAATGTGTTTTTTATATTGTAATTTAACTTTAACAAAATTCAACTTACATTCACTTTTGTACTCATAGTATGATTCCTGAATTGTTGAAGGTCATAAATACTTTTCAGGGTTTTTTGTTTGTTTGTTTCCTTTTTTTTTTTTTTTTTTTCTTTATTTTGGAGACAAGTTCTCATTCTGACACCCAGACTGGAGTACCATGGTGCAATATCAGCTAAATGAAGCCTCAATATCACTGGCTCAAGTCATTCTCCCACCATAGCCTCCCTGAGTAGCTGGGACTACAGGAATGCACCACCACACCTGGCTAATTATTTCCTTTTATATTATATATATATAATATATATATTTTTGTAAATCCAGGGTTTCACCATGTTGCCCAGAATGGTCTTGAACACCTGGGCTCAAGTGATCTGCCCTCCTTGGCCTCCCAAAGTGTTGGGATTACTGGTGTGAGCCACCGCACCCAGCCAGTATTTCTTTTTTCTTTTTGTTTTCTTTTTAATAATTTGTTTCATGAGGTTGAAAGAGAAGCTCACTTACCCATTTCTGGTCTACATACATCTTTTAGAAATCACTTATGAACAGTTTCAATTACACATTTGTTTCCACTCAAGAGGTTCACATAGTAAGCACATTTACTTTTTCTTTTTTGTTTGTTTGTTTGTGTTTTGGTTTTTGGTTTTTGAGACGGAGTCTTGCTCTGTTGCTCAGGCTGGAATACAACTGTGCAATCTTGGCTCACTGCAGCCTCTGCCTCCTGGGTTCAAGCGATTCTCCTGCCTCAGCTTCCTGAGTAGTTGGGATTACAGGCATCCACCACCATGCTGGGCTAATTTTTGTATTTTTAGTAGAGATGGGGTTTCTCCGTGTTGGTCAGTCTAGTCTTGAACTCCTAAACTCAGGTGATTCGCCCGCCTTGGCCTCCCAAAGTGCTGAGAGAATAGGCGTGAGCCACCGCACCCTGCCCACATTTACTGTTTTTTATACTTCATTCAAATTGTTTGTATATACTCTTCAAACAAAAGCCATTAAATAAATAAATACAAATAGTTTTTTTCAAAGATCCTAATGTTGTCCACTTTCTTGTGTGTTTTTATCACAGATCCTTTTTAATAATCTTTCTTATTTTCTGCTTTCATTTATAAACCATATCAAATTGTCACACCCTCTTAAACTACCCAAGGGCTATATTTAATTTACTGACAAGTCAAACACTTTGCATAAGTGAGTATTTCAAAACATTATTAATCACCAGATGAAAAAGCTTTGACTGTATCAGGTTCAGTTTGTAGAAGATATTAATAGAAACACTTGAAAAATGATACCTATTAATGATGGTCTGGAAATTTCTCTAATATGATGAAATTAATAAAAATGTTGCAAATCTAAATTATTTTTGAAATAAAAATAACACAAAGTATTTCAGAAGCAAGAAAGTTTTATTAACCTAAATACTTAGGATCCAAGTAAGAACATTTGGCCACTATGCTCTAGGGAAGAATTTTAACAATAAAATTGTCATAATAAAATATAAGGTCAGACAAAGTGGTACTTCTTTACACAGCTTTGGCCAAAATCTTGATAACTTTCAAAACAGAAACCACACTGAAGTGAGAAAATCTGGGGTTTTCATTTTTAACATATTTTAATGTAAATAGCATTCATCCAAAATATTGTTATAAGCCATCTAAATCAAAATGCAACAATTGCAAAGTAAGTGCACTAACTTTATTTATTGATCTTCTGAAACAAAATCTATTTAAACAGATATATTTCAACTATTAGGATAGGAACCAAACTAGGAAGAAAGCATATGAGGTGATTTTCCAATTTTTCCAAATATGAGTAAAGAATTTTGCAATTTAATCACTTGCTGTACACATAGTTTAACAAACAAGACAAAAAGATACGGGAAAGTCTACAAAGACCATTCAGATTTTTATTTTACCAGGGTACCATGTTGTATTCACTAGGATAAAAAAATAAGGAAACAATCAAAGAAACAAACAAAAAAATCTACTGTTGAGTTTGTTTTACCTGGTATATTCGTAATTAAGTAACTGTAATATTTTCATAGACATGGCTGCAAAATTTGTGATTAAAAATAAGTACAAGAGGTTGGGACTTATTTTTTCAAAAGATCATTTTAAAAGATTCTATTCAAAAATATTCACTAGTCTGTCTCTCTTATATTCCTATTTTAAAAGCTACCGGGAAAAACAGCAATACATACTGTTTTTTGGAAATCCTGTTGTATTCAAAAACCAGGAGGAGTCCCAAATTTTAATAAAACTAAACTTCTCAGTATTGGATTCAAGACTCCCTTTAGATCGTTCTGAAAGATAGTGAAGGGTAGTGAGTCACATCAGACCAAAATTAAAGACAATAGACAAGCTACTGGTATTGTGATCATAGGCAATTTAATTCACCTCTTGAATGTTCCTTGTTCATGTATAAAATGGGAGTAATTCTATTTGTTAGCATGTTTCAGCTACAAAATATAGACAAGAGGCCAAGTGAAAAAAAGGCTTTAATAATATAAAACTTGATTAATTTACAAAAGAGAGAGTCCAGAAATGCTTCCACTTCTGGCCAGAGTCGATCTGCATTCTGGCCCTGATTTTTTCCTATTGTCCTGTCTGCACATTCTGCCATATGCTGGCCATGTCCACACAGGCTGGCTTCCCTCATGGACAGAAGTTGCCTGCCAGAAATCTCCAGGACCACATGCTTCCTTAGTCATCCAGGAGAAAAGAAATATTCTGTATTCATTTTGGTTTTCTCCAAAAATGAGAAGTATTTTCCAATAAATTGCTAGCAAAACTGTCCTGAGAGATTACTGGCTAGAATTTAATCATATGACCATTCTGGAACATATTACTAGAAAGGAATAGAGTATCATTGGATCAACAAGACCAATCCCTTTGTCAGGTCTCCAAATGGATACTAGAAAGTCAAATATCCATTAAAAGTGTATATGCATGACAGAGAATAGTTTTAAGTGAAACCACATTTGTAAAATATCAAGTATAGTGGCTGGCATAAAATAAGAGTTCAACACACAGTATGTTGCTAGGATGTGGGAATAGCAATGGTGGTGAAATTTATTCACTATCCCTTGAACTTCATTTTCCGTCTAATTTCTGGGTTGTTATTTGCAAACATTCCATTGTCTTTTAATTGTGGCATTTCTTTCCTTGCCAATACATTGTTAGAAAAATCTGGTGATACGTTTCTTTTCCAAATTCAGAATTCACTGAATTATTGTGGCAGATTATATACATATATCTTCTGCATCATAATCATGTTTTAGACACCTTGATTCTATGAACTTTAGAGAAGAGAATCAGCATCTTGTTACAGGAGTTTGTTTTTTATTCTAAGTTACAGGCATATCTCAGAGATATTGTTGGTTTTGTACCAGACCACGGCAACAAAGAGAACATCACAAACAAGGAAGTCACATAAATGATTTATTTTCCCAATATATGTAAAATTATGTTTACACTACAACTGTAATGTATTAAGTGCAAAATAGCATCATGTTTAAAAAATGGATATGCTTTTATTCAAAAATACTTTATTGCTACAAAATACTAACATTCATCTGAGCCTTCAGCCACTTGTAATCTTTTTTCTGATGGAGAGCCTTGTCTTGATGGCTGCTGACGGGTAAGGATAGTGGTTGCTGAAGGTTAAGGTCGCCGTGACAGTTTTAAAATAAGACAACAATGACATTTGCTATATCTATTGACTCTGTTTTTTTTTCCCCACAAAAATTTTTCTGTAACATGGAACACTGTTTAATGACATTTTACCCACAGTGAAACTTCTTTCTAAATTGAAGTCCATCATCTCAAACCTTGCCACTGCTTTAGCAACTAAGTTTATATCATATGGTAAGCCTTTTTAAAAATATTTAAACAATGTTCACATCATCTTCACAAAGAGTAGATTCCATTTCAAGAAACTGATTTCTTTGTTTATCCATATTATGCAACTCCTAACCCATTCAACCTTTATCATGAGATTACAGCATTTCAGACACATCTACAGGCCTCACTTCTAATATTAACTCTCTTCCTATTTCCAGCACATCTTCAGTTACTTCCTCCACTGATGCAAAAGTCATCCACAAGCATTGGAATCAGTTTCCTTTAAACAACTACTAATGTTAATATTTTGATGTCTGTTATGAATATTTTAATGGCATCTAGAAAAATAAATCATTTCCAGAAGGTTATAAGTTTATTTTGCTCAGATCCATCAGACAAATCACTATTTATGGCAGCTGTAGCATTAAGAAATGCATTTCTTAGTAAGACTGAACTATCAAAAAATTACTTCCTGACCCATGACCTGCAGAATGGATGTCGTGTTAGCAGGCATAAAAATGATATTCATCTTCTTATACATCTCCCTTAAAGCTCTTGGGTGACTGGGTGCCTTGTCAGTGAGCATTAGTATTTAGAAAGAACCTTTTTTTTCTGAGCAGTAGGTCTCAACAGTCGGCTTAAACTATTCAGTAAATCATGCTGTAAACAGACCTGCTGTCATCCAAGCTCTGTTGTTTTATTTATAGAGTACAGACAGAGTGGATTTAGCATAATTCCTACAGATCCAGGGATTTTTTGGAGTGATAAACGAGCAATGGCTTTAACTTAAAGTCACAAGATGTATTAGCCCCTAACAAGAGAGTCAACCTGTACTTTGAAGCTTTGAAGCCAGGTATTGACTTTTCTATAGCTATGAAACTCCTAGATAGAATCTTCTTCCAATAGAAGGCTGTTTTATCTCCATCAAAAATCTGTTGTTTAGTGTAGCTACATTTATCAATGATCTCAGCTAGACCTTCCAGATAACTCAGTGTAGCTTCTACGTCAGCACTTGCTACTTCACTTTGTTCATAATGTTATGGTACGGAGATGGCTTCTTTCTTAAACTTCATGAACCAACAATTTCTAACTTCAAATTTTTCTTGCAGCTTTCTCAGTTCTTTCAGCCTTCATAAAACTTCAGAGCTAGGGCCTTGCGGTGGATTAGGCTTTGTTAAGGTAATGTGGCTAGTTTGATCATCTATCAAGACCAATAAAACGTTCACTATATCAGCAATAAGGCTGGTTCACTTTCTTAGCATTCATGTGTTCAGTGGAGTAGGACTTTTAATTTCCTTCAAGGCCTTTTCCTTTGTATTTGCATCTTGGCTAACTATTTTACACAAGAGGCCTACCTTTTAGCTTATCTCAGCTTTTGACATGCCTTCCTTAATAAATGTGTCATTTCTAGCTTTAGGTTGAAACTGAGGGATGTGCAACTCTTCTTTTTATTTGAATGCTAAGAGGCTGTTTTAGGGTTACTAATCAGTGTGGTTTGGCTGTGTCTCTACCCAAATCTCATCTTGAATTCCCATATGTTGTGGGAGGAACCTGGGGGAGATAATTGAATCATGGGGGCAAGTCTTTCCCTTGCTGTTCTCATGATAGTGAATAAGTCTCATGAGATCTGATGGTTTTAAAAAGAGGAGTTGTCCTGCACAAGCTCTCTTTGCCTGCTGGCATCTTTATAAGACATGACTTGCTCTTCCTTGACTTTTGCTGTAATTGTGAGGCTTCCCCAGCCATGTGGAACTATAAGTCCAATTAAACCCTCTTTCTTTTGTAAATTGCCCAGTCCTAGGTATGTCTTTATTAGCAGCATGAAAACAGACTAATACAGTAAATCGGTACCAGTAGAGTGGGGTGTTACTGAAAAGATACCCAAAAATGTGGAAGTGACTTTGCAACTGGGTAATAGGCAGACGTTGGAACAATTTGGAGGGCTCAGAAGAAGAGAGGAAAGTGTAGAAAAGTTTGGAATTCCCTAGAGATTTGTTGAATGGCTTTGACCAAAATGCTGGTGGTGATATGAACTATAAGGTCCAGGCTGAGGTGGTCTCAGATGGAGATGAGGGACTTGTTGGGAACAAAGGTGACCCTTGTTATGTTTTAGTGAAGAGACTGGCAGCATTTTGCCCCTGCTCTAGAGATTTGTGGAACTTTGAACTTGAGAGAGATGATTTCAGGTATCTGGCAGAAGAAATTTCTAAGCAGCAAAGCAAGTAACCCAAGAGGTTACTTGGGTGCTGTTAATGGCATTCAGTTTTATAAAGGAAGCAGAGCATAAAAGTTTGGAAAATTTGCAGCCTGGTAATACAATAGAAAACAAAATCCCATTTCTGAGGAGAAATTCAAGCCAGCTGCAGAAATTTGCATAAGTAATGAGGAGTCAAATGTTAATCCCCAAGACAATGTGGAAAATGTCTCCAGGGCATGTCAGAGGTCTTCAAGGCAGCCCCTCCCATCTCAAGCCTGGAGGCCTAGGAAGAAAAAGTGGTTTCCTGAGCCTAGCATCCCTGTGCTGTGTGCAGCCTAGGGACTTGATATCCGGCGTCCCAGCCACTCCAGCCGTGACTGAATGGGGCCAACACAGAGCTTGGGCCATGGCTTCAGAGGGTGCAAGCCTCAAGCTTGGCAGCTCCAACATGGTGTTGAACCTGTGAGTACACAGAAGTCAAGAATTGAGGTTTGGGAACCTCTACCTAGCTTTCAGAAGATGTATGGAAATGCCTGAATGCCCAGGCAGAAGTTTGTTGCAGAGGCAGGACTCTCATGGAGAACCTCCACTAGAGCAGTGCAGAAGGGAAATATAGGGTCAGAGTCCCCACACAGAGTTCCTACTGGGTCATTGCTTAGTTGAGCCATGAGAAGAGGGTCACTGTCCTCCAGACCACAGAATGGTAAAGCCACTGACAGCTTGCACTGTATGCCTGGAAAAGCTGCAGACACTCAAGACCAGCCTGTGAAAGCAGCCAGGAGGGAGGCTGTACCCTGCAAAACCACAGGGGTGGAGCTGCCCAAGACCATAGGAACCCACCTCTTGCATCAGTGTGACCTAGATGTGAGGCATGGAGTCAAAGGAGATCATTTGGGAGCTTTAAGGTTTTACAGCCCTGCTGGATTTCGTACTTGCATGGGACTTTCATGGGACTTGCATGGAACCTGTAGCCCCTTTGTTTTGGCCAATTTCTCTCACTTGTAAAGGCTGTATTTACCCAATTCCTGGACCACTACTGTATCTAGGAAGTAACTAACCTACTTTTGATATTACAGGCTCATAGGAGGAAGGGACTTGCCTTATCTCTGATGAAACTTTGGACTGTGGACTTTTGAGTTGATGCTGAAATGTGTTAAGATTTTGGGGAACTGTCAGGAGGGAATAATTGGTTTTGAAATGTAAGGATGTGAGATATGGGAGGGGCCAGGTGCAGAATGATATGGTTTGGCTGTGTCTCCACCCAGATCTCATCTTGAATTCCCAAATGTTGTGGGAGGGACCCAGTGGGAGGTAACTGAACCATGGGGGCAAGTCTTTCCCATGCTGTTCTCATGGTAGTGAATAAGTCTCATGAGATCGGACAGTTTAAAAAATAGGAGTTCCCCTGCACAAGCAACCTCTCTTTGCCTGCTGCCATCCATGTAAGACGTGACTTGCTCTTCCTTGCCTTCCACCATGATTGTGAGGCTTCCCAGCCAGGCAGAACTATAAGTCCAATTAAACCTCTTTATTTTGTAAATTGCCAGGTCTCAGGCATGTCTTTAATAGCAGCGTGAAAATGGACTAATATGCTAATTGATCTAATTTTAATATTGTGGCATGTCAGTGAATAGGGGATCTGAGGACAGGAAAAGAGAGATGGGGGAGTGCCCAGTCTGTGGAGCAATCTGAATACACACAACATTCATTCATTAAATTCTCCATATTATATGAGTGTATGCTGCTGAAAACTGATGCTGATAGACTTACTCTCAATGCAGGCTACCACAACTCTGCAATTTGTTAAAAAAAATAAATCTGGGAAGGGCAATAAAGCAAAGCATAATAAAAGAAGATATGCCTGTATTCATGACGTATAAGAGTCTTACTTTGCAAGTTAGGTTCACTTGACTCTCACATCCATTATTGCTTTTAAGTCTCAGAAAATCTGCCCTTTCTTTTAAATCCCAACCAGAAGCTCAACAACTTCTAGTTGAATCTATCTCTAAGTGCCCATTTATCACTCATCCTCAATTCTTTCAGTACTGTGTGCTGTGACCCTTTCTTAGCTCATTAATTGCTTTGTCATTGAACCCCACCTTTTGGAAATGCAATGTAACATATTTTCCACATCCTGGGGAAGGGGATGTGGAGCATGTTAGTTTTTAAGACTGCCATAACAAATTATCAAATTCAAGTAGTTAAAGTTTGGATCACAAATATTTACTGCCTCACAGTTCTGAAGGGTACAAGTCCAAAATCAAAGCGTTGGCAGGGTTGATTCCTCTGAGAGCTGTGGGGAGGAATCTGTTCCTCTCCTCTTCTCTAACTTCTGGCGGCCACAGGTATTTCTTGACTGCCAGATAACATTCTCCATGTGCTTTCACACTGTCTTTTCTCTGTGTATGTTTGTCTTTTTGTTCAAATCTTGTCTTTTTATAAGGAATCCAGATATATTGGTGTAGGTCCAATAATAATGTCCTCATTTTGACTTCATTACCTTTGTAAATACCCCATTTCCAAAGAAGATCACCTTCGGAGCTATTGAGAGTTAGACTGCAATACATCTTTCTTGAGGGACACAACTCAACTCATAATAGGAAGGAAACATAACTAAATCAAAGAACCAAAAATGAAGAACTGAAATGGCCTCAAAGTATATTTGATAGCCTAGGGTTTTGTAATTTGCAACAAATAGTTATGTAGACTGCTAGGCTTAATAACTAGAAAAAATAGTACATTAGAAACTATTTAAAGTTGGTGCAAAAGTAATTGTTGTTTCTACTATTACTTTTAATTTCATTTTAATTACATTTCACCATTACTTTTAGTGGCAAAAATCACAATTGCTTTTGCACTAAGCTAATACTACTTGCATTTCTCTTCTTAAACTGTTGCTGTGAAGCATTACTTCCAAAAATATATTTTAATGCCTGCTTCAAATAATATTGTCTTATATAAATAATGGAGGATTATTTAGCGATTTGACAATAGGAAAAATCATACCTTAAACTGAGGATTAATATCCCAGGTTTGTGTTTTGTTGAATGCATCAGCTGGAGAAAACTATTTTCCAAATTATTGTAATTTATGTCTTTGTGTATATGCACATGGTGTAACATGAATTACTGATGTTCCTTAGTCTTGGCAAAACACACTGCATATATATAGATCACCAGGTGATTTAGACTAATATTATGCTTCCTAAAATGTTTTTTGTTTTGTTTTTCAACTCTTATTTTAGGTTCAGGGATACATGTTCAGGTTTGTTATGTAGATAAATTGTGTGTCACTTGGTTCGGTGTAGATTGTTTCATCACACAGCATAGTACCCAACAGGTAGTTGTTTGATCCTCACTTTCCTCCCACCCTCCACCCTCAAGTAGGCCCCAGTTTCTTTTGTTTCCTTCTCTGTGTCCATATGTACTCAATGTTTAGCTCCCACTTGTAAGTGAGAACATGTGGTATTTGGTTTTCTGTTCCTATGTTAGCATCCTTATTATAATGGCCTCTAGTTCTATCCATGTTTTTGCAAAAGACATAATATTCCTTTTGGATCTTCATGGTATTCCGTGGTATATATGCTCCATATTTATTCAGTCTACTATTAATGGACATCTAGGTAGATTCCATGTCTTTGCTATTGTGAATAGTGCTATGATGAAAATATTTATGCATGTATCTGTATGGTAGAATGATTTATATTTCTTTCAGTAATTATTCAATAAAGGGATTGCTGGGTTGAATGGAAGTATCATTTTAAACCAAACCTCTCTCCAACATGGCTGAACTAGTTTCATCTTCTAGCAGCAGTGTATGAGCAAACGTGCTTTTTGAGTCTTGTTATCTAACTAACTAGAATAAGTGAAGTCTGACTGATTCAGACTTGAGGTATCATATTTTTGTAAATAAACATTTCCAAATATAAAACTTCAAGGATATTAAATGTTTTGGAAAACACTGACCTTACTTCAAATTATAAACCATAATAAAATGAAGTTACCAAATATAGGAAAAGATACAAATCATTATCCTATGCTAATCAGTGAAATAGAAAAGACACTTAATTTCTCAATTGTTTAATCATTTCCTGAGTACTTACTACCTATTTTAAAACATGCATAGTGCTTGGTGATAGTAATTAAATAAAAAATATTTTTTAAAAATCATATTCTAGTGTGAGGGAGTGATATATAATGAAATATTTCAAATACTGTGCAACTAATGCAATATTAGAGGCTTAGGAAAGAGTAGAAAGAGTTATGTTTACCTGCTGTGATTCAGAAAAGATTTCACAACTCTGGGTATTAATTGTAAAAGATGTTTTGTGCCTTTGCATAGCATTCATTTATATAGAACTAGTAACTATTTTTCTTTATTCTTTAATTCTTCATTTTTATTATTTCCCCCTCCTCCTCTCTATCTCCTTCCTTCTAATCATTTTTCTTTTTTCTTTCTATGAAATTGACAATTATAGTTCGTTTTACCACTTTCAAAGATAAATCTCAGATACACTGAATATACTGACAATTTTCATCAAAAAATAAATATGTAATAATTTCAGGCAATTCTCTTTATTACATTCAATAATTTTAATTAACACTGTATTAATAACCTGAGGTAGGTGGGATTATTGTGGGATCACTACACTCTTGTGACCTTTAAGCTGTTCCTTCACATTTCCATCCATGTTGGTACTCTAGCCATGCGACTCAGTTGACTATACTTGTGTATTCTGCAGGGCTATTAGTATTCTATTCGTAATGAGTTATCATAATATAATTTGCACACTATTACTAAATTATATTACTTTGCAGTTAAGCAAATGGTGCTTTGGGTACAACGAAAAAAGATGTTAAATACACTTTAAACTTTGCTATTTCAAGGAAGGACAAAGTAATAAAGAAAGGATAATAAGTGGACTAAAGGCCGAATAATAGTCATTATCTATAAAAAAAGGAATAAAGACCACAATGTAGGGGACAGTTGAATGTTTTGTATGATCTGTAATAAGATAGCATATATAAATATCGTGTACATATATAAAGTATATACTTGCTATGAACTGAATATTTGTGTTCCCCCAAAATTCATATTGAAGCCTAAATTGCCAAAGTGTTGTCATTTGGAAATGAGTTGTTTGAGATGTGATGAGTTCATGAGATTAGAGCCCTCATCATGGGATTGGTGACTTATAGGGAGAGACAAGAGAACTTTCTTTCTCTCTCCGCTGCCCTCTCAGCTTTGTCGAAATACAAGGGGAAGATGACTGTTTGGAAACCAGAAACTATGGCCTCAACAGACATGAGATCTGCTGGCACCTTAATCTTGGACTTCCCAGCTCTGGAACTGTGAGAAATCAATGCTTATTGTTTAAGCCACCCAATCTTTTGGTAACTTATTATAGCAGTCCAAACTGACTGAGATAGTATTCTTGACCACTTGTTGGTTAAGAAACTTACAAAAGTGTTGGTGATAATATGGAAAAAAGGTAGTATTGTAAATTAGTACAGTATGAAGTTTCTCAAAAAACTAAAAATAGAATTACAATATGATCCAACAACCCTATACTGAATATATGACCAGGGGAATTGCAATCCGTATGCCAAGGAAGTGTATGCATTCTCATGTTTACTGCAACGCTATTCAAAATAGTCAACATATGAAAACAACCCAAGTATCCATCAATATGTAGATTTTTAAAATGTGCTATATATACATAATGCAATAAAATTCTGCCTTAGAAAAACAGAACATATTGTCATTTGTGACAACATGGATGAACCTAGAAGACATACGTAAAATGAAATAAGCCAGAGACAGAGACAAATATCATATGATCTCATTTATATCTGGAATCTAAAGAAGTCAAACTCATAGAAGTATTGAGTAGAATGGTGGTTACCAGGGGCTGGAGTGTGGGGTTGGATGGGAAAGGGGGAAATACTGGTCAGTGGGTGCAATGATACAGTAAGATTGGAGGAATAAGTTCTGGTGTTCTATTGCATAGCATGGTGACTATAGTTAATGATAGTGGATTGTACATTCAAAATAGAGATTTTAAATGTCATCATTACAAAGAACTCATAAATATTTGAAGAGGTGGATATACTACTTACCTGATTTGGTCATTCTGAAATGTATACATATATCAAAACATCACATTGTACCCCATAATATATACAATTATTATTTGACAACTAAAAATAAAATTATACTAAAATGAGCCAGACATGGTGGCTCATACCTGTAATCCCAGCACTTTGGGAGGCTGAGGCAGGCAGACTGCCTGAGGTCAGGAGTTAGAAACCAGCCTGGCCAACATGGCGAAACCCTGTCTTTGCTAAAAATACAAAACAAAACAAACAAAATAATTAGCTGGGCATGGTGGCAGGTGCCTGTAATACCAGCTACTCGGGAGGCTGAGGCAGGAGAATCACTTGAACCCAGGAGGCAGAGATTGCAGTGAGCCAAGATCGTGAGCCACTGCACTCCAGCCTGGGTGACAAAGTGAGACTCTGTCTCAATAAATAAATAAATAAATAAATAAATAAATAAATAAAATTATACTGAAGAAACAAAATGTCTGACTTAAATTTTCTGTAATCTATTGGTTTCTTCTCTACTGATAATCTGTTTTCCCATAAGTTCTTCATATGTGAACATCTTTTTTTTTGTTTTGTTTTGTTTTTGTTTTTTTGAGACAGAGTCTTTCTCTGTTACCCACGCTGGAGTGCAGAGGCGTGATCTCGGCTCACTGCAACCTTCACTGCCCTGGTTCAAGCAATTCGCCTGCCTAAGCCTCCCGAGTAGCTGAGATTACAGGCACATGCCACCACACCCAGCTAATTTTTTGTATTTTTAATAGAGGCGGGGTTTTACTATGTTGGTCAACTGGTCTCTAACTCCTGACCTCAGGCAATCCGCCTGCCTCAGCCTCCCAAAGTGCTGGGATTACAGGCGTAAACCACCGCACCTGGCCATATGTGAACATCTTTACACAGTGAACATCTTTACATAGTATGAAGCATTATGACATTACTGTTTTAAAGATGCAGGTAAATCTGACCGTTGTCTTCTTGTTGACTTTTAAGTGTTATTCCTCATATAGAAAACTATACACAATCATACAAAATACCATATTTTCTCTATGCACAGGCAGGCTGAATGATTTCATTGAAAAATAAATTTAATTTAATTTGATTTTTTACAATTTTTAAAACCCTCAGGATTATGCAATCCTAAGAGTTAACACTGTAGTGAAAGTTTTTGTTTTATTTTATACAAAATTTCCAAGCATTTGAAATCTATTTATTAAAACAAACAACTAAAATCATGGTAAGTGTGGTAAGATGTAACAGTACTAAACAAATGTAAAAATACATAGTGCCTTTTTAATTTAAACAGAGCTTTAGTAAACATGATTTTTAGTTTTGTATATTGAAAAGATAGCCATGTTGCTTATTTTTTCTTCTCAAGTTTTAAAAACAACTCTTCTTTTCCAACAGCAAATAGCCACATCTACTATTTTTGGGAGAAAAGGTTTATTATTCCATTTTTTTTTCGATGTACTCTTTCATGTTTGGAGTTGTATTTTTGGCATTTCACAGCCTGTAAATCAAAATTCTTAAGGGAATACTGCCATCCCAGCCTAGGGAAGTGATGTGGAGTGCCCTAAAGTTCACTGAAGGGGTATATTCTCCGAAACTCTGCATTGGCAGTTTGCTGTATCATCAATCTTGTTCAGCTGAATAGCATGACAATTTGTCCGGTCAACACTACATAAAAGATAGCAAAAGGTTATTGTTAGGTTATGAAGTTTCTCTGACAAGTGCAATACACCAAGGTTTATAAAAGTGTAAAACAAACCTTAAACTCAAGAACTGCTCTGTAAAGGAGTCTTTTACCTCTGTTTTATAGAGTAATTTTGAAATCTCATCTTCTCAGGGATGCAGTCTGAAACAGCAGATGCATGCTTTTCTCTTTCGTAAAGTCGTCTAACACAATTTTCTTGGGGTAGGGGTTACAAGAGAGAGTTAATGTCAATGTCAGTTTCAAGGGCACAAAAAGATGCTCCCAATTTTCTTAGTGGTAAAGATGACACAATTCAACCAATTGGAATTTGATATATTTGGCACATCTTGCTAACCAGAGGAATTGATTTTTACAATGATGCTTAAGTCACTTTTTGCTGATAAATGGAACCATGTTGAAAAACTGGCAATCCATATGTTTATTAGTTTCAAAAATCTCTTTATATTGTTCATGAAATAAAGTGACAATTATCATGAAATAAATTTATATCAAAAGGTTGATAAAACCTTACTACTTTTATCCTACATTTTAATCTATAAATATTTCTAAAATTCTCCTATTTACCTTTTTCAGAAGGTAGAACAAAGACAGAAATGCAAACTTGTCAGGTTTGTAAAAATACATTGGGATATCAAATACTCATGCCTGTAGTTGAGAAAGCCCAACATATGTACAATATTTATATAAATTTACTATCTTTAATCACCATATTTAGTTATTCTTACTTTCACAATTTGGTCTGGTTTATTTTTGGGGGGAATTTATCCAAAGATATTCATTTATTTTAATGCCTACTCATGTCTTTTACTTTAAAAGACATGATTAAAAGAATAACCAAGCTTGCCATTTCATTATGAGGTTTACATTGATTTTTGTATTACATTTTATTGCCATCTCAATTCATGAAGAGAAAGACAAATAGACAAAATAAAGACAATCTAATGTAGTTACTTTTTGTGTTCAAGGTCAATCATCTGAAAACTCTCAATATTCCACCCCCACCCCAAACACACACAAAATGAGACTCCTTGAATACAAATTCTCATACACAAGTAAAAATCTACATATTATTTAACACTATGTATCTGATATGTGTTATTAGCAATATGTAAGAAATGTGTATTATATAATACATATAAAATAACATGGAAAAATAAATTATGTTCATGTGTTGAGCCTTTCATAAGACTAATTTTTCAGATATTTTTATTTATTTTTATAGATTTAAGGGGTACAAGTGAAGTTACATGGATATGCTACACAGTGGTCAAGTCTGGGCTTTTAACTATCACTCAGATAGTATCCATTTTACTCAGTAGCTAATTTGTCATACCTCATCCTGCTCCTGAATTCCCTAGATGGTTTTTTAATTCCACATAAAGAATAGAAGAAGAAAGAAGTTTCCGATTTTTTTTGAACTATTCAACTATTTTTATCTGTGAAAATGGCATGTTTATAAGGTCAAAATTTTACTGTAAAATGAAAAGTAGATTTTTCCGACTGTAATCACAACCTAAATTATCGTCAACACAGGGGAATTTTGCATTAGAAAAAGCACAGACCTTGTATGCAGAAACAGGACTGAGCTCTATTTTTACTGTCCCACCTTGAATCTTACATAAACACTTAGCCTTCTCCTCGCATGAAAAATAAATTTTGAAAACTACGTTCTAGTGTTCTTTTACTTTTTAATTTTCTTTTTTGACGTAAAATGCTTAGGTCCTATCTCATGGCCATATTCTGTCAACACAGAGCTAAACAACTCTTAAGGGTTGTTTGTTTGTTTGTTTGTTTTGAGGCAGAGTCTCGCTCTGTCTCCAGGCCGGAGTGCAATGGTGCAATCTCGGCTCACTGCAAGCTTCGTCTCCCAGGTTCAGTGATTCTCCTGCCTCAGCCTCCCAAGCAGCTGGGACTACAGGCATGCACCACCATGCCCAGCTTATTTTTGTATTTTTAGTGGAGACGGGGTTTCACCGTGTTGGCCAGGATGGTTTCTATCTCCTGACCTCGTGATCCACCTGCCTCAGACTCCCCAAGTGCTGGGATTACAGGTGTGAACCACTGTGTCCAGCCAATTATTCGGGGTTTAAGATTACTTCCATTCAGTGATGTCCAAGGACCCAGAGAGTTATTTGGAAATCTGTTATATATAAGTCTTCTTGGTTTGCGCCACATACATCCCAAGTCACAATCCAGACGGGCCTAAAGAGGTGCAAAGTTAGTGGTTATGCACTCTCTGTGGATGTTACAGATGATTTTTTTTTTCTTCAGTGTATTTTCCATCTAATTTCTCATCGCAGAGAAACTGAATCTGCATTGGTTTCAGATACTGAACTTGTCATAGACAATAATATAGCTATTTAATTCTTTTATCCCAAGTTAAATGACTGATACATTTAATATACATTAAAGTAATATATTTTGTAAGGGATTTATATGTATAATGAGTAGGGCTTTGCTATTTTAATGCCCAAGGAACTCTAGCCTTCAGAATACTTGAGTCTAGAAATTGTACATAAAATCAATAGGAAATTAACAACTTTAATGATGCAAAACAAAACAAAACAAAAAAACCCCCCATACCATTGTATTAAAAGTACTTAAACATTCTTATGTGGTGGTGAGATTATGATTATAAGGCATTCATATTTCTACTTCATTTTGAAAACATTCATGTAATGATTATGTATTATCCAAAGAGAAATGAAAAGATTTGCATGTTCATTGGTACTTATTTTGCAGGTTTCTCTGGTCATTTAAAATCCATTTTAAAGGCAGATATATTTTTTATCTGTTAATTTGGAATGTTACTTCATTCCTTGACTTTACAAGAGTATTTAAACATTTTATTTAGCTATTTTATACCAGAAGTCCAAAATAGTAATTGGCAAATCTATAAACATTATTTTCAAGTAGTCAGTAGTGAGTTTATAATCAGTTTAAAAACTATATTGTATATAAGTGCCATCCCCAACTGTTAAATAATAAAAAATTAAAAGCACTCAAAATTAAATACAAGAGACAAGGCATATGATAATCATACACACAGAAGAACTTAGATATTATGGTAATGGAGGCATTCAAAATGAATGAGCCATATTTCCATTAGTATATCTGCCTATATGTGTACAATTGCCATTATTATTATTATTTTACTTTGTCCACTACTGAAAAGGAGAGCCTAATAAACTTATAGCCAGTTGTCACAAGCTGTCTTAATACGATTTGCTACAATTGAAAAAATGCTCTAGTATTTGTGGAAAGGTTTATGTGTAAGACAATTTTTGCTTATGTAAAGGAAAATTCAGTCCAACATCAATGGTCATTTCAAAAACTAGGACCTTCAAAAGGATTTTTAAACTAAGATAAATAAATTGGTTTTACAGGAGGTAATAGCTCTGTCATATAAATGGTAGGATTTCCCAGACATCCACCGTGTCTCAGAAATTCCATAGGTATATCAATAATCCTCAAAGTATTGAAATAACTGAGTTTATCAGTGCTATTATTTCTTTCTCATAGTATTTTCCTTTTTAGTCATCTTTTTGAAATTTTTCTCATTTTCCTTGTTGCCCTTCAATTTATCTTCCTTTTTATCTGTTTGCAATAAATACTGTGTATTAGAAGGACATTTACTGAGGCACAATGCCAGTAGTACTGTCTCAAATATAAGTAGCTTATGGTTTGATGTACCGGCCTCTCTCCTCTATTCTGGATATACCTCTCCAGAATATAAAATACATGAAACATATCGCAGTCTTATGTTTTGTCAAGGAATATTATGTAAACATCCCATTACTAAGCACAATTTCACTGGTCCAGTACCAACATAAGCAAATTTCCCTTATTCAGTAGAAAAAAAAAATCTGGTTCAAAATGCAGTGAAAGTTTCCACTAGACTTGAATGCCCTCAAGGGGCAATACCTGCAAAATAAAATTCACTGGAGAACTTTGTTGGTAGACATAGTAAGGTAAAGTATTGCAGCTCCACCCACTAAACCCCACAATGGAAAAAGAAAAGAATAATGAAACAAAAGAAAGAGAGAGAATTACTTTCAGAGGAAAAAATAAGAAATATCAGACCAGGTCACAAATCAGGTTTTGCAAGTAGCAAAATTTGAAAATGATACTCTCATCTTAGTTTACTCAAGTTTTAGATGGCTGTGAGTGTAAATTTGATGTGGGTATAGATTTTTTAAAAAACTGCTGAAGTTGACAACTACTGATTCTAAAGGTTTTTTTTTGTGTGTACTTCTTTTCTAATAGTCTCAATAATGAGAAGAACACTAAGAAATATGTTTAAGAGCTAATGACCCTATTTCTGCTATCCTTATATTAGCAAAATGTAAACATCATTTCCTGATTCATCATCTGTGAAACAAGCAACTAAATGATCTCCAATGTGTTTTCAACCATAACAGTATACATATGTATGAAAATACATTCAATCCTTTCTGCCAATTTTTTATGAAAATACGTATTTCTATAAAAATACTAATTAAAATTAAGTTTAGTAATCATAGATTAATTTGTCAAAGTTCCAGTTTACCATAGGAAATGATACCATTTGCTATTTTAAAAATATTTTGAATTATCTGTAGTGACAGATATTTCCAAAACCACTGTGAACTGTTCATTGCTCATGCACTCCACCGTTAGGATGGAACTTGCAGGGGATATTTCTCTTTGGTTAAATATGATTGATTTGTTTTAAAATATCACTTCTCCAGATTTATAACATCATCTCTCCTCTTCCGAACGTTTCTCAGACCTCTGTGTTCTTGTGAAGTCCATTTCAGTTGTTACTACAGTGAAAACACAGTCACGAGTATCTCAAAGGTGTGAATGTTTAATCTTCAATCTCATTAAAAGTTTCATGCAGTTACCTCCCATGGCACCCTCAATGGAACTGAATTTATCAAGAAACTTTAATCCCAGATACATGGTGGAGTGGAATAATCTTCTTTTAATTGGGCAAAAGAAACACAAGAAGAGAAACTCTTGGAGTGGATCATTTAATGTGGCAGAGAAGGTTTCCTTTCCCTACAGATGGTTTCCTGATATTTACGTCTCAACTCAATTTTTAGTTATTGTGTAGTTTTCCTTCAGAATCTTTTTGCTGCTAGTTCCTCCAATTCATAATGGGGTCTAAGATGGAATACAGTACTTCTGAGGCAAAAGAATGATGGAAAAACAGTTGTGAGAATTTTAACCTGGTATTTTCCAAATTCGGTATCCTGTGTTAGTTTTGTTAAAATCCCAATGTTAGTAATAACTACATATATATTAGGTGGCAGTTTATTTTGTAAGAAAACTCTCACCAAAGGTGTAGGTCTCCAAGTTACGCAATGGTTTCTCTTTAGCTTACAATAAAGAAAAATACATCTAAATTCGAAGAGAAGGTAGAAATGTACATCTGAGCTGTTGAGAAGTGTGTTTTACAAGATAGCATATGGTACGTTAAAAGGTTACTGTTTAGGAGGGAAACATGTTTCAAAGAAATTTATGGCACATGTATGCAATTTACAAAGTCTACAATGTTTGAATTGTCCAAATTGTTCACAAATATTACAAAAATAAAGTAGCATATTTTATTCTTTTATAGTTTAACTATTGTTTAATAACTATCAATAGCTTAAATTTTTAAATTAATAATATTAAACAATAGTATGCTATGTTTTATCATAATTCATACATTTATAAATACAAATCTCAATTTAATCATATAGCTATCTCTTCAGAATTAAAGAATTCTGAATTATAAATAAATAACTCCAGCAGCTAGTGTACATTTCTTTGTGGTTGTACCAACATGCACCAAACGACATGAAAATTAGAAAATGGGAAGGGCAGATGTAATCACTTTTGGAAGTTATTTCAAAATTATAAGAAGTGAGTAATAGATTTTGATTGGGTGCCCTGTTTTTAGCTTGTGTCATTTTAACATATCTCTTTTCCTCGTTTGGGGGGAGTTTAGCACTCTCAACCACCCTAAAGAAGGATATAGCATCACAATCCCTGGAAATTAAATCTTTAGCTAAGTCTTGACAGGATCTTCAATATTGTTGCAGTGGCAACAGAGAATAAAATTACACTGATGCACAAAACTTAAAGATATTTTCCAAATATTAAATGCCAGTATGTCTGACAGCTTCTCATTGTTTCTTAAAGGGCAAATTTTATCTGCTACATTAGATGAGTAAGGTGAGTGATTTGCACCTTAATTTCGAATCTCAATTTCATTTTGGATATGTTTACATAGCCTCAAGAAATTATTATACCTTTATCTTCTAGAAGAATCAGACTGAATCTATTCATTAAATTTTTTTCACCTCAGATTTTAGGAAAATGGTAGGAAATATTTCTAAAATAGCATTGTATTAGCCAGCGAGTGGTGTTTTTATTAGAAATTAGCATTAACTGCTAGTCCAACAATTGAAGAATCACTGTCTGTTGAGTCATAACTGTTATTTGTTTCTATATGTTCTAGTTATATCTCTTCTACAATATTAAATTTTAAATTTTAGAGAAGTTTATCTGGGAGTAAATAAAAGTACAATGTTAAGGTAGTTTACAGTTTATTGTTTAATATTTACATTTGTTCTCTGCAAATTATTCATTCTTCTGAAGTGTTTGCATCTCTTGATGGAACAGGGACTCAGGCACCCATCTGCAAAACCTTGGTGCAATCCTTTACTTCCCCCTCTCCTTCACATCAAATAATTTGGCAATAGCACCCTGTTAATTGTTTGCCCATTTCTTCCACACTCATTTTTTCAATTTATTTACCCTAATACCACTCTGGTTAAGAATCACATTCAATCTCCATCTGCAGTCACCAGATGGAGACAAACATACCCCTAAAAATAAAGAGTATGTGTACACCCTAAATCATTTAATAACACAAGCATTACCCTGAACCAAAAGCAGACAATAATATTACCAAAAAAATCTCCTTTATTAGCACAAATATAAAAATTTAACCAATTTTTGAACCAACCAAGACGCCTTCCAATGGGTAAATAAATAAATAAACAGTGATACAGCTATACAATCGAATATTATTCAGTGCTAAAAAGAAATAAAGTATCAAGCCATAAAAAGATATAAAGGAATCACAAATGAATATTACCATGTGAAATAAGCCAATCTGTATTTCAACTATATAGCTTTTGGGAAAATGCAAAACTATGGATACAGTAGAAACATCAGTAGTTGCCACTAGTTGAGGAACAGTAGAAAAGGATAAACAGGTAGAGCACAGAAAATTTATTGGGCAGTGAAAAGACTTTGCATGATGTGACAATGACCAGTACACATCATTGTGTATCTGCCCAAACCCATAGAATGTGCAGCACTGAGAATGAACCCTAAACTATGGACTTTGAGTGATAATTATAGGTGTCGTGATCATATGGGTGTCAATGTAGGATTATCAGTTGTAACAATTGTACCACCGCTGAGGGAGATTAAGGGGAGGCTATGTATGTGTGAGAGAAGAGGTATATGGACAATCTCTACCTTTCTCTCAATTTTGCAGTGAACCTAATACTGCTCTAAAAAATAGAATCTTTTAAAAATTCTAAAAATGGTCAGGCGCAGTGGCTCACGCCTGTAATCCCAGCACTTTTGGAGGCTGAGGTGGGCAGATCACAAGATCAAGAGATCAAGACCATCCTGGCCAACATGGTGAAACCCTGTCTCTACTACAAATACAAAAATTAGCTGGGTGTGGTGAAAGGCACCTGTAGTTCCAGCTACTCAGGAAGCTGAGGCAGGAGAATCGCTTGAACCCGGGAGGCGGAGGTCACAGTGAGCCAAGATGGTGCCATTGCACTCCAGCCTGAGCGACAGAGCAAGACTCCGTCAAAAAAAAAAAAAAAAAAAAAAAAAAAAAGAAAGAAAGAAGAGGTCAGTGCAGTAAAGAGTGACTAGAACAAGTAAAATACTTTGCATAACCTGACCAAGAGGTCTTTCTGAGAATGTGATCGCTTCAGGCTTGAGAAGAAGCTACCTATTGCAAAAGCCTCAGAAATGGCATCCCAGATAGAAAACATAGCAAGTACCAAGGTCTTGGGGTGGGAGCAAGTGGGGCATATTTATATAAATAGAAATAAGGATTCTCATTTCTTGTTTTTGAATGACAACCAACATAAAAATGAACCCTAGCATCAAGAAGGTTTTAAAACGCTACTGAACAATAGTGTGACTGCAAAAAGAAAGGAAAATTCCCTTTTATTCCCCATTAACTAGCTCATAAGCATCTGTTTAATGAGAGTTGAGAAGAATTTGAAGGGTAAAAAAATTTCAACATGATGTCCTGAGACTGAATTACTTAGGATGATAAAATTATTTTAGTAAATTTGGTTTTATTTCCTCATTATCATGTTTATGACCAAGTTACTAATCCAGTCAATAAACTAGTACTTCTAATGATTATTTGAATAGCAAATATAATCCATATGTGGCCAGGATATTCTAATTGTTTTAATGATGTGCTGTATCCAAAAATACCTAAATTTTGATTGGGAGATAATTTGGTTAATCAACAACTTGATAAGCAAGTCACAGATATTTCCCCAACTCTATTTTATCTTTGATATTAAATATTTAAAATATTTTGGTATTCTTTATTATACTTACTTTAAGTGTTAAGTATAAACATATTGCAAACTTACATAAAGTTACAAAACTTGTGTAGATAACAACCAAGTATGATTTCTCAGAAAATAGTGCTATTACCAATATTCCAGATTTCCTTTCTTTTGAAAAAAATAATTATAGATAAAGCCAAACTCTACTCCCATGTTACCCTATGTTCACCAGTTTCCTGGTCATTTTCCTCAGGAGTCACCATTATCCTAAAGTTGTATTTAGCATTCCTGAGGATATTTTTATATTTTTAGCACATATCTTGAATCCAAAACCAATATGTAGTACTGTTTCTGTTCTTTATTTCATTGTCTTTACCTTTTTCTGCATAGTCTTCAGTCTTTCCATATGTAATATCTGCACAGTATTGTACATGACCCATCAGGTATGACTAAACTTTTATACAAATTTTTCTATAAAGAACAATGCCTCAAAGAGCCACATTCTTTAAGATGAGAGCATTGCTTTAATTTCATGGCAGCTTTTTTCATTTAGCTTATTTTATTCAATAAATTTTCCAAGTGAATAGAAGAAAGAACTTAGTGTAGAGTCCACTTTGAAAGTGTATATTGGGAGAGGGGTTTATAAACTGTAATACATGGTAGACCAGATCAACAAAAAGAAAGAGATAAGGCTGCTATTTTATTAGGATCACAAGATAGCTCTAGAAATAAACTCGTCATTTATTTTCTAAAGTCTCAAACCCAGCATGAAACTAGAACGAACCAAAACAGGAAAGAATAGAAAAAAAAAATCTTGCCAAAATAGTGTGTAACGTCTGCATTTCATTTCTTCTTTCCTTAGGAATGAACAACCTAATATATACAGAGACCTATATAATGGTGAAATATGGGAATGTTCATCATTAATGAGCAATCTTTCTTTAATTTATAGTTGGGTTAAAAATTAATTAGTCTGTAATCACTGGATGACTTTCATTTAATTAAAATCAACTAATGGCCTGAGTAGCTTTGCTACAGT
>NW_012102898.1:2673789-2677688 GCF_000951045.1 Mandrillus leucophaeus | reverse complement strand
ATTATATTTGTAATAAATCTACTATGTGGTCCTATACTTCATAGGGAATTTCATACCTTGCAAACATATTTTCAAAGGCATTATCTTAGTTATTTCACACAGCAGCCCAATGCAGTAAGCTGAGCACGTTCAATATCTTCATTTTATAGAGGTTCTGTTGAAAACTGAGAATCAGCGTTTAATTGGTAAGGTCACATATCTATAAACCTTCTGTGTAGCAAAAGAAGCAAGACCTTCAGTTAAGTGCATGTCACCTATAGGTATCTGAAAAGTCCAACAATAAAACTTATAATTAAAAAAACCCTCAAATACCTTATCTGTAAACACACAAATAAAATCATACAGCAATTTTAAAAGGAGATAAAATGTATTTCTTATAATAAAAGAAATTGGGGTTGTTGACACACATCATTCCACAAAGAAGCTAACACTTGGCTTCCAAAACAGCCCCTGATTAAGACCAAGAAACAAGAACCAAGATAAATAGCAGTGACGAGCCATTTTATTTGCCAATTTTTCTTGATAAAGTCAATTCATCTTTTGCTCTTCGGTTTGTCTGTGTATAAAACAGGGAAAATGTCATCAGGCTTTTATGTTGCATCCTAAATCAAATAGCTAACTTTCAGCCATGGTGTTTTCCATTTGCAGAGCCCAGAGATTATTTGTCACTGCCATTTGATATTCAGTGTGTTTGCTAAGACTTAAGAGAAAGTTTTAACTGATAGCAGATTGTTTTTTGTTTCATAATAACACGTTAAAGTTATGCTTAAGTTGCAAATATATTATGCTATTAATAGATATTTGTTCTGGAGTATAAAATATAACAAATTATAATACAACATAAGAAGCAGCCCAAATAAATCATATGCATGCTTAAAACATGCGTTTTAGTTCATTGTAAATATTTATTGACCATATATATCTGTGTGCTGAACACTAAACTAACTGTTAAGTAGCAGTTGTGCCCCCAAGCACCATGGTGTCAAATTGTGACGACAGACGAGTGTCCAGACAACATTTATTCAGTGCTTACTTGGGGCTAGCTCCATGCTAGTTGTTGCAGATACAGGGGAAAGTATAAGGTTGGTACATTTATATCTGAAGATATTTAGGAATAGAATATATAGGTCTTTTTGAAAAAGGAACATTTAGTGTCTTGTTTAGTGTGTGGCCTCAAGACAGTGTCTGGTACTCAGATTAACAAATACAATTTAAACCTTTGCAAGGCATCTTTGAATGGCCAAAGTGACTTTTCAGCTAAGGGAGATATTAAACTACTGATTAACATTTCTGAAGGTTGATTGCTTGCTAGCAAAATGTGATGTTTGTCAATACCCAATGTGACTCAAGCAAATTTTTCTTCTACCTTGTGGACCAGAGTGGAATGTTGATTCTTTGGGATTCCTATGATACAAGATAATGGTAAATAAATGGGGATGCACATAATTAATGCATACCTAATGAAGACCCACAATTTCCCAAAACTGTTGTTAATTCTTGAAATACAGAGTTTATAAGATTCATAAAATCATTTATAATAAATACATTTATTTAATTTAATAAATTAAAGAAAAAGTATAGTACAGTGGCTTGTAGTTTTATTTTTATTAGTGTTAAGGTACTGGGAATAATATTTTTCTGTGGTAATTGTATGCATATTTTATAAAATACTTCTCCATGAATTTTATAAGCTGATTCAATCATATCCTAGTGAAAAAATTCATAAATAAAAAAGTCATTAAAAAACTAATAATTATTGAAAAATGGGCCAAAACATGATAGTCAAAAAGTATTTGATCAAAGACACAATTATTTTTATTTCTATAAGAAGCATATAGGTGTACTCCAGCCTGGGTGACAGAGCAAGACTCTGTCTCAAAAAAAAAATATATTGGACGAAATGCAATGTACATTGTATTACATAAATATAAACTGTCTCTTATACACATCTAGATGTGTATAAGAGACAGTATATACAGAGACCTATATAATGGTGAAATTTGGAAATGTTCATCATTAATGAGCAATCTTTCTTTAATTTATAGTTGGGTTAAAAATTAATTAGTCTGTAATCACTGGATGACTTTCATTTAATTAAAATCAACTAATGGCCTGAGTAGCTTTGCTACAGTACACTGTGATACCAATATACTCAATGCTCAAGTCACTGGTACAAAATGGCAAAGTATTTGCATATAAACCACATACATCCTTCCCTACACATTAAATAATCTCTAGCTTATTGGTGATACCTAATACAATGTAAATACTAGGTAAACATTTATTTAGTGAATTTTTTATTTGTATTATTTTTTACTGTTGTTTTTTTTTCCCCCCAAATATATTTATCAGTGGTTGGTTGAATCTTTGGATGAGGAATCCATGGATATGGAGGGCTGGCTGTATTTACATGTTACTAGGGGAGCTTCTCAATGTAAATTTAGCCCATTTTCTAAGGACCGATGTTGGTATAACCTACTGTAAAAAAAATAAATTTATTTGGACAATGTCAGAATTTTTAATAGTATTCCATATTTGACTATTAATATTGTCATATTTTCTTGCCCCAGTAAACTCAGAAAACTTTTGCTAAGCATCTTCAATATTATCCTTTTTCTCACTTACCAGGCTTAAGTCTATATACCTACTTTTTCTTATTGTTGCTTTTAAAGAAAGAAAAGTATGAAAAATTTATTATTATGTTTGGTCACTGGGCGTGCTGTGGAAAAAGAAACAAAACAAAATTGGATACTTTAAACTTACATTTCATCAAAGAATGTTTTCTCATATTCTCCAGAGACTTTGAATTTCACCAACCACCTTAATGGCAGTCCTTTGAAAGTAACCTTCTCTAGGTAGCTATATTTACTTTGAGTTTGTGTCAAGTCACATTCACATAAAAGAAGTTGAGATGCTAAGGTATGAGTGATAATACAACTTTGTATGAAGTAATAAATGCACTGAAGTTTGCATACCAAATACGTTTTATTGATATTATTAGGTAATTCTAAAGTGTAGTGTTTTTCTGGTATCAAGAACAGTAGATCTCAAATGACACCGTATCAGAATCCCTGGGGATGGCGCGAGACAGCAGAAGCAGGAAAGATTTTTTCATTTTCTTCAGATACAGGGTAGCCAGATAAATTTATAATGATGCATGACTCAATCAAAATTAGAGTTGATGTTCCAGCTTGGCCTCTCTGAAGTTATTCTCTATTGATGTCATTTTTGTTACTTGATCTATCATAGTCTTATTTGTAAAACGAGTTTTTCATCAGTAATCACCATATTTTTTTGCATTTTCTATTAAAAATATATATCTCTAATTTGAAAATGTCATCCATAACAAGAGTTCCATCTTCAAGTTGCCTTCCATGAATCCCTTGTAGTTATTTAGATATACTGAGCAAAATATGAATTTATGTTAAACACTGTGAGCATTGCCTTTATGATATTAAATAGGTTCTTTTTAAAGATTCAGGAAATACAGATGGTCCCCAACCTATGATGCATGGATTTAGGATTTTTTGACTTTATGACAGTGCAAAAGGGAAACACATTAAGTAAAAATCGTTCTTTGATACCCATACAAATATTTTATTTTTCACCTTCAGTACAGCATTTAATAAATTTCATGAAATAGTCATCACTTTATTATAAAATCGACTTTGCGTTTGATGATTTTGCCCAAACGTAGGCAAATGTAAGTGTTCTGGGCATGTTTACAGTAAGTTAGAGTAAGCTACAATGTTCTGTAGGTATATTAAATGCGTTTTCAACTTAGATGCTTTCAATTTAAAATGGGTTTATTGGGGAATAACCTCATTATAAGTTAAAGTGAAGCTGTGTTATAATATTTAATGAATTTCTAATATCCTTCACCATTTTGTTTAATAAAA
>NW_012102898.1:2667798-2669987 GCF_000951045.1 Mandrillus leucophaeus | reverse complement strand
AAAAAAAAAAAAAAAAAAATCTAGGCTTAAAGGTTAGTTTACTTTTTTCAAGTTGTATGACTTTAGGGCATTTACTGAGCCCCTCCAAGCCTGTTTTTTCAAATGTGTAATATGGAAAATAACAATGCCTTCACCGTTGGGTCATTGTGAGGATTAAATCAGTGAATCAGTGAACATTCAGTAATACACTTAGGACAGTGTGTGGCATGCAATGAGTGCCACGGAAGTGTTGATAATTGCCGTTGGTTCCTGACCACTTTAAGGTCTAAGTCAGGACATGATCTCTAAGATGCTTTTCTGGAGTTCATATTGAACTAAAAGGAAAGAATAAATGGCACATTCACTTTTAAACGTAGACTTTGTTTAACAGCAGATGATTACTTATTAAAGCAATGCTATGGTTAATTTTTCACTTTGTAAGATGGATGTGGATAAGTCATTCCACTATTTTAATTGCATGCTAATATTTTTACTTATAGTCTTATTATTTGACTTTAAATACAACCTTATATATTTATTCTTTTTAACAATTTCAATAATACAGGCAAATAATCCCACTATTGCCACTAATAAAGTGTGCTAATATTTGGCAAACATTTACCCAAGTATTTTACTGCATGTACATCAAACAAGTTCATTTAAGAAAGGCTATCTTTAAATCTAATTATTTATAAATCTAAAATTGAAATAAATAAGCAGTCACTGCCATGATGTGTATATGGCAGGTAGAATTGTTACTTTAATGCTTAATTTGGTTAATATGTATTCAGTAAATATTTTGTAATTTGAAGTTGAAAGGAATTATATTTTGTGGAGATTTTAATAAGATTAATTATATTCCTTCATTTTTAATTGTTTATATTTATTGTGTATTTGTGTTTATTTTTATTTATTTCTGAATATTTTTTGTGGAGTTCTTAATATTTTTCTGAAATTTACTAGTTTTTTATTTAGGGATTCATTATAGGACTACTTTCATCCTACCTGAGAAATGGTGTTGAGGGAGACATACAGGTAAATCTTTTCTAAAATTTTCAGAAGTAATGCTGCTTCATAGAGTGTATAAAACTTAATGAGAAACAAAATAAATTCAAACTGATAATATGTAGTATATTTCTCAGAATTATGTGCATGTATAAAATAGCCAAATAATTGCTTTCCTAAGTATTGAATCTCTGACAAATATAAACTAGCTTTCTATTTTGAAACATCTTTTTTTTTTTCTTGCATCATGTTATCAGGACAAAATTTCCTTTAGGAAAAATATCGTTTGTGTCAATCATACAAAATGCAGGTTTTTTAGAAAATTGTTGTTTTCTTTCAGAGCCATTTATTATATATTTTAAAATAGTATGATGAATAATATTTTGGTTGCCTTCACTTATATAGAATTGGGCACAGATAGTTGAATGTAATTCTCTGTGTGATGCAAATTTAATTTCAAATATAACATTATAATATTTTTAAACTATTGCCTTCTACTAAATCATGTATGCTTGCCTACATGGAGCTCACATTTTTATCATATCATGCATTTTCATAATATTTTTCAATTTCCAAGTTAGTGTGAAAAATGTTATAGCACATACTAGTTTTGTGTAACTAAACAATTACTATTTAAAGATACCAATCTTATCTATCTATCTATCTATCTATCTATCTATCTATCTATCTATCTATCTATCTATTTTTTTGAGATGGGTTCTCGCTTTGTCATCCAGGCTGGAGTGCAGTAGCGCAATCTTGGCTCACTGCAACCTCTGCCTTCTGCCTTCAAGCAATTCTTCTTCCTCAGCCTCCTGAGAAGCTGGTATACACACATGCCCTACCATGCTTGGCTAATTTTTGTATTTTTAGTAGAGACGGGGTTTCACCATGCTGGCTAGGCTGGTCCTGAACTCCTGACCTCAGGTGATCTGCCCGTCTCGGCCTCTCAAAGTGCTGGGATTACAGGCATGAGTCACCATACATGGCCTATATTCTTTTAAATGTGATTTTTTTGGCTCCTGATATGAGTTCTAATAATATTTTTTATTATACTTTAACTTCTGGGATACATGTGCAGAATGTGCAGGTTTGTTACATAGGTATATACATGTGCCATGGTGGTTTGCTGCACCCATCAACCTGTCATCTACATTAGGTATTTCTCCTAATGCTATCCCTCCCCCAGCCCCCCAGCCCCCGAC
>NW_012102898.1:2615397-2667078 GCF_000951045.1 Mandrillus leucophaeus | reverse complement strand
CAGACGAATGAAGAAGAAAAGAGAGAAGAATCAGATAGAAACAATAAAAAATGATAAAGGGGATATCACCACCGATCCCACAGAAATACAAACTACTATCAGAGAATACTATAAACACCTCTACCCAAATAAACTAGAAAATCTAGAAGAAATACATAAATTCCTGGACACATACACTCTCCCCAGACTAAACCAGGAAGAAATCAAATCCCTGAATAGACCAATAACCATCCCTGAATAGATCAATAACAAGTTCTGAAACTGAGGCAGTAATTAATAGCTTACCATCCAAAAAAAGCCCAGGACCAGACGGATTCACAACCGAATTCTACCATAATCCTAATAATTTACTAGTTCAAACTGCGCCAGCTTTATAGTAATTAAAACTGCAACTGTCATTTAGGGTATATTAGTTGATGATATTGTAAACTGGAGTTAGCCATGTTATATTTTTCAGTTATACAGATAAGGTTGGTACCCTTATAAAAGCTAATGAGACAGATAAATTCACATCACAATTATTTACTTCTCTAAGATTTACTTTCCATTGCCTTGTAATCTATTCTTCATAGGTGTATTTTGATTTTAATTTTTTGAGGTATGTTTGATTTTATACTATGATTCTTTGGCTAGGCTCAGAAACTTAAGTATAGTACTGTAGAATGATGTTACAGTAAGGGCAAAATATTTTCATCTCTACCTTCAGTAGCTTCAGCCTGAAGTTCAAAATTATATCAAGTAAGGCTCAATAATAACATTCCCTGAGAAGGAAATTAAGTTTTTCCCTTCATTATGAGTCCCTTACCTGTATCCAAAAAGTAAGGACTTTTTTTTTTTTCATTGTGGTCCAAATAAATTAACTATGCTACTTAATCATTTTGAAATTCATTATTTACTGAATAGTAAAGTCAGGTATAATAGGTGTAAAGAAGTTCCTATTTCATTTAAGGTATGCCTTAAAAATAATAACTGTGTGAACACTACTATGATGACTTGTATATTTGTTTCTTCCTTTTTTGTGTGCTTAAAAATAGTTCTAGTACAATTCTAGAATACTACTCAATGTTGACATTTATTTAGGAAAGAAAGATAAATCTCTGACATTTGACTAATAGCTAAGGCAACTGAGAAATTAGTGCCTAGACCGATAGCTTTTTGATGAATTAAGGTAAGGTTTTGTTAAAAGATCATCTTTATTCTCTCAATAAAGTGTGGGCCAGAGATGGAAATTGTATATATCCTAATGACCTCTCAATAGCTTTCTTTTTTGATAATGGTGAAAGGGTCTTTAACAATTAAAGGTAATGCACAATTTAAAAAGTAATATTGCTTAAGAATCTTAAAAGTTATTGCACACATATTTTGTCTAAGTAAATGTGGTTTCAGCACACCGCATTCTCAGCATACACATGAAGTAGTCTTTATTTATCATTTAAAGAAAGCTAATACAAGAATATTCTTTACACAGAATTGCTGAAGCAAATTAGAAAAATGAGTGGTTAAGTTCCATCACCTAAAAGAGGAGAATAGAAACTACAGTTGACTTCTTTGGTTCTTTGCTTAGACCTAAGATGTCACCCTTAAATAAATGACAGCCATATTATGAAAAAGTAGTTCAGTGTGATAAATTCAATTTTAAAACTATGATGAAGCAGAGAAGCTAAATTTCATGATAGCTGTAGTTCTTCAGGGTTTTGTAACCCCAGTGCATGGAACAGTGTCAGGCATGTATTGAACAATCTAAATATCTTTCTTTAATTAATGATGAGTGAATAAATTAATAAGTTAATAAATAGGATGTATGTTTATTATTATATGAATTAATAATTTCAGTGCAACAAAATCTGTCTAAATTGTAGAACAAAATGGTTTACATAGATTATTCATAATGGAAAATTTGAAATTCATACAGAAAAAAGAGATTTAGGATATGAATGTTTTCAAAGGTCAAAACTGACAGTTACTTCTTTTTTTGAATTCCTGGGATTTTTATATGGCTCTGATTGTCATGATAGGGATTAATAAATGATCTATCCATAGTTATGATTTAATTGGCATACTGAACAAATATTTATGTTGCTTTTATTGCCTGATTGACACAATTCTAAACACTGGGAATACAGCTATTAGCAAGACAAATTGTGCCTTTGTATTTATGAGGTTGACTTTTTAATATTTACTTAGGGATGACATCTCAGATTTGTACAGATAAACAAAAAGTTAATTGTAGCTACTTTTCTAGATTCTTTAAGACTATAAAGCTCAATTAGTCTATAGCCTTTAATTTTGTCTCAGCAACTGTGGGTAGAAGATATTCTTTTCTCAGCTTCCATCAAATGAGGACAAAGATCATTTGACATAACTTCTTAGAATTGATACCACATATACATAGGCAAAATGAACTGGAACTAATCCCTTTCCATGCAAAAAACAAAAACACAAAAGAAAGAAAAAAAAAAGAAAACCAATACAAAAATAAAGTGAGAACATATAGAGGACAAAAAAATATATATGTATTTTTTTTTAAAAAAAACTTGTCCATTCCTGATTGTGAAAGTGCACTTTTTTTTTGTAAGTGTGGAACATACAGAAACCAAAAGGACTTGGCTGAGCACATTGGCTCACGCCTGTAATCCCAGCACTACGGGAGGCCAAGGTAAGTGGATCTCCTGAGGTCAGTAGTTCAAGACCAGCCTGACTTTATGGTGAAATCCCATCTCTACTAAAAATACAAAAATTAGCCAGGTGTGGTGGTGGGCACCTGTAGTTCCAGCTACTCAGGCAGCTGAGACAGGAGAATTGCTTGAACCTAGGAGGCGGAGGTTATAGTGAGTCAAGATCGTTCCACGCAAGACTGCACTCCAGCCTGGGTAACAGAGTAAGACTCAATCTCACAGAAAAAAAAAAAAAGGAAACCAAAGGACTCTAAAGTTAGAAATAAACAGTAGATGCAAGCCCTATATAATGCTGGCAAAAAGCCAAATTTTTCTCCGCAGACAGCAGTAGCTATTGTTCACAATGATCTTAGAAGCAGGTGCTTATACATGCCTGTTATTAATGCAGAGGACCTTCTGTTTCAAGACAGGTGATAACAATGAAAATGTAAATGTTGACTTCAATCCTTTCAAATTTCTTCAAAAAAATCCTCTATGCTAACTCAATAAGGGCTGATTACACATATTTCTCTAAGTTTACTTTATCCATTATTTTCAGTACAGGAATTATATCTCTGAAACAACAATAGCTAAAAATAAAGCAGAGTTTCCTGAAAGCCAGTTGTTGGGTTAGTTTGTTTCCTTACTTTATAAATGCACACTTAGCCTGACTCTCTGAGCATGAGTGCAGAATACAAATACTTTGAGCAACTAAAATATATCATATGCTTTCCTGCTGTGGAAAGTTTCCAAGCATCTTTGCAGAACTCATCTCACTTGCCTATTGGCAAAAACCATCCTTTCTAGACATACTTTCTACTTGGCTTACACTTAAAAGCTGACTCCACAATAAAAACTATCCAACTGAAAGAATCAGTGTTTCAGAATTGAGGCTTTGAGAATTTAGAACTTAGTTTGTATGGCTGCCAAACTTAAACATGAGAATATTTCTCAAGCGAAGAATATTTTCGCTTGAATTTATCTTTCAATAGCCTTGAACTGATCCCAAAAGGGATTTCATATTTCTAATTGATAATAGATCAGAAATAGATCTTACATGAGTCTAAAAAGATTATGCCTTCATACGTTTTATAATAGTACTATATGTAAAATAAATTCATAACTTTATTAAGTTACAGGTAAAAAGAAGACAGAATAAAGAAAAAAATGACTACTTACTGTGTTGGTTGTCTTTCACAGAAATATAGATGATGATGTTGCAGTGGAGGATGTTTTGAAACAAAGGTGTTATTACACAGCCCCATTGCCAGAACTGCTGTGCCCATGGCTTCTTACAAGGGAGCTTGTCTTTTCCCATCCTCTAACCTCAGTCTTAGATAGTCACATTTGTATCACCTGACTCTGCTCCATCTGACCACAGCAGACTGGATTGTGCTAAATACCTGACTCAAAGCAGTCAATCCATAGAATGATTAACAACATTTGAAAAAGCCATACTTTTGTAGAATGGGGATACTTTTTTTCCAAAGGGTCTGAGTAACTAAGAAATTGAGAGGCAATATGGTTATAGTAAATGTTATATCTGAGAAGATCTGCAGAGTCAGAGGTAGGTTAGGGAGGACCTAACTTTGAGCAAGTCAAAGCTAAGAATATACTCGAAGTAGGTGGCAAAGATAGTATAATGCAGCAGACACTATAAGGGAGATGATAGCTATAAAATAGAAGCTAAAGACCTTCAATTGGTAGTATGAAGAGACTGTAAGCACATAAATCCACAGCTTCCTAATGCTGAAATTTCTCACAAGGGAATGCAATTTCCTTGGACTCAAATAATATTTAGGTTTCTGAGACCTGCTTAACCATGCTACTGATCAGCATGTTTTCAGTACAAAGAAAAAGGAGGAAAAGGTATAAGATAGAAATAAGTACATTAAAAGATAATGGCACATGCATGTCATTTTGAGTTGACCACTTGAATCCTTTAAGAAAATCATTGCGACAAGTATTTACATTCTTCCATTAGGCTCATATTTTAAGCACTACCTAGTGACAGTCATTTGTTACACATATGCTATGTGCCTTATATTTGGGGATGTAACATCCTGCCTTTATGGCACAGATTTTTTTTTTTTTTTTTTTCTAGACAGTGTTTTGCTCTCATTGCCCAGGCTGGAGTGCAATGGTGCAATCTTGGCTCACCACAACCTCCACCTCCCGGGTTCAAGTGATTCTCCTGCCTCGGCCTCCCGAGTAGCTAGGATTACAGGCATGCGCCACCATGGACTTGACTTAAAAAAGCATCACTTTTGTTGTGGTTTTGAGAATGAGGTGAATGGAGAGGAGAGGAAAGTGAAGAGTAGAAACCAAAATATTCGTTTTGACAATCAGTTAAGGAGAGTTGATTTTGACATCCGGTTGAGAGACGGTGGTGATTTCAACTACATCTGTACCTTTGGATTTACAAGTGGTCAGATTCTGTGTATATTTTGAAGGACTGATAAGATTCATTTTAGTGCTTGTGAGAAATAAGAAAAGGAAAGTGATTAAAGGATGCCTCCAACATTTTCAAACTGATTTACTGGAAAGATGTAGTTAGCATCAGTTGAAATAGGGGAAAGCTGAGAGGGGAGAGTATTTTGGGGAAAGGAGTGGAATGGAGGTGGGAGAAGTTATCATGTAGATGATATTTTAATCACTAGACTGCATCTACTCACTGAGAAATAATAAAAAAGAGAGAGGAGAGAGAGGAACCTTAAAAGGAACCTAAAGAGTGACATTAGTATGTGTGTGTGTGTGTATGTATGCTATATATACTACATATATGATGTATATATACTATATGTAATACATACAGACTATATGATATATATTTATATATCATATATGGACACATTTATATGTATAAGATAGACAGATATCTTATTTTAAAAGTGTTTCAGAAATTTTGTGATAATAATGTAAAAATATCTAAGTGGGTCTTAAACCCTGATCTGATTGATCACATAAACTTTTATAAGCTTTTTTCTTAGAGATTTACATGCTTTCTAAATTCACTCTTTTTAAATGTTAAAAAAAATAAACTGAGGAAAAAGAAAATTGTAGAGAGTTTATTTGAGGACAAACTGGCTTTGCCTGCTCAGGGATTCTTCAGGCCCAGGCTCCATTTCAGTGCACTTTAACAAGAGAAGGAGGAAACATCATATGTGATTGTTGAAGTATAAATTGGATACACGATTTTTCCCCAAGAGCAGTATCTTAGCTAGTGTGCATCTTTAAAATTGGTTATCTTCTTTATAACATTCTTTGGAGCAAATCAGACTTGTATCTCCTCGTAGGTGACGGGAAACTTTTCTCTATTATTATTTTTTGTGAATTTTATACCTACCAAATAATACATTTAATAAGAGCGGTTACTGATATATTTTGATGTTGAGACATACTAATAAATTTATATACCAATCACATCCATAGCTTTTTCTAGGGTTTAGATATCAATAACAACTTCCTCTATTACCTCACGAATGGGTTTTGTAAAGTTTCTAGAACTAAATAAATAAATTATAGACTCAGTCCATGAATACAGGCTCCCATATTGCTATTATTATTTATGTACCTTTTTTTCTGATATAAATGAACTTCATTATATTTAGAACACTAAACAAAAACTGTCGGTCGCACCCTAACCATTTTCTACGAGTACCGTTACTGATAGTATGTCAACTGAAACCTGAGTCTGCCCACCATTGAAACCTACCGCCTTGGGGCTCGCAGTAAGTCTGACTAGCAAAGAGATACTATCATTTAGCTCCTGATGGGCAATTCATGTCTCATCTTGCACTATGGTCGTAAGATGCCATGTCACTAAGGGTCCGGGTAAAACTTTGAAGCCAGGCAACCCCATCTCTATTTTAAATTCCTGTAGAACTTAGTCACTATTCCAAATGCAGACCATTTACAGTGTAATGCTCTCACTGACTCAACCACTCAGAAGTTTGGTATGGCCCTTGGACAAAGTTCCTTCATAATTTAATTCATCTTTACCTGAGGAATTATTATTGTGTGCATTATACAAACCGTTACCCATTGTTAATGGCTCACCTAATGGAAAATACATAAGTGAGAGAGGTATTTGTGCCCATGATGAAAGAGGGGACCCAAACACTAATATCTGGAATCTCTTATCTGTCCATTTATTTGTGCTTTCCCTTGTGTTGGAGTGATGTTTCTCGTCTTCTGCATCCTCTATGACATATGTGCACGTTTTCTACTCTTGTGATAAAGATATTACTCATACATTTTTATTCCTCCTGAATCTATTTCTCCAATAAGAATTATTTTCAACTCATGTATGTTTCCAGGTACCATAGAAATATATCTGTATCTAGTTATATTATAGACATCTTCAGCTACAAATTATCATTCTCCATCTTGGCACATCTATTCTTGGGATGTCTTCTTTTGATGACTAGCACAACTACCCACCCAGTTGTTTAAGTTGTAAATTTGTGGTTCATTTTAGTTACAAACCTTCATGAATTATCTTTATTACTTAAATGTTAAAATATTTTGAAATAGTATAATGAACCCATGAAAATACTTAAGAAATATGATTTTCATTTTTTCTTAGATATATTATTTTTATTTTATTTTAACATAGTAGAGTCATAACTCAGAAATTTATAATTGTCTTTATAAGGAGAAAATATAGTGGTAGAAATATTATAGAAGACTGTGTCACAAAAACTGCTATCATCACAATTACATTGAAGAACATCCACATACATGTAGTTTGTTTAATGTTATGTCAGAAAAGATAGTAAGAGCTCAATAAATGAATGTATGGATATTTCAGATTTAGAATTTTTAATGTATCACACAACTTTCCTAGTTCAAAAGCTAAATTATGCTTTAAGTTTCACAATAGGACAGCAATTTTATTATGGTATGAGAAAAGGATTTTTATATTCTTCTAATGAATTGTAAACACACTAGCCACAATTTTTAGTAAAAGGCATTAATACATTTTGATTATAGATTTCTTTTTTGAACAACAAACAAGTGTGATAAAGCCAAAGTACCTTTTTATTACAATATTCCATTGCCTTTTTCTGACTCAAACTCTTTTAAAATTATATAGATCACTGTAAATTGCAAGAGAGTGATCTCTAGAGAGCAAAAGACAAATAATAGCTTTCCCCACGATACTTCTGCCAAAAAAAGAAAAATAAAGACTTGATTCTTCAAGGCTAAACGCCCGGCTGTGTCCTGACATTCATAGGTTAAAAATAGAACTTTCTTGGTTAGAATCAGTAATTATTTTGTGTTACTTGGGTTAATAATGGATTGTAATTATTCTACTTGACTGACATTTTATACATATTCTACTTGAACTGCCTATGGCTAAGCATTAACCTTCTTATTGACCTTAGGAAAGAAATATAATAATCTGTGCAGTTTGCAATGTCTATTATACATAAAAAATACTGTCTGTCAGAATTAGGCAATATTTTGGATTGTAATATTTTAGCTCATGAAAGTATATAAATGTGTGTTTAATGATTCATTGAAAGCATTAAATATACTCATTTACATTTCAAAAATAACTACAATGTGAGCTTAAACATTGGTAAACCATTGAGTTCTTATCCTCTCCTAACACAGGATGATTGTAACTGTCCATTCAGAAATTCAGGGCATGTCTATAATTGGGAGAAACTGCCACTAATATTCTGTCTTCTTGCTTTGGAATCCATGCTGTTTCAGTTACAATGGTATAAATGTCACATCTATTTGACTATAGCATGCCCAAATCAAAGAGAGAATAACTATTAGGCATTTTAAAAACCAAAATTATACATGAGAAAAAGACAAAATACAATAGAAACCTTTATTAGGAAATGCCCTTCAACCCTCAATTTGCCCAAAGGCAAAATTCTAATAATATGTGATCTATCTTGTGGGAGTCAGGAGGGTTACCTTCATATCTATAAGAATTAAGTCACATACCACTACTTTTTTTATTAATCAACTTTATTCATTATTTATTGACTTTCTGCTTTGAAAGGTGAGAATATGGCTCATACTTTCATTTTTCCTCTATTCACAGTTTTAATCATTGTCACTGTATCTTGTGTTTTCTCAGTTACAATTTCAAGTTTAGTTAATGTAATTAAGTTTATTTTTCTTATTTCTAATGTTTTCACAGTATCTCTTCTTGGTCATCTTATAATTTTAGCATGTCACTCATTCTGCCTTCCTGTCCAGTTCTCTTCATTTTCATTTGGTAAGCTTTCAAGTCATAGTTTTCCTATTACAATGTCTATTTTGACAACATTTATATCCTTTCTGGTAGCCATATTTAAGTTTTATGGATGGTTTATAGAGGTATAGTTGAAATCCATTGAAATCCATTATTATGACTATTAAAATATTATCATGAAGCCAAAGAATATACATGTGCTCTTCTTAGATCAACATGGAATGCATTATTTTTGTTGTCACTTCATTGTGTTACCGTTTTTTAAACTTCATCAGTTACTTTAAAACTTGCTATATTGTAGTGTTTCTTGTATTTAACATTTTTTAATAAGTTTTAATATCAGGGGTACATGTGCATGTTTGTTATATAGGTAAACCCATGTCATGGGGATTTGTTGTATAGATTGTTTTGTCACCCAAGCATTAAGTCTAGTACCTATTAGTTATTTTTCCTGATCCTCTCCCTCCTCTCACTCTCCACCTTCTGGTAGGCTCCAGTGTCATTTATTTTTTTGTGTATGTGTTTTTTATTGTTGTTTTTTGTGTTGTTTTTTACTGTTCTTAGAGAATCCTATGAACTAGTGGTCATTAGCTCCCTGACTTCCTGAGTTCCAGCATGCTTTCCTAGAACGTTCCTTTCTGTGGTATTTTGCATCTGCCTTTTAGGTACATCTATTATTTCTTAGTATTTTATTAATATAAAATATATGTTAGCCTCTTATACATACGTGTGTGTGTGTGTGTGTGTGTATATATATATGTTAGCCTCTTATACTCTGTCATTTAGTAAATATGTGTTAGTTGATGATTACCAGCTTATAGTACAGCTACAATAAAACAATAAAGCAGATTTTCAGAAACTTTGAGTATCGGGGGAACCAGCCTCCAATATTTTAACATGGGTTTTTTCTGTTTTCCCTAAGTGTCAGCCGGTCTGAAAAATAAAGAGAAAGAGTACAAAGAGAGGATTTTTACAGCTGGGCTGCTGGGGGTGACATCACATATTGGTAGGTCCATGATGCCCACCTGAGCCACAAAACCAGCAGGTTTTTAATTAAGGACTTTAAAAGGGGAGGGGGTGTGCAAACAGGGAGTAGGTCACAAAGATCACATGCTTTGGAGGCCAATAAAGATCACAAGGCAAAGGGCGAAGCGAAGATCACAAGGCAAAGGGCAAAATTAGAATTACTGATGAGGGTCTGTGTTCAGCTGTGCATGTATTATCTTGATAAACATCTTAAACAACAGAAAACAGGGTTCAAGAGCAGAGAACCGGTCTGACCTCAGTTTCACCAGGGTGGAGGTTTTCCCCACCCTAGTGAGCCTGAAGGTGCTGCAGGAGACCAGGGCGTATTTCAGTCCTTATCTCAGCTGCATAGGACAGACACTCCCAGAGCAGCCATTTATAGACCTCCCTCCAGGAATGCATTCCTTCCCCAGGGTATTAATTATTAATATTCTTGCTGGGAAAAGAATTCAGTGATATCTCTTCTACTTCCACGTCTGTTTATAGGCTCTCTGCAAGAAGAAAAATATGGCTGTATTCTGTCCGACCCCACAGGCAGTCAGACCTTATGGTTTTCTTCCCTTGTTCCCTGAAAATCTCTGTTATTCTATTCTTTTTCAAGGTGCACTGATTTCATATTGTTCAAACACACATGTTTTACAATCAATTTGTACAATAGTTGTCCTGAGGTGATGTACATTCTCAGTTTACAAAGACAACAGGATTAAGAGATTAAAATAAAAACAGGCATAAGAAATTGTAAGAGTTTATTTGGGAACTGATAAATGTCCATGAAATCTTCACAATTTATGTTCAGAGACTGCAGTAAAGACAGGCATAAGAAATTATAAAAGTATTAATTTTGAGAACTGATAAATGTCCATGAAATCTTCACAATTTATGTTCCTCTGCTGTGGCTCTAGCCGGTCCTTCCGTTCGGGATGCCTGACTTCCGCAACATTTGAGTGCTTCATACTTTGTCAGAAAATAAACTATTTGAATTATATTTTATTTAAACCAGTGTAAATGCATTCCTTGAAAAATGCAGATTTGCAGAAAATATTTTATATAGAAATCAATTATGCTGTGAATTTTTGTTTTATTGATATCTATGTTGTATTTAAAAGGAGATGATGAAACAGAAAGCTATATATATGCAACTTTCATTTTAAAACTTACTAGATAAAAGTCTCCATTTATGTAGAAGGAGGTATTTCATATTTTCTGATAACACATCAGAGAATTTATTGAATATCTATAGGCCAGACCAAGAATAGGGACTGGAAGTTTGTGACTCTGAATATCCATTATCAATTTACAACTTAGTGATAACCAGGAGGCATTCTGTAGAAACAAAAGTTAACAGAAGTTCAGATTCTAGCTCTGTCATTTAATTACCGCCTGAAAGTTCTCACCAAGTTACTTGAAAAACTCTGAGATACTGATTTTTCTTTGGAATAATGGGTATAACAACACCTATGCTGCTCTCTTGTGTTGAAATCTCAATGTGGTAAGACTTGTAAATGGTTTAATAAAAGGGTAGAGATGTAGTAGGAACTTAACATTTATAATTAATATTATTATTACATTAAAAGGGTGGTGTTTATCTTCTATTATCTTCCTAAACATTTTTTTCAAAAACTGGATGTATTAGGAAGCTGTACTCAGACTCATTTTATGATACACTAAATTATATGTAAGCACACTGAGTGCATCAGGAAATAAAGCATTAATTCATTTGGTTCCTTCTTCAGCACCTAATGTACTGAAAATGTGGTACCATTGTAAATATTAAAAATAATATAGATTTATATCATATTGTTTTCTTATCACATCTAATTATTTCAGCCTACTTTTAAGAAAAACAAATTACAATTTGCTAAAAACTTCAAATGAGAAGTTATCAACAATGACTGAAAAACAGGAAAATTATGTGAAATTATTTTTAATAATAGTGAAAACTAAACTTTAAACCTTAAACTCTCTGACTGTTCATGATGTTGAAAAATGTTTCATAAATTATGCATTGAAATCACTCAATACTGAAAGGGACTCTGAAACAAAGTCTCACTAAACATTCTTAGTTTTAGATAATTGGTGCCCTAAACTGCATTTGATGATATCTGAAAGCTTAAAAAATAATATGGTGTTCTATTTACTCAAAGAGTATCACAGACTTAATAGAACTCTTAGGAAGCAGTTTAAATCCAATTAGAACTATATGTGGAAACAGGACTTTTCACATCTATAAGGTTGACGGTAAATATTTATTTTCTGGGTGATACTTGTTAATACTCTGCTTCCTAATGGTTTTTCTGTATTGAGTAGCAGACTCAAAATCAGTTTGAAGAGATTGCACTTTTCAAACTTAAACAATAGACTATCTGAAAGCAAACATTTGCTCACTTGAGTGTTATAGTTCTATTTTAAATAGAATTATGAATTTGGCTTAATAAGAATGCAAACCTTTGTTTCAGATATGTGTTGCCTTTAACTGAACAATTTAAAAGCATAATATTTCTCTGCCTTTTTCAAAGATTCCCTAAGCATTTCTACTATTGTGTTTTCTGGTCTTTCATTTAATAATGGAAATAGTGCAAAGATGTTTTAAAGTTCAAATGATTTTGCATGTATTATCTATTAGCTATTTATAATTTCCTATGTAAAACATATGTTTCTAGCATATTCTTTTCCCTTAAGAATTTTTCAATGTTCATCACATAATTTTTACCACTAAATCTACCCGCTTTCATACATTCATATATAAACCCTCTGCCATTTTTTTGTTTCAATAGTTGAACCCAATTGTATCTAAGCCCAACCCCTGCTGCTTCTCTCCTGCTTTTTACCTTTGTTTATTATGTTGATTATTCTCATCAACATGTAAACATCCTGTCCTATTTACCATTTTAAAGTCTCTCTTGTTTCCAAACACTGCTCCATCAATTGCTCCATCTACTTTCTAGCCTTTCTTACAGCAAAATTTCTTGAAAGAGATGTTTCTAATTGTTCTGTATACTTTCCCTTCTCCCAACGTTTTTTGATTAAACACCAACGTTTTCTTTCCTAAAAATCTAACAAAACAGCTCTTGAAAAGCGCTGCGAAATTCAACATTCAATCCTTCATTAATACTTTATTTCACATATTAAACATTTCACGTGTTGACTTCCTCATCCTTGATTATATATAAAGATATATATACACACATATACACAGACATATAAAATTTATATTTTATATATTTTATTTACAATATTAAATATGTACATACATATATGTATGCATACATTTCTGCCTTTTTCTTGCTTGGCTCCTGGTACAGTCTTCTCTCACCTCACTGGCTATAGCACCTTTATATAGTTTCTTTAAAATCCAGCTTTATAAATAGTTTTTCAAATACCTATTTCTGATCCAAACACCTCATCCAACTACAGGCCCATATGCACCAAACATCTTAGCTGTCTCCACTCAGTGGTCAAAATTAATACATATGAAACATTGCTTTTTTCTAGCCATGCTCAATGGACTTCTCCCCAAGCGTTCCTCATCTCAGTAAATGTAAGAGATGGCAACTTCATTATTCTGACTACTCAAGCCAGAATATGTGGTGTTATCATGAATTTCTGTACATCTTTCATCCCTCACATTAATCTGTCAACAATATTTTGAACTCTATCTTCAAAATATTTCTAAAATCTAACCTTTTCTTACTATTGCCACAGCTATCATCCATGTTCAACTTAACTATAATTTCTACCCTGGACTTTTGTAATAGCATCCTAAAGTTTCTACATTTTTGGTTCTTTCTCTTTAGTCCTCTATAATCCACACAATAGCCAGAGTGATCCTTTAAAAATCTAAATCAAGTCATACTCTTTCCTGTTGTCTTAGTTCATTTGGGTGCTCTAACAAACTATCATAGACTGGGCAGCTTGTAAATAACAAATGTTTATTTTTCCATTTCTGGAAGCTGGGAATTTCAAGATCAAGGCACCAACAGATGCAATGTCTGGTGAAGGCCTGCTTTCTGTCCTTTAATTTCTTTGAAGATATTAAGGATGTCTCTATGGCAGAGACACCAGATTCTTTGTTCTTTCCCAGGTGATTGGCGCCTTTGTTTTTTACAAATCTCTTTTCAAATGTCTTCTCAGGTGAGAGGATCTTAATGACACTATCCAAAACGATACCAATCCCAGCTAGTTAACTCTGCTACTCTCTATTTCCTTACCTATCCCTATCTTCTCTATAAAATCTACAATATATTTTTTTAATACTGTAGATATGTACTACAGTATTAAAAATACAGTAGTATTTTTTCTACAGAATATTTACATAAATATGTTCAAGCTAGGAAATAAGCTTCTTTACCAATTACTTGCTCAATTCATTTAAAAGTTGTTATGTTTGTAATTTTTTTCTAGAGAAAAATTAGAGAAATAATTATAGACTGCGTAAAGGAAAAGTTTGGTAATTGGAAAGTATTTTTAGTGTTGAGGTATTGAATATTCTTAGATTATTTATCTATGAAATTGTGTTTAAACATATCCCTAGGTTGGATTAGATAGGAAGTAATTTAATATCCCTTCCAAAGTTGTGGTATTTACTAACAGGAACTATTGATATTATTAGAACAGATAAATTAAGAAGTGCCTAATATGAAACAAATCAATCTTATAGATGAGCAGAACTACAATGAAGTTTAGATCCCAGATAACTTACCATCATTAATGCTTTGTGTTTTCTATTTTTACATGACCTTAGTTCTTTTTAAATATGTAATGACTACATCTTGAGAAAAGATATAATCCCTTGATCTAGTACACAAACTTGTAATTGTCATCATTGTACCACTTATATTTCAGATTATAGGATCATAAAGGCAAATTTTGATCTTCCCTGGGAATTGTTCCCTGTTACATTCTCGTTTCTGCTCTTTGTGATGAAACCTATAAGTGGCACAAAGACAAACACTGATGTGACATAACTTGAAGATCACTGAAACACCCAAAAACCAAAAATGATTGCCCAATCAATAGCCAACAATTGTGCCTTGAACTGTCAGAATACACATTATGACTCCATTGAGTTACAAAAATAAATGTTTTATTAAGGCTATTCTTAAAATATTTATAAAGTTGTATCACCTTAACATGAATTGACCAGCTTCTAAATAGGACACAGACCAAAGAATAAAAATATTATTGTAAGTATTATGGTACAAATGTTTACAGTAGAGAGAGGGTAATGCTGACAGAGAAAATCTGGATAATCTTTCTAGAATTTTGGGAAGCCACTAAACATTTTTGTTAGAATGAATGAGATAGAATCCAGTTTTCAATGAGAGAGAGAGTGAGCAAATATTAAAACTTTATTTGCCTCATGTTTTTAGTAAAAAAATAAAGATCATGGCTGGAACATATTATAAAAATAGAGGGAAAATATTTAGAGTATAATAATCCACCAGTATCCACACATGACCTTGGGAAGGCAAGGTAAAGAGGAAAGAGTAGGAAACCCAGAACATAGCAAGACTGCATGGAGTTTGGAAGCAGATGATATGGCTTAAAGTCTGACTCTGCAGTTTAACTCCGTACGTAAATCTAGCTCAGTGATTTACCTTTTCTAAAATGTACAATTCAAAGTGTTCCTGATTCATCTATGAGGGCTCTCAAGGAAGTGGTAATATGACATCTTCATCAGAATATGGTGCAAAGAGGATCTTTTGCATTGTTGGAAAGGGTTAAAAATGGAATGTAATGCTTAAATGCTTTAATTTTTTATAGGTTAAAATTGATTCTCAATTTTCACAAAATTAGCATAGTAGAACTGAATGCATGTGTGAACATTGAATAATGATGCCAGTCACACTTAGAATGTTTATAGGAGATGAAAAATATACATAATTATTCATGTCTATTATAATTATTTATGGGGTACATCATAATAAAAAACCTTCTCCAACTAGCCTCATTTTATTCATATGGTTTTTATTCTTTACTATTCCTCTTTTGAATTTTGAAAATGTCTAAGGACATGAATCATGTCTTCATTATCTGAGCATCTCCATTGTATCTAAGATATTAACTTGCACATTTAATAGGCACTTAATGTTTACTCTGTGTTTTTAACAGTTAAATAGTATCTTGATTTACAAAAATCACCACCGCAAAATGCAAATTGTTATGAAATGACTCAGCCAACTAATATGTATTTACTAATATAGTAATTAATTAATAGTGCCTGTTATGCACAGGAAATGAGTCTGTATGTCACTCCCTTCACTTTCTAACTTACATTTATCCAAATTTGCCATCATTGAAGGAGCATATGTTTTTATGCTTGGGAAGTAAGGATAGAATAACTTTCGAGAATAAAGCAGGGGCTGAGTTTCTGCTTGCAAATATAATTCTTCCTTTTAGAATTTCCATAGAAACATTAAAGGGCATAGATATCAAAGCTAAACCATTCTGATTTAAAATATTTTTACCAAACTGGATCAGAGGAAAAATATCAGCTGCCTTTCCATTTTATCTCTTCCTTTAAAACTATACCACATGCATTCCAGTTTCCAAGTCACAGAATCCAAGATATTGCTATTTACAGACTTCAATTGTTTTATAGGCAAATGGACTTTTGAAAACTGGCCTGGCAACATGACTGCCTATTATCATAGTGCCACTATGGAGACATTAACTTCCACATTCTATATATCCAGGACACCTTGTAATATTGTAAACAGAGGACCATGAAAGGTTGTATAGTTAGTGCCCTGCACAGAGGTGCTTTGTGGAGGGGGTGAACAGTGATGGAAATCAAGCCCCCTTCTGGTCCACAAGTTCTATGGCCTGCTGTGGAGCCACAGCAGCAAGAGAAAGAAGAGCTATTGTTTAATTCCTTAAAGTAGAGACAAACCTTTATTAATTTCCATAAAGGTAATGAAAGGAGGGTTAAATTATAATGGTGGCACAAGGAATGGCAGTGAAGTTAGTGAGAAAGAAGACAAAAGGAAAATTTGCGCTACTGTGAGGAAGGGTGGATACAATCTGCAGTGGCTTTAAATCAATGGTTTCCAGCCAGGAGATTTTATCTCCCAGGGGACATTTGGCAATATCGGTAGACATTACCGATTGTCATGACATTACTGCTTGACATTACTGTTACTGTCATCTAGTGAGTAATAGCCAGACATGCTGCTAAACATCCCACAATACATAGGGCAGCCCCTGCATCAAATAATTATCCAATCCAAAATGTCACTAGTGTTGAGGCTGAGAAATTTTACCTAAAACGAACACATAAAATGTTTTAAAAGAGGAGAAATTGGTGGAAGTGAGGTTTGCTGAAAGGAGATTGACATCCAAATCAAATATTATTTAATGAATTATTTTTCCTGACAATTAAATTGTTTAATTAATGTAGTGATTGTTACATGCTATGAAATAAACTGCCAGCCAATGATGTTTTATGTGAAAAAAAAAATGTCTCCTGGCTCCACACTTACTCAGAAATGTAATGTATTTTATATGATTTTAAGTATGTCTTTTTCCAGTATTGTTGCACAAATCTTAGGAAAAAAATTTCCTTTGGCATTTTGATCTGTTTATTATTTATATAGAATTGTTACTGGAAACTTCTGAAATTGAAAATAGAAAATTCAGAGAGTGCTTTTCTGAGATTTTTAGTCTTGATTACATAAACTCAACAAAGTATGAAGGATCTGTATAGAAAATATGCTTAATTATTTCAGTTTGATTCCAAGTTTTCTTTATCCTTATTAGGAGGCTACTGCTCATCTTGCATGATTAAGCAAAAAAGGTACTCTTGGCTGGCAAAAACATCATTTGGCGTTAGAACATGTCCGTGTGAGAAAAGCTTGTGTGCCTTGAACTCTGGGTGACACAACTTACAGCTTCACTCATATGTAAATGCAGGTGACCTGTCCATAAATGTGCACTCTAGAGATTTCCAGGTATCTGCACTTATATTTCCATAAAGCGTAGTATATTTTTCCTTTTTAAATAGTAAAAGCATATAATATTACACGTTTATAATCTTCAGTTCTAAATGATACACATGATCTGTTACCAAGTGTGATATTGCTTGCTTAGTTAGATTTAGCAGAATTATTATTCTGCTTCTTTTCCTCTGCAAAATGCTATTTAATGTACTGGTGCCGCAACTGCTGACTCATCAGAAAGAATGTGACAGCGTTCTGCTAGCTAGCAGTTAAGAAATATTTGCTGCTTAAAAGAAAATAATGAGTTTCTCAAAATTTTTAAAAGTGCATTTTGAGAGTACAAAAGTACCGAGATCATCACTGGAAATACCTAGCCATCACCATCATTCTTTCATTTGATTTTTTTTTCCATGTGACATTTTCAACATTGTTTTGTCACATAAGCCAAGCAGCTTGCATTTTTTTTTTCCCACCGAAGGAGAAGGAAACCACTTCCTGAAATGTTTAATCATTTCAAAACCTGAATTTTATATTGCTGAATCATGTATTTGAGGAGATAAATGTGGTATGAGAAGTTAGCAATCTGTGAGACAAAACTAATGATATTTGAAATAAGGTGTCCTAAATTCTAGGTCTGATTTGTAAATCAAGTTCTCATTCTTAGATTTCACAAAAATGAAAAGACTGGCAAATATAATAATACGAACTAAGCTACACTGAATTTAAGATTTGTGTGATGTCTTGATGACATGATAGGGATAATTCAATGATAGAATATAGCATATTGTTGTTATGATTCTACTACACATGCAAGATATCCTGAGAAACATTGTAAAGTTTATAAACTTTTACAGTAAAGATGAAGGCCCCAATTCTAGAATCATATTGCTAGAGTTCATACACCAGCTGCCCTCTTTAGTAGCTTGTGGTCATGCACGCATTATTTAAATTCTCCAAACTTCACTTTTCTAATTAAAACCAACAGCATAATGTTATCTCTCTCATAAATTAAATGAGATGATCAGTATATAAAGCTAGCTCATAGTGCTTTTCTCATGGTAAAGGCCAAATAAATACTTAAACAATCTGTGTGTAATATGGAACAGAAATTCACAGAAAGGTAATCATGTTATTTCATAGGTTGAAGGATCATTAGAGATCAGTTGACCCAGCCTCCCAATGGATATTGGTCTTTCTTTTTGTGGTTTCACAAGAGGGCAGAATAGCAGTTGTTTGAACTGTTCTCTGATAAGAAATTTACTCCTCCAAGCATGAGGCAACATATTTCATGATGGCTATTTTCTGGGATCCCATTTAGATAACTCTAATGTTTAGGAAATGTTACCTTTGAATGAGCAACAAGGAATACTCTCTAAATATTTTACTCATTGAAGCTAGAAACAGAATCGTTCTCAGGATGCTTTTTATATATTGGAAGAACGTGTTCATGCCCGTGCTGAAGCTTTTCTTTCTTTCAAACGTAAACATCTCCAGTTCCTTCTTCATGAGATATTTCAAAACTTTACACACCTTGCTTCCTTTCTGATTCAAAGTACACTTAAAACTCAGTACACTTTACTGAGTATTTTAGTTGTTCTCTATAAACCCAATGGAAAAGCCTCTTTTCTCCTGCCTCTGAGGCTCTTTTTTCATGATTTCATTTCAACATCACTTCAGCTCTTGTTTATATTTTTATTTGCTATATATTTCTACTATTACTATTATTATACTTTATGTTCTGGGATACATGTTCAGAATGTGCATGTTTATTACATAGGTATACCCATGCCATGGTAGTTTGCTGCACACATCAACCTGTCATCTACACTAGGTAGTTATCCTAGTGCTAACCCTCCCCTAGCCCCCCACCCCCGACAGGCCCTGGTGTGTGATGTTCCCCTCCCTGTGTCAATGTGTCCTCATTGTTCAACTCCCACTTATAAGTGAGAACATGTGGTGTTTGGTTTTCTGTTCCTGTGTTAGTTTGCTGAGGATGATGATTTCCAGCTTCATTCATGTCCCTGCAAAGGACATGAACTCATCCTTTTTTATGGTTGCATAGTATTCCATGGTGTACATGTGCCACTTTTTTTTTTTTTTTTAATCCAGTCTATCACTGATGGGCATTTGGGTTGGTTCCAAATCTTTGCTATTGTGAACAGTGCTGCAGTAAACATATGTGTGCATGTGTTATGGTAGAATGATTTATAATCCTTTGGGTATATACCCAGTAATGGAATTGCTGGGTCAAATGGTATTTCTGGTTCTAGATCACCACATTGTCTTCCAAAATGATTACAGTAATTCACAATCCCACTAACAGTGTAAAAGCGTTCCTATTTCTCCACATGCTCTCCAGTATCTGTTGTTTCCTGACTTTTTAATGATCGCCATTCTAACTAGTGTGAGATGGTATCTATTTGTGGATTTATTTGCATTTATCCAATGATCGGTTATGATGACATTTTTTTTCATGTGTTTGTTGGCCACATAAATGTCTTCTTTGGAAAGTGTCTGTTCATATACTTTGCCCACTTTTTGATGGAGTTGTTTTTTTTTTTCCCCCTGTAAATCTGTTCGAAGTTCCTTGAAGATTCTGGATATTAGCCCTTTGTCAGATGGATAGATTGCAAAATTTTTTTTTCCCATTCTGTAGGTTGCCTGTTCACTCTCATGATAGTTTATTTTGCTGTGCAGAAGCTCTTTAGTTTATTTAGATCTTATTTGTCAATTTTGGCTTTTGTTGCCGTTGCTTTTGGTGTTTTAGTCCTGAAGTTTTTGCCCATACCTGTGTCCTAAATGGTATTGCCTAGGTTTTCTTCTAGGATTTTTATGTTATTAGGTCTTACGTTTAAGTCTTTAATTCATCTTGAGGTACTTTTTGTATAAGGTGTAAGGAAGGGGTACAGTTTCAGTTTTCTGCATATGACTAGCCAGTTTTCCCAACAACATTTGTAGGGGGATCCTTTCCCCATTGTTTGTTTTTGTCTGGTTTGTCAAAGATCAAATGGTTGTAGATATGTGGCATTATTTCTGAGGCCTCTGTTGTGTTGCATTGGTCTGTATATCTGTTTTGGTACCAGTATCATGATGTTTTGGTTACTGTAGCCTTGTAGTATAGTTTGAAGTCAGAGAGCGTCATGTCTCCAGTTTTGTTCTTTTTGCTTAGGATTGTCTTGGGTACATGGGCTCTTTTTTGGTTCCATATGAAATTTAAATTAGTTTTTTTCTAATTTTGTGAAGAAAGTTAATGATAGCCTGATGATTTTATAATATTGATTTTTCCTATCCGTGAGCATGGAATGTTTTTCATTGGTTTCTGTCCTCTCCTATTTCCTTGAGCAGTGGTTTGTAGTTCTCCTTGAAGAGGTACTTCACATCCCTTGTAAGTTGTATTCCTAGATACTTTATTCTCTTTGTAGCAATTGTGAATGAGAGTTCACTTATGATTTGGCTCTCTGTTTGTCTATTATTGTTGTATAGGAATGCTTGTGATTTTTACACATTGATTTTGTACCCTAAGACTTTGCTGAAGTTGCTTATCAGCTTAAGGAGATTTTGGGCTGAGACAATGGAGTTTTCTAAATATACAATCATCTCATCTGCGAACAGAGAAAATTTGACTTCCTCTTTTCCTATGTGAATACCCTTCATTTATTTCTCTTTCCTGATTTCCCTGGCCAGATTTTCCAATACTTTGTTGAATAGGAGTGGTGAGAGGCATCCTTGTCTTGTGCTGGATTTCAAAGGGACTGTTTCCAGTTTTTGCCCATTCAGCATGATATTGGCTGTGGATTTGTCATAAATAGCTCTTAATATTTTGAGATACATTCCATTAATGCCTAGTTTATTGAGTGTTTTTAGCAGAAAAGGGTGTTGAATTTTGTTGAAGGCCTTTTCTGCATCTGTTGAGATAATCATGTGGTTTTTGTCATTGGTTTGTTTATGTGATGGATTACATTTGTTGATTTGCATATGTTGAACCAGCTTTGCATCCCAGGGATGAAGCTGACTTGATCATGGTGGATAAGCTTTCTGATGTGCTACTGGATTCCATTTGCCAGTATTTTATTGAGGATTTTGCATTGATATTCATCAGGCTATTCACCTGAAATGTTATTTTATTATTGTGTCTCTGCCAAGTTTTAGTATCAGGATGATGCTGACCTAGTCCCTCTTTTTCTATTGTTTGGAATATTTTCAGAGGGAATGGTAACAGCTCCTTTTTGTACCTCTGGTATAAGTCAGCTGTGAATCCATCTGGTCCTAGGCTTTTTTTGGTTGGTAGGCTATTCATTACTGACTCAATTTCAGAACTTGTTATTGGTCTATTCAGAGATTTGACTACTTCCTGGTTTAGTTTTGGGAGGGTTTATTTGTCCAGGAATTTATCCATTTCTTCTAGATTTTCTGGTTTATTTGCGTAGAGGTGTTTGTAGTATTCTCTGATGGTAGTTTGCATTTCTATGGGATAAGTGGTGATATCCCATTTATCATTTTTTTATTTTTTCTATTTGATTCTTCTCTCTTTTCTTCTTTATTAGTCTACTAGCAGTCTATTTTGTTAATCTTTTCAAAAAACCAGCTCCTGGATTCATTGATTTTTTTGAAGGGTTTTTCATGTCTCTGTCTCCTTCAGTTCTACTCTGATCTTAGTTATTTCTTGTCTTCTGCTAGCTTTTGAACTTGTTTGCTTATGCTTCTCTAGTTCTTTTGATTGTGATGTTAGGGTGTCAATTTTAGATCTTTCCCGCTTTCTTCTGTTGGCATTTAGTGCTATAAATTTCCTTCTAAACACTGTTTTAGCTGTGTCCAGAGATTATGGTATGTTGTGTTTTTGTTCTCATTGATTTCAAAGAATTTATTTATTTCTGCCTTAATTTTGTTATTTACCCAGTATTCATTCAGGACCGGGTCATTTAGTTTCCATGTAGTTGTATGGTTTTAGTGAGTTTCTTAATTCTGAGATCTGATTTGATTGCACTGTGGTGTGAGGGACTGTTTGTTATGATTTCCATTTTTTTGCATTTATTGAGGAGCGTTTTTCTTCCAATTGTGTGGTCAATTTTACAATAAGTGTGATGTGGTCCTGAGAATAATGTATATTCTGTTGATTTGGGGTAGAGAGTTCTGTAGATGTCTATTAGCTCCACTTTTTCCAGAGCTGGCAAATGCTGAGAGATTTTGTCACCCCTAGGCCTGCCTTACAAGAACTCCTTTGAAGAAGCACAAAATATGGAAAGAAAAAACCATTATCAGTTACTGTAAAAACATACCAAATTGTAAAGGGCATTGACGCTATGAAGAAACTGCATCAACTAATGGGCAAAATAACCAGCTAGCATCATAATGACAGGATCAGATTCACACATAACAATATTAACCTTAAATGTAAATGGGCTAAATGCTCCAATTAAAAGATACAGACTGGCAAATTGGATAAAGAGTAGAAGACCCATCAGTGTGCTGTATTCAGGAGACCCATCTCACATGCAAAGACACACACAGGCTGAAAATAAAGGGATGGAGGAATATTTACCAAGCAAATGGAAAACCAAAGAAAAGCAGGGGTTGCAATCCTAGTGTCTGATAAAACAGACTTTAAACCAACAAAGATAAAAAAAAAAAAAAAAAAAAAAGACAAAGAAAGGCATTACATAATGGTAAAGGGATCAATACAACAAGAAGAACTAACTGTCATAAATATATATGCACCCAATACAGGAGCACCCAGATTCATAAAGCAAGTTCTTATAGACCTACAAAGAGGCTTAGACTCTCACACAAGAATAGTGGGAGACTTTAACACTCCACTGTCAATATTAGACAGATCAACAAGACCGAAAATTAACAAAGGTATTTGATACTTGTTATATGTTATTTTCTGTTTGTTTTCTGAGCCACCTACCACTATGGATTCCTATTAAGCTGAATGCCTAGTGAAATGTTAAGCAAAATGTTGCTTATGTGCATTTTTGTGGACAACTACAAACAATGTAACATACCTTAGAGGTTTGAATCCAGTCACTTAAAAGCTTTGAACATGACAGCCCAAGGACAGAGCTTTGATTCCACTTTCCCTCCTCTTTTTTTTACTCTTTCTCCTTCTTCTTTCTTCTTTTTAAGCTATCATCTTTAAATTTCTTTAGGATGTATTATCTGACAGACTAAGCAATTTACCTACATTGTCCTATAAAATCCTCACAATTAATAGCTAAGGTAATAACAGTTTTTCATTGTGCACGTGAAGATACTAATACAGAGAGAAGTCATTACTTCTCCTAGTTGCAGTCTGTTTGACATGTAAGCTGTTAAACTTCACCAGGTGAACAGCTGTGGATCAGCACCCTTTGGGTACACTTTTTTTGTAAATTGTCATGAATCTAATTTGTTTGTACGTTTTTAGTCCACATTTATCTCCTATATTCATAGTGAGTTTATAAACAATTTTGTCAAATGTCATAATGACTTTCTAATATACTGTCCTGAGCATTGAGTTATTGTAAAATAACTGTTCTTCATCCCTCAAATTTCAACAAAGTAACTAAAACCACAGCAACAACAACAAAAACAAAATGGAGAAAAATATATTCAACCATTAAATTCAGTCCTGCTATAAAGTGAAACCAGAAACACGAACAAAAACAACAAATAATAGTCATTAGCAGAAATTAGAAAGGGCACTGCACAGACTTCAGTTTTGTGCCCAGCTCAGTCACTTTCAGCAAGTTACTATTTCTGAGCATCATTTTCTCTTTTAAAAGAAGATGACTGATATGGTTTGGTTGTGTCCCTACGCAAATCTCATCTTGAATTGTAATTCACGTGATCCTCATGTATCATGTCAAGGGAGGGACCCAGTGGGAGGTGATTGGATCATGGGGTTGGTTTCTCCCATGCTGTTCTCATCATAGTGAGCGAGTTCTTATGAGATCTGATGATTTTATAAATGGCACTTCCCCCTAGACTTTTCACTCACTTGCCTGCCACCATGTAAGATGTGCCTTCTTCCCCTTCCACCATGATTGTAAGTCTCTTGAGGTCTCCCCAGCCATGCAGAACTATGAGTTAATTAAACCTCTTTTCTTTCTAAATTGCCCAGTCTCAAGCAGTTCTTTATAGCAGTGTGAGAATGGAATAATGCAATGACTTTACGTGTTTTAGTATCAGAAACACTCCTCACAGTACAGTACAGTTTGTCATTATTAAAATAAATAATTATAAATCCAGCATATAATAAATTGCATGGACAGGCCTGAAATATACCAATCAAAAGAGGGATAGTTTATGCAGTTGTAAAAACATCCCCAAATTTAATGGCTAATACTGCACTAGTTTATTCCTCACTAACACTAGGTGTCTAATAATGTGTGCTGGCAGGGGCATTTCACTCATTATAATCACTGGAGGCCCAGGATGACAGAGGCTTTTCCTCCATGCTCACCTAATTGCTGAGACAGAAAAAAAGAAAGCAGCTATGTCCAACCATATAATGGATTTTAAAGGTTTTATGTGAAAGCAACCAGTGCACTTACATTTATTGGTCATGCAAGTCAACCTTACATGCTTTAATATAAAGTTCCTGGAAGGAAGAGTACGTGAATAATTGTTGAATCATATATTGGGCAGAGTTATTTAGAGAAACAGAATCAACAGGATGTGTGTGTCTCTATATCTGTATATAATCTTTATCTCTATCAATGGAGAGAATGAGAGAGATTTATTGTAGGTAACTGGTTCACACAATTACGAAGGTTGAGTAGTCCAAACTCAGTAAGAACCCATGGTATAGTTTCTGTCAGAATCCAAGTCCCAAGAACCAGAAGAGCAAATAGTTTACGGTCCAGTTGGAGTCCAAGTTTAAAGGTAGAAGGCTGATGTCCTAGCTTGGAGAAACTCAGGCAGAGAAAATATTCAGACTTTCAATGGATTGCATGAGGCCAACCAATATTGGAAAAACCAATCTGCTTTACACAGTCCACTGATTCAAATGTTAATCTCAGCCATACATATCCTTACAGATGCACCTAGAAATGATGTTTAACCAAATATCTGGGCACACTGGCCCAGTCAAGTTAACACATAAAATTAATCATCACAAACCACATCTCCAAAGCACTGTATGTTTGAAATTTAAGTGGGAATCTGCAGAAAAACAAGCCAGGCTATATGGTAATTTTAAATACACAGGGGGTGGGAAAAGGCATCACAGTGGAATTTTTAAAATTGCTTATGTAAGAGTAACAGTCCCCTTTCACTAGGTAGATAGGAAAGTACTTGAAGGAAAAAGAATCCCTAGCCCTGATATTTTCGTCTCATGGTAGAAAAGCCAAAATTTCATCAATTTCTCATTTTCATGTACAGTCACAATTCTTTTCCCCCCCACACACCATATTTCCATCCACATATGTGTCTAACGCACTTCAGAAATGATAGCATGCAGCTGCTTCCACTGCCATCTGTTTTATTGTAAGTCATTCTTTTCAATTTTATGTAACGTCTGAGAATTGTGTCATTCTTGTATGAGGTTTCTCTTCCTTTATATTGTGCCACTTCAGGATCAGATGCTTTTTAAAGAAATATACATCAAATTTGTACTGTATTTATATTTTCACTGGAAAAACATCTAATCAGCATTAAGAGCTGAAATTAAATTGTAAATAACTGATGTTCATTCGTAAAATCAAAGACAGTCTACATGACTACTGTATTTTTATTGTACACGCATCAGTAATGTTAATGGACTAGATTAGTCTTTATATGTACTAAAAGTGCTTATGCATGTTGTTTGCCAAAAGCATGACAGAATATAGAGAACCTGGTTGTAAACCGAAACAGCTATATTTTAAAAATAATCTCTTTCTTGTTTGTTATTTGGTTCTACTATTCTTCAGTAAGAGATTTGACTTTTCATATTGGAAAGGAAAAATGATCACTACAGCCACATTAGGCGGAAATGATTATAGAATCTTATGTTTTTGAGTCACATTCATTCAGAAAGCAGAATGTTGAGACTATAGATTTCAGACAGGCTGTTTACTTCCTGGTGAGCCATTCATTTCATCTTGTGTGATACTTGCAAAACTGATTTCTACTAGTCTGAGCATTTTGGTACAGTTGAGCACAGCAGCTGTGCTTTAGTTTGTTTGATAAGGGTCATACCTGTCCTTCAGAAGATAGCATTCTCTGATTTTTGTGGCCCACAGTACAGGGACGTTTTAGATGGAAAAGAGGTCATAGGACTTACTTAGCTTAACGTCAGCATTTTGTAAAGGAGGAAGTACTTTTTTTTAAAGAGGCAGATACCAATCCTTGTCGCTACCAGAAGCATTGTTAATCACTTACTCTTTCTGAATCTCTGACTGAGCATGCATTGCAAGTAAACTGTAAACAGTTTTAGAGCGACAGAGAGGTCTTAGGTTTGTTTTCCAGGGTCACATGCAAGGAAAATATTGGGAAAGAATGTCATTTGTGTTTCCTTTCCCCTGACAATATCTCAATGTTGGCACTTTCCAAAAATGTGACTTCAAGTAATAGAGCTTAGCATACTAATGCCTCAAAATTAAGAGTAACCCAAAAGTTAATTAAGCGAACCCTGGATCTTTTACAGATTTACTACTACTAATGTGTTGTGTGACCCTGGGCAAATTAATCTAACAATTTTTTACTCATCGGATGTTTTAAAAGGCTGTTTCAATAACAACAACTTATTATATTTTAAGGAAAAGTTCTGTTGAAATGAGAGAAACCACTCATCAATGAAAGGAACATCACCCATGTATTCTATGTCAAACTAGATTGTCAAGTTTAAGAGTGTACTGCAAGCTTGGCTTCTAACCACAGATAAATCATATGAGGATAGAAATTGTATAACTATAAACAGTACAGATTATTGAAGTGTCTAATACTAAGCCTGGCACATTCCATTAAAAGTAATAAGGCATCAAAATGATAGGATTAGAGATTCACACAACAAAGTACAAATGCTGACTTAAAACCCTGTGATAACAGACTCTCCAAATCTTGATTTCATGTGTATTATTACTATTTCTACTCAGCTGGGATTATTTTTGCTTTTAAAATGTTATATTTTCTCTTTAAGGTCCACTTTTATCTCTACCATCTCTGTAAAATATAACTTTTCCATTTTTGCTAAAAAATATCTTGTGCTTGTCAGATCTCTAACAGAACCTAAAGTCAGGGACAGTCATTGGTTTCTTCTTTCTTTTAAACTTTATATATATATATATGCACCTATACATACATATATAATACACATACACATACATAAATACATATATAATGAGTTTATATGTATACAAACTCATTTAGATTTATAAGATTTTATTAACTACTACATACGTTGTCAGTTTTTGAGGATAAAGAAGAAATGGTCTTCTAGAAAATAAGCGCTTTAAAAGGGGCTTATATTTTGAATTTAGAAACATGGCTTCCGCTGTGTGGATTGTCCCATCTTTCAATCTGGCTCTCCATACCAGCTCCCCACTCTCCCCCGATGTCATCGTTTTTTGTTACAGATGTTGGACACTCTATTTGCTTTGTACTAGATGAGCCTTGATTGTCCAGCTTTCAGGTAGAAGGTGAATTTTCTTCATCTCCCATTTGAAGTCTGTAATAATAGACTTCTGCAACTCATCTTTAAGTGTCAATTGCTTCTGTGCAAATACATTTGTGAATTGTGGAATTTGAAATATTTATTTTATGCCTTAAATAATTATTCTATTCTTTGTCTCTAAAAAATCTCAAATAAAGGTTGAAGATTCTCAGGAGTTGCTGCTCTAGATTTTTCTGGTTTTGTTTTGTTTTTCTTCATACATACAAAATAGTGTATGCATGAGTATCTTGGATTCCCTCCACAGCCAGGGTCACTACCTGACCTTCCAATTAAAGAAATTAGAAAGAGGAGCACAGAGAGCGGCAGGGGTGACTCGAAGGCCTCACTTTATGAGGTGTAAGTGAAGTAGTTAGCCAGCTCCCTAGTGCTCTCAGAAATTGCATGAGGTCACTGGAGAATTCTTAGCCTTTCTTACCTGCCACTTTAGATTTGCCAAGCTAACATACCGAACATTATACGCAGGACTCTATGGTGACATTAGCCACTTTCAAAATTTGTTAATACACAAAAATTTTAAACCACTAATTTTTCAAGTTTATCTTTTCTTCCCAGTATATGCTAAAGAATCCTGGTTTTTTTCTGGTAATTCATCATCATAATCCAACTGTAGCCACCTTTTTTCAGAGATAAAATTAAGTCCAACATAAAGCAGAATGAATAAAGATCAGAGCAGCTCACAGAACTCCGGAACTATTTCATCTATAAATTTCGGCTGAAAAAACTTCAGCAGTTCATGCACAGGTAGAAATAATGATATAGCTGAGATTCCTCATGACTCCCTTGAGCTTCTGTAAATCTTAGAGAAATTAAATAAAATGTATATAGGTATGTGTATCCTCTAAATCAAGGAGGTGGGTAAGCCCAGTGTCAATGTTTTACATTTTCTATTTAAATAGTCAATTATTCCCACTGCAGCACAACTCCTCTGACAGAGCAAACATGGGTATATTAGTTCAGCCTCATCATTTCATAATATCTGCACAACCCTCTTATAATTCTGTGATTCTATATGTCTAGGCGGGTATAGCTGGTCTTATAAAATCCACTTTCTTTCAGATTGTATAGGACACTCTGCATGGTCTAACTTGTAATTCCAATATTATACAACTTTAATTGCAACGTGAATAATTATCTTCAGCCCTTTTTTGGCCATTCGTATCAGACTATGTCTAAATTCTTTATGTCCTTAACTGGTGTCTAGTAAGTATATATTTGCACAACATAACTCGGCTTTTATTTTTCTTTTTTGTTTTGTTTTATTTTTTATTTTTTTAATCCAGCATCACTTCTCTCACAATGTGTCATAGCCAATAATGGCATCTTATCTTTCATATATACAGAAAACTTTGGTTGTCTGTTGATCCTGGAACAAATATTTATTGGTACTAGAAAAACTACAATAATCAGATGTAAGATTTGTTGACTAATCAGATGTAGTCCATGAAATAGCTTAGGATTATGCCAGTGTCTGGACAGATACCTCATAACATTCTTGTCCATGTGTTTCTATGAACATAGCCTTAGGCTAAACACTATATATGGCAGTTTGATTTTTTTTTCTCTAAATATGACACATACTGAGATGTCCTGGTCAGAGTCTTTTTGAAAAAGTGTGTTTAGCTGACAGCTTTTAGCTATTAACTACATAATCAGCCTCAAAGAGCTGAAGTCATACTCTTCTTGGGTGGCCCTCAGCCAATGACAGGACAAAGCTGTATTACAAGGTTCTAGACATTTTTATGCAATATGAGAGTTCTTTAATGACAAGTCTTTGGCTGGAAAATAACTTGACTCAAAGTTCAGGTAGCCTCCTGGAGCTGAGAGTGACCCCAGCCAACAGCCGTCATGGAAAACAATACCCTAGTCCTACAACTACATGAAACTAAATTCTTAGAGCCATCAGAATAAACTTGGGAATAGATACCATCCCAGAATATCCATATGATAACTCAGAATAGCAAACACCTTAAGTTCAGCCTTGGGATAATTTGAGCAGGAAACTCAGTCTCTGCATTTGCTTCTTACATATAAAACTGTGTTGCTTTGCAGCCCTAAGTTTGTGGTAATTCGTTACACAGGAAAAGAAACTAATATAGTTACAGTTTACCATGTTTAGGAATAATGCAATTAGTACAAGACACCCTTCTGAATTATCCAAATAATATCACTTTAAAATTCACTATTCTGTTTCACAGAAAAGCCAGTTTAAAACTTAGCCATTAATCATTTTCCAATAAATTATTTGCACCGATAATCTCATAATCTCATGGAAACATCCTTGTTTTAAGTAAGCATCAAAGCAGAACTTGAATAATTTTGCTGTAAACCTTGCAAGTTGAATATCACTTAAATGAAAGACAAGACTTGCAAATACCAGAATTTTTCTGGGAGAACGGCCAAGCATTTTACATGTTCTAATGAGACTGTTACAAGGAAAAGAGATTTATCAGTAGAATTGTAAAAATGTATAGTTATCTATAGTTATAATAAAATATAGCTATAATGTCTCTTACCCTGTTTCTATAAGGTAAGCTTTGCTGTAAGCATCTACTTTCTGACCATGGAGGATCCCTTTGAACTGTGCAACAATCACCTCCCACAAACAGTACTAACATGCACTGATATATGTATACTAAGAAGTCCTTCTTTTCCCTGAGACAACCTACTCTTTTAGTAGCAATTGAGATGTTTAAATGTTGTGGATAAGAAGTTTGGAATTTCAGTACATAATTTATAAAGCATAATTAAGGGTAATACGTGAATAATTGGCTGTCATACAATAAATGTATGTTGCTTTGGATCCTTGGATCCAAAAGATTATTTTTTTAAAGTACATAACAGGAAAATTGAAACTTTCCCACTTTTTATTGACAAATGTATTCCAATAGTAATCCTGAAATGACCCAAAGAAGTCCTTGCTTAGTGTGTGTAAGGAATTCAGACTCAGTTGCAAATACGGTAGTGCCCCCTTACCTACAATTTCACTTTGAGATTTCAGTTTTCTGCAGCCAAAAACATATTAAATGACAAATTGCAGAAATAAACAATTTGTAAGGTTTAAATTGTGTGATGTTCTGAGTAGCGTGATGAAATCGTGCTCTGTTCCACTCTATCCCACTCTGAATGTGAATCATCCCTTTGGCCAGCTTATCCACACTGTATTTGCTGCTTGCCCAATACAAAGTGATTGTATAAGAATTAATCAGAGTGTAAGTGGCTTTAGGAACTATCTGAGGTTTCAGGCATCCATTAAGGGTCTTGGAACACACCCCTCGTGAATAAGGTCGAGGCTACTGTATGAAAAACTTCTTTTTTCTTGCCTAAACCTTTATGTGATCATTCAGATGCTCAGATGTAAATATTTCCAATCCTTTCAAGTTGCTCAGGAAGTAGTAGATATATAACTCACTAAAGCAACAGTAAAACTGCCTTCTGTGTTACATACATGTATGTTCTATTACACAGATTAGAAAATACTGGAAAGTGGTCCAAGAAATTTAGGTGTTATCTTTGTTAATTTAAATCTTCTTTCACCGAGTACAATATTTCTGGAAAATAAGCTAAACAATTTAATGTTTTCATACAGGAGAAAGAACTATTTTCCATAAATGAAAGATAAGACAAATATATATTATTATTTTATTTGTATTGTATTGAAAACATAACTTAGGTTACTGCGCAAGTGGTTGCAGTTTTTGCCATTAAAAGCAGTGACAAACACCACGATTATGTTTGCACAGAAAAATAAAGTTTTTTAATGCTCAATAAGCAATTTACAGATTTTTAGATGTATACTATCTTTGCGTGTGTAAAATTAAGTCTTTTAAAATAATTATTTCTGTTACAACATCTCAAAATATATATTAGTAGACTAAAACTCATCATGTTTGTAATTGATGTATATTAATTATGCAAATACTTGACAAAAAGTCATCTCATATTTTTGATAAGGGCAAAGGCCACTCATCTTAATCTAACCTTCCCCAAAGGGAGAAAAAGAGTTCAATTACATTAATTTACATATTCCATGATGCTTAGCAACCTTATCTTAAGTCAGAATCAGCTAATGATTTTTCATTCAAGACCACCATATAAAAATTAGAAGCAAAAATTTAAGTCATAAATGTTAAGCCATAATCCCTCTTAAAAGGGAAGTTAAATTGCATGATGGACTTGAGTAGATGACACTAAGTCTCAACCTTACCATAGCTTAACATCCACATTATGAGAGAAAACACTGATTATGTCTCAGAGCTGCTTTCCCTCCTAGCAAAATGGAGGAAACACTACAGTGTTTAGGCTTATAAGCCTAAGTAGTGCGGCAAGAATTCAATTAATTAATATATGTAGAGCATCCAGAACTGGATCAGATGTGTAACGGGTTCTCAATAAATGCTGAATCACTTCTCAACTTTGTCAGCCAACTTTTTAATAACCAATTGTCATCAATTCTTTTTAATAACCATGTATTTTAAACATAGCCTTTTATCAAAATGGACAAAAACAGCAGACTATATATGTATGTATTAATTTATGTTTGATTTAAATTTATTCTTTATGCTATATTATATATCAACCTAAGACTCTACAATGCATATTATATGGATGTTAAGAAGCTATTTATATATTCAAATGCATAGTTTAATCATATATAAAAAGTTTAATCATACATAAAGTGTTTAATCATACATTATTGATTTTTTAAACAATCGTGAAAATGTGCACAGCCCTTTATTTATAAAAGCAACTTGAGGTAATTAACATTATTTTCATAAAAGAAAATTTTATTTTATTTCCATATCAAGGTCCAAATTTTATTATGTGAAGCTATTTTTTAATAAAAAACTTCTTTTTTATTTTCAGCAGATTATGTTAACCTTATTGCTCGCATTGGTCTTATGTGTAGCACTGCCAAATGTTAAACATATGCTTGATTTTGACAAAAAAATTGCTATCTATCAGAGTTGTTCAAAGTTAGAAAATAAATACATTTCCATTTTGCTACATGGTGGAAAATTAGAATTTCAATGCTTTCATACTTATAGAAATACATAATGTACAATTACAGGATAGGTTTCATATTCAAAACATATGTGCTATCTAAATAAAGTTTGTAGGTTTGGCACTTGCATTAATTGCAAACCTCACAGAAATTCTGTGAGAAATATATTATCTACTTTTTTTCATATTTGAGAAAACTGAAGGTTAGAGACTACAAGTAATTCATCAATGGCCACATAGCATCTTATTGGCAAATTTATGAATTGGCCACAGATCTCATCTGCCTGGCAACAAATCCCCTTATGGATTCTCATATGACAAACTTCTTCAATATTTTCTCCTGTAACAGAAAAGCAGTGTGTTCTTATGGCACTTCTTTAGGAACAATCCCACGTCATGGTACTAACATGAACTCAAAGTATTGAATTACTTAAGGAATGGTGCACAAGTAGCTCTAATTTGTGGACACGTATAGAATAGAAAAATACAGCAATGTTTTAGAATATTTAGCATATTTTGACAACTTTGTATGAGGGAATGATTCAAAAATAAAGTTTATACTGGACACGGTAGTCGGTGGGTATTTAATAGAACATATTTCTAAGCACAGGTTATTACTTAGGAAAATGGACCAAGTGATGAATGGGTAGTAATGGAAAAAGCATGTGAAGAAAATTGTGATATAAAAAGAATTCGCTGGGTGACTCACTTAGAAAACAATCTTGAACGCTGATCATTTTGAATTGGCACTAACAATGAGGAACACCTGAACTGATTAGAGGAAAATGAGACTCAGGACAAGAAAGCTGATTAAGAGAAAATTATAGTATTTAAAAATGACCTGGGCTTTTGCCAGATGTTATTCTGTTGAAAGAAAAAGAAAATCGTATTTGGGCAACACAAACTGGTCAGGGTTTGGCCAAAGACTAAAATAAAATGTTGATTTGTCTCTGCTAATTATCCAGAAGATTAAACTGTAGTCATTTTTACATTCACTGATTTGGAGTATATGAATCTAGTTTACATGTTTTATATCAATATTTCCTACATGGAAATGTGACCAATTAAGTATTAAAAAACAGTGGAAATATTGGACATACTGTGACTTATTATATTGGTATATTTTATTAGAGAACCTTATATGTCCTAGAAAAAGTTGTAATTATTATTAATTTAAATTAATTCTCCATATATACCAAATATCTGCTACTTTCCAAAAGTTAAGACATAGCCCCGAACCCTTAGAAAGTCATAACCAAGTGGGAACACAGACCACAAATGAATACTTACGGTGTACTAAGATCTGTACATTGAAAGGCAGAATTTTTCATATGGTAAAGAGAGAGTGTCTGCTACTGCCTCAAAGCATGAAAGAATATTTTCAAAATAAAGCCCTTTAAGCTAAATCTTGTCAGATAACTGATCAGAGAAGAGTACAGGCTGTTCTGGGCAGAAGGAACAGAACGTTCAAGGATATGTTATGAAAGATATGGTCCCTAAAAAAGGTGATTCATTTGGATTTACTGGAATAGCATTGGTGAAATTATTGGTAGATAAGCCACAATATTAAAGACCTCGCAAGTCAGTGAGTGATGCTGCTGTATCTTCACTCACTTACCAAGCATAAGCTCCTTTTAGTATTCAAATCCACTGCATGAATTTGGATCTGACCCTGGAATAATTGCTTCTAAGTGTTCTACATGGATTTAGCCCCTAGTACGTTTCGGTCCATCCCCGAAAAACTCTCAGGAAAAACTTAGGTTCATCTCCTTGTTAGACTCCTTGCATGGCTCTCGACCCCTCACAGGATAGTCTAAACCCTTTAGGCAAGTGAATGAGAATTTTATTCCTCTGATGATCCCTTATCATATCAGCACATGGAGTACTCCCTGTCATTCCATATGACTTATCATTCTCCTTTTTATTCTCATATGTATTCTACAAGCCCATACATTTACACTGATCTGTAAATTCTGGTCTTCACTTCTCTTTGCCATGGGTACATGGCAAACTGGCCAACATGTTTCTATGGTTTAAAAATGTGCTGAATATCACTTCGTCTTTGAAAGTTTTTCTCCCGTCTTCCTTTCTGAAGCTCACGTTACTTCCATCAGGTCTCAAAGGAGATTTTATGCAACGTTTTATCATCCTAGATCAGTTTGTCTATTATTTATTTTATATAGCACCCTACCCCAGTCCCAGATGCCTGGGAGCCATATGTTATTTCCCAGGATAAGAGCCGAGAACAATACTAAGCAAAATTGAACTTTGAAGAAAGTTTTTGGCCAAACAAATATTTACATTTTAAGAAATGTTTTCTTAAAGAAAGATCAATAATGAAGTTTGGATTTTAGCCATTAGGCAATAGTTAATTAAAATATTTTGACAATTAAATAACAGTTTTATAATGAGATTAGCTTTTAAAAATACTTTGTTTGCAATATGTGATGGATATTGTGAATTCATTTGTTTAACACTCATTCCAATTAGCTCTACTCCTTGTACTGCCTTGGCTGGAATTCTAAAAACTGCATTTCCCAGAGTCTACTGCAGCAAGAGCTCCAGATGGAATTTAAGTTTCTCTAATCAGTACACTAACAGGAAACTGTGCAGAACTGAGTTGGTTATGAAGAGAGGCTGAGCAATTTGTTGTTGGGATTAGATCATATGCAGCATGATTCTGGAGCAAGTGTCTGGAGTGATTATGACTAAGGTAACTCATTCAGTGCCTCAGTTTTGTGGGATAGTTATGGGAGTTCTTCATGGAAGCTCAACCTACAGTTTGTTGTTTACGTTTTGCTAAATATTCTTTAAAGTGTCAGTACAACTTCATAAATAAATACCTTTCTTCTTTAACTAGCTAGAGTGGATTTCTCTATGGCTAAGAAACCTGGCCAATGAACAATATAAACAATTATATGGGAATATTAGCGAAAGGGAACAGGTACCGTTAGACACAATTGAGACAAGATGAGTGCCTGAGCACAAGCAAAGCTGAGGGCTGTGGATATTAGTTTGTGGGAATTGATTTGAGAAAACAGCTCTGAAATAGAGATATGACTTGAATATTAATTGGAAGTGAAGGAAGGTTGTAAAAGAATATGTCAGATCAGAATGATGCTATCATAGTGGAAAGGAATTCCAAAAGAGATCAGATATTTGGGGAGAAAACGTAGTCTATTAGGTTTGGTACGTTTTAAAGTTAAAAAAAAATCAGAAAGACATTAGAAAGAAATGTGTATCAGATATCTAACGTAGGTTGTGAAAAATAAAATTTGGCTTTCTCTGATAGTTGAAAGTCACCCTTCACTGCTCAGATGTAAATGTATTAACTACAAATAATATATGCTCTATAAAAATTCAGGAAGGTAGTGATTTTGTATACCCAAGTACAAACATAGACTCACCCATTGGAAAATCAAGTCAATTATATATTCATAATATTTTTCCTTTCTACGATTAAAATATCCTTGCATAGAATTGTTTCACATTGATAGACTAGAAATAATACATAAAAGTTAAATTACCTATGATATAAAACTTTAGAATTCTTTGTTTTTTTTCTTAACTTTTGTCTTTTAACCCTTTTCTTCAAGATCTGCTTAAATTATTACAAGTTAATGTTTCTTTTAAACCATAAAATCATATATAAAATATTTGGAAGGGGACAACTAATTAATTGACCCGTTATATTAAAAATGTGGGTCTAGTTAAAATATGTAGCAATATCAAGAAATGTTTTTTTGTATCTGTTGCATGATTATTGCCAAATCTTGTGTATTTATTTCAAATGTTTGATTAAGTTATTTTTCAGAGATCATGCCTGGGGTCTCCTCAAGAGCAGATGGTAATATCATTCATATAAACACTGAAGCAGAAACAAAACCAGCTTTATTAGATTTTATACAAGCAATGTATTTCATAATCCTTACATTGACAAATTAAGTCCCAAACCTTACCAACTACTTCCTTATTATTTCCACTGAATGATTTCACTAAGGCCAGACCATGAAGTGCATGTATTATTGTACAACAATAGAGAAACGGCAAGGCCTTGCTTAATATGAACTCAATGGAATAGTCAATACCTAGGATGTTTTGTGGCATTTAAAGTTATAAATATAGAAGGTTTTCAGTGAAATACAATCCTAGTTGGGAGAAGATCAGGATGATAAGAAAATAACAATAGACACATTGTGATTAATCCTTTGAAAAACGAACCTAATGTGTTGAACTACAAAAGTCAATTGCCTTGTAATTTTTCTAAGGTGGTTATTTTCTGGGGGCTAAAATGTCCTTAACTATGTTATTTTTATTAAGCAAATATTTATCAGTTGCTCTGTCCATGGCTTCAGCTCATTGAAAGAAAATGTATATTTGTTACCAAATTCCTATGAGATTATTATTTTCCACTATTCTCTATAAACATTCAATAAAATGTTTATAGAGATTATATGTGTATTAGTTCATTCTCACATTGTTATAAAGAACTGCCTGAGGCTTGATAATTTATAAAGAAAAGATTTTTAATTGACTCACAGTTTCCCAGGCTGTACAGAAAGCATGGCCAGGGAGGCCTCAGGAAACTTACAATCATGGCAGAAGGTGAAGGGAAAGCAGGAAATGCCTTCAAGGCATTTTCCCCATTGTCTTAGCTGTTAACATACATGGTCAGAGAAGAAGGAAAAGAGTGAAGGGGAAGGTGCCACACACTTTTAAACAACCAGCTCTCATGGGAACTCACTGTCATGAGAATAGCAAGGGGGAAATCCACTCCCATGATACAATCTCCTCATACCAGACCCCTCCTTCAACGTTGGAGATTATAGTACAATTTGAGATTAGGGTGGAGACACAAATCCAAACCATATTATTTCTCCTCTGGCCCCTCTCAAGTCTTATGTCCTTCACACATTGCAAAGTACAATCTTCCTGTCTTAACAGTCCCCCAAGTCTTAACTCATTTCAGCATTAACTTAAAAGTCCACAATCCAAAGTCCCATCTGAGATAAGACAAGTCCCTTATACCTATGAGACAGTAAAATTAAAAATAAATTAGTTACTTGCAAGATTTAATGAGGATACAGGCATTGGGTAAATACAACTGTTCCAAAAGGGAGAAACTGGACAAAACAAAGGAGCTACAAGCCCCCATGCAATTCCCAACTCAACAGGGCAGTCATTAAATCTTAAGGCTTCAAAATAATCTCCTTTGACTCCATGTCTCACATCCAGGCAACACTGAGACAAGGAGTTGGGTCCCAAGGCCTTGAGAAGCTTCATCCTGGTGGCTCTGCAAGGCTCAACTCCCTTGGCTGTTCTCAAGGGCTGGCTTTCAGTGTCTGTTACTTTTTCAGGTACATTGTGCAAGCTATTGGTGAATCTACTGTTCTGAGGCCTGGAGGATGGTGGTCCTCTTCTCACAGCTACACTAGGCAGTGCTCCAGTGGGAACTCTGTGTGGAGACTCTAACCCCACATTTATCCTCTGTAGAGCCCTAGTAGAGATTCTCCATCAGGGCTCTGGTCCTGTAGCCGACTTCTTCATAGACATCGAGGCATTTCCATACATCCTCTGAAATTGAAACAGAGGCTCCCAAGCCTCAACCCTTGCCCCCTGCACACCCAGAGGCTTAACACTATGTGGCAGCCATGAAAGCTTTTTATGGCTTACACCCTCTGGAGCAGTGGCCTGAGATGCATCTGGGGCCCTTTTGTCCATCACTGGAGCTGGAGCAGCTGGGATGCAGGGAACATTGTCTTGAGGTTCCTGAGCCCTGCCTGCATAACTATTCTTCCCTCCTAGGCCTCCAGGCCTTTGATGGGAGGGGCTGCCATGAAGGTCTCTGAAATGCCTTTGAGGCATTTTCCCCATTGTCTTAGCTATTAACAGTCAGCTCCTGTTTACTTATGCAAATTACTGCAGCAGGCTTGAATTCCTCCCCATAAAATGGGCCTTTCTTTTCTACCCATTTTCTATCCTCACAGTCAGGCTGCAAATTTTCTAAACTTTTATACTCTGCTTCCCTTTTAAATTCAAGTTCCAAGTTAAGATTATATCTCGTTCACGAATATAAGCCTACATCGTTAGAAGCAGGCAAGCCACTTCTTGAATGGGTTGCTGCTTAGAAATTTCTTCCACCAGATACCCTAGATATCATCTCTCTGAAGTTCAAAGTTCCACAAATCCCTAGAGCAGGGGCACAAATGCCACCAGTCTCTTTGCTAAAGCATAGCAAGAGTGATATTTATCCCGGTTCCTAATATGTTCCTCATCTCCATCTAAGACTACCTCAGGTTGGACTTCATTGTCCATATCAATATCAGCATTTTGGTCACAGGAATTTAACAAGTCTCTAGGAAATTCTAAAATTTCCCTAATCTTTCTGTCTTCTTCTGAGTCCTTCAGTCTGTTCCAACTTCTGCCCATTACCCAGTTCCAAAGCTGCTTCTACATTTTCAGGTATCTATATAGCAATGTCCCACCCTCGGTACCAATTTTCTATATTAGTTCATTCTTGCATTGCTATAAAGGACTACCTGAGACTGGGTAATTTATAAAGAAAAGTGTTTTAATTGACTTACAGTTCCACAGCCTGTACAGGAAGCATAGCTGGGAGGCCTCAGGAAATCTACAGTTATGGCAGAAGGTGAGGGGAAGCAGGTACGCCGTATATGGGCAGAGAAGGAGAGAGTGAAGGAAAAGATACCACACACTTTTAAACTACCAGGTGTCATGAGAACTCACTCATTATTACGAGACCAGAAAGAGGCAAATTGGCCCCATGATCCAATCACTTCCCACAAAGCCCTTCCTCCAACATTAAGGGGTTACAATTTGACATGAGATTTGAGTGGGGACACAAATCCAAACCATATCAATATATGATTTTATAATGACTCTATGTTACCATATATCATCCGTAAAGAGTATGCAGACCTCATTAATTTAATAGTCATTCTTCTATATCAACTGTAAGCAAACATTTCTTAACATTAGTGACTCTATTTTGTGCTTTAAAAGATAGTATCATTCTTATTTTATTGTCTCACTATAAGTACTACAATTCTCACTCCTTTTGTAGTGACATTTTCTTGGTGCTTAATTCCATGAAAATATCAAGGTACAGTTCACATTCTCAGGTTCATTAAGAATGCCTTATTCTCAGAGAACTCACTTAATGGTTTTGCATTTAAAGTACCTCAACTGCTTTTACCAGATCTGAATGTTCCAATTATTCATTTTTGTTCCATAGGAAACAAAATCCTGATTCTTCTCACTTTCAATATTAATTGAATCTATAACCTTAAAGAATTATTTGGGAGGCCAATTCTATAAAAATCATGCAATCATAGATATCACATTTTTTTTTATTATTTTCTTAAACATCTTCACACCCAAACATCAAAGATTATTTAGAATACAAAATGGCTTACTTTATGTACATAAACTCTGCGTCAGGCTCATACACAAGCAAAGCTCAATGAGCAAAAGTTCTCTAAGTGGTAATGCTTCACATGATTACTCCACGTGAGATAAAAGAATCTTGTTTGCAAAAGTCATGCCATGGAACCTAAAACTCTATGTCTATTTCTATGTTGTTATTGGGCTTATTTTTACTTATCATTATATTTGTATCTCTAGACATTCCTAAATCTACTTCTACCTGTATCAATGTAATACAGACCATAGAAAGAGGGTGTAAATATATCAAAATCTGGATTTAGAATGCTGAATTTGCCACATGGGCCCAGGTCTGTGTGACATTGTCAAGTTATTAAATACTTAACCTCACAGTGCCTTAGTTCCAGACTTGAAAAGAGAAAAATAGTACCTATCTCATCCTATTGTTATGAAGATTAAATTTCAACTACCCTAAAGTGTATAGTAATATTCTGTCCCTATACTGAACCCTTGTAATAACAACTATTTTTAGTTTTCTCTCTCTTTCTCACACTCCCTATCTCTCTCATGCATGCCTGCCTTTAAATGAATCCTTTTGTCAAGATTTTATTGAGAATGTTGAACTCATACAGTGTGTAGAGACCTACACATTCATTTACCATAGGTACTTTCTACATCTAACCTTAAGTGATAGAATGGAGAGCCTAGTTTTTGTTTACTTAGGAATGTGAACATCCTTAACAGTGTGACTAAGAGAAAACTTTTCATCCAGCTGGTATCCTATTCTGCTCCATTTTTTCTGATTCACATTATATTGGCCTACCTAGTGATTCTCTTTCTGGCTTCAAGGCTAAAGTAACTAAGCCTTGATTTTGCTTAATAACTTTCTCACCACATCAACTAGTGACCACCGATGTGACAACATAGTTCTTTCTCTACAGTTGTCAGTTGATTTAAAATAATTCAGAAATACTAAAGGTGTATGAGAAATTTAGTAATTTTAATCTATAGACATTTTAATTCTTATGTGGGTTTTGCCAATTTGGGCTTTTATAACTTTTTTTATTTGGTTAATGAATGTTTGCCTTTCAATTATTGTGTAAGTGGTTTGTTAGACATTAGCCCAGTGCTACCCATGCAGACAGTTTATTTCCTCAATGGGAAAAGGAAATAAAAGAAGACATTTCACAAAAAATAACAAATTTGACCCTATTTTAGAAATGAAAAAATTCTTATAAATAGAATTTGGAAGGGACTTTTATTTTCCTATCATAGTGGCAATATACAGCTCTAAATTTAAGAAAAAGAAAATGACTCTTGTTCAGCCAAAGCCAACTTTCCAAGGAAAAAAATTCCTTAAAAATGCAAGATTTTTCAGTACGTATTTAGTTTTTCAGAAATAAAAATATTGAGCATACTAACTGAAAATATATTTGACATTTTAAGTGAGATTTTCAATTTTTTTCAAAGAACACATCAATTTCTTACTCCAAGAAATTTTGAAAATGTATTTTTTAAATTTTTGACTTAATGTGGAGACTCTTTATTTGATCATGTTATTTACTTGAAGTACAATGACACATGAGAAATTGAAAACTAAATGAAAGGCAATATTACTACAGGTGTACATTCATGATACTTTTGATTGCTGTTTTCTCTTTACAGGTAGGCAATTATGACATGACTTGGAAACTACAAACACCTGACCCCAAGGCCATGATCTATAGTGAATTAAAGTAGAAGCCTGCAACTCATGCCTAGAGGTTTACAAACCTTGAAAGATAAAAATTAGTCCATACCTTCTTCCTAGAACAAAGGTTAGATACTGCATTGTTCACTAAATATTGTACAATTGAAATTTTTTCTCTTTGTACATACTTTCATGACTTCTGCCACAACCAGCGCTCTGACTGCAACTCTGTAATGCTGAATTATTGTTGGTGAAAAATAATTGATATTTTTCAGAGAATCTCAGCTGAAAAGGTTAACCTCAGCATCCTCCGTTTATGCTTCTATCACTGTTTCTTTCTCACATTTTATTTTCTTTTTCTAAAAAAAATTATTTTAGGTTCAGGGGTTCATGTGCACTTCATGTAGGTAACCTCATATCATGTGGGTTTGTTGTACAGTTTATTTTGTCACTCAGGTACTAATTATAGTACCCAAGAATTATTTTTTTTCTGATCCTCTTCCTCCTTCAACCTTCATCTTCAAGTAAGGCCCCAGTGTCTGTTGTTCCCCTTTTTGTGACCATGTGTTCCCATCATTTAGCTCCCCCTTATAAGTGAGGACATGTGGTATTTGGTTCTTTGTTCCTGGGTTAGTTTGCTAAAAATAATGGTCTCCAGCTCCATCCATATTCCCTCAAAAGACATTGCTGTGTTCTTTTAGTGGCTGCATAGTATTCTGTGGTGTATAAGTACCACATTTTTGTTATCCAATCTGCCATTGATGGGTATTTAGTTTGATTCATTGTCTTGGCTATTATAAGTAGTGCTGCAATGAACATACATGTGTAAGTGTCTTTGTGGTAGAACAATTTATATTCCCTTTTTGTTTTCTCACAGCCACCAATCTTTTTATTGAAATGTTTCCCCTGTTATCTGCATTCCTTTTCTATAGGCTAAAGACCTGATTCATCTAAAATTTCGTCCAGTCTTACCTATGCCAACTAATTTGCTTTCCTGTCCTTTTTCCAAACCAATAGAGCAAAACACCTACATCTTGATTAGTCAAATGGTCTGCCATTTCTGTTGATAAAAATGCAAGCTCATTATCTGCCCTGCATACTGGGAACATTCAGTAATCCATGGCAGCTTATTGTGATTTTGCTATTCAGTTGTCTCATTATCAATTCAGCTCTCTACCCTGTTCTCCATAACAAAATGGTAACTGATTTGTGAATATTCTCAGACAAAATTAAATACATGTACAAAAATTAACATTTGTGTATTATCTGTGCTTCAAAATGATTTAACTCTAAATCCTCATTTTCCTTGGCCATGAGTGTAAACATGGTATTAGGCTTTCTAAGTTTTTCTAGGCTGCAACATCTTGATGAACCAGTCTTCCGTTTTGACTCTCATGCATAACTGCTGCTCTGAGATGTTATGTTGTATGCTATGATCCTCAGTACATGCCACATCTTTCTGATAGGTGGACCATGCTTAATTACTCAACCCTCTGGGAAAACACAAAAGCTCCGATTCTCTCTTATTTATCTAGTTCAGGGAAGAGAGTAAATATTGGACCACACTTTTAATAAACGTGGGACCTATGGGAAACTTGATCCAGGTTTTCTAGCCCATTCTCTCTTGGCTAGATAGGCCATGTGTCTGTTTCTGAACCAAGGTTTGTGATCAACGTGGCACGCAAATCTACCATGCAGATAGATTACTAGAAAGCCTATCGAAAACCCTGGCTTTTTCTACTACTGTTCCCACTTTACAAGAGTCTGTGCTTTCTTCTGTTAACTATTTTGACCTAGGGTATGTCCTTTCATTTAATCTCATCTCCAATTCTATGAAGTCCAAAGCTCCTCCCTCCATTCTAGAAGAATGTGGGTTTCCGAGTTTGTTGAGGATGCTCTCTGGATGAAAAGTGGACATAAGAATTTAGACAAATATCTACTCCAACCAAATGATCAACAGTTCAATAGTTCACTATGATAAATATTTTCCCAGATGGAGATAAAGGAATCATTTAATGCTTATATGCTTCCGCCTCATTCACTGGAGCTGTTTCTGAATGGTGCTTACTCAGACGGAGGCTCCAACTTTCTGGATTCACACTTCTACTTATGTTCCGCTTCCTCATCCATAACATTTTTAATCTTCTCTAGCGTTAGAGAAAAATGACTTTCTAAGAAGATGACTGGATTTCATTTTCTTATGCTTAGACTTTGGCTTTAACTATATATAAAATTATTTTGTTTTGTTTTGTCTTGCTTTCAGATTCTTTTGCTTTCTTACGATACAGCTGAAAAATTAGATCCAGTTGTTTGCTTTGGACCATTCTGTCTTCTTAAGACCTGATTACAGGATTATCTCATATTCACCCTTCATGCAGCAGCATAGGACATCTTTTCTAGGAAGGTTTTCCCATTCCTCTCAGACTGTATTGGGAGAGTTCTCTTCCTGACTTTATCCCATCACAGTAATACTTATCACATTGCAAGTATTATATTTCCACCTTCTGTTTCTCTTTCTTGCGCAGCAGACTGTTGATGAATTACAGGCAGAGACTATGGATATATTTCCTTATATCCTAAAGTACAGGCAGTACCTAGTACAGAGCCTTTTCTTGTAAATATTTTCAAATGCAGTTAAATATTTACTATTGGACTGCGCTAAACTCATTGAATTTGAAAGAGTAGTACCTCTATGCCTCTCTGTCATATTTGGAGAATGCCTATTCAAATTTTCTATAAGTATCAGATAAATGTTGTGAATATTCTGTCACTGGCATTTTTGTATAACCACAGTGGTATAAATTCTCTAAAATAGTACATTAAGTAAGCATCAGGGTATCTATTGACTTAGATAAGCAATCTAAAAATATTTTGGATATCACTATAAACAAATTTTTCTTGCTGTTAACAGCATTTGGGGAAAGCAATTAAATATATGCTTGGCTATATAAAACAAAGAGATACTATAAAAACTAAGTGATATTCTAATTTTAGATCTCAAAATACACTTACAATAATGTAGTGATGAAGAGATTTTTTTGGTTCCCTTAAGATTTGGTATGTAAAAATAGTTTTGTAGGTATAAATTTGAATACCTAAATTGTATTCTAATGCTTGATTGTAATATCTATTTTGAAATGTGTACATTTAAATAGAGAAAGTGATTAATTGGAAGCCTTAACTCTTTTTTCGATGGATGATACTTAAAAATAAAATTCATGAAGACATTAGTCAATTAATATAAATATATAAATAGACAGAATCAGATACTAAGAAGCATTGAAAATAATCTTTCTGTTTCTTAATGTCCTAGACAAAGAAAAAGTTCAAAGACATTCTAAACTGGTTAGTCATCAACCTCGTAAGTCAAGCCCTATTTTCGAGGTATAATGGATAACTTATCAGGGTCTTAACAATCAGTACATCAATATAAGCTGCCCTTAAAAGTACAGAAAGAGCATATTGAGAGAGGGTCCCAATGAGAGAGAGTTAACTCTCATTCTCTTAGGCACAGTTCAGACTCTTAAAAACAACAAATAAACAGTGATGCTTGCCCTTGAATGTCAAAGAAAGAATTTCCCTATCCTAAAAGCAGATGAATCAATCAAAGGATGTCAATGAGGTGATCAGCGAACATCGGGTTTATGTTTAAGAATCACTCTGACATAGTGAGTTGAATGGTTTGAACTGTTGTAATAGTGATGTGAAGAGACCAGTTAAGAAACTACTTTAAAAAAAAAAAACTTTTATTGTGAGTTCACCAGTACATGTGCAGGATGTGCAGGTTTTTTACATGGGTAAACACGGTCATGGAGGTTTGTTGTACAGATTATTCATCACCGAGGTGTATTAGATAACTAATATCCATTAGTTATTTTTTCTGCTCCTCTACCTCCTCCTACCCTCTGCCCTCTGATAGGCCCCACTGTGTGTTGACCCCCTCTATGTGTCCGTGTGTTCTCATTATTTAGTTCCCACTTATAAGTGAGAGCATGTGGAATTCGGTTTTCTGTTCCTGTGTTAGTTTGCTAAAGATATTTGCCTTTAGCTCCATCCATGTCCCTACAAAGGACATGATCCCCTTCCTTTATATGGCTGCATAGTGTTCCATGATATATATGTACCACATTTTCTTCATCCAGTCTATCACTTATGGGCATGATCACACGTTTTTCCATTTGTTTGTGTCATCCCTGATTTCTTTAAGCAGTGGTTTGTAGTTAGTTCTCTTTGTAGAGATCTTTCACCTGCTTGGTTAGCTGTATTCCTAGGTGTTTTATTCTTCTTGCAGTTACTGGAAATGTGATTGCATTATTTATTTTGGCTCTCAGCTTCAACAAAATTGATGTATAGAAATGCTACTGAACTGAAGGAGACAGAGACACAAAAAACATTCAAAGATCAACAAATCCAGGAGCTGTTTTATTTTTTTTTTTGAAAAAATTAATAAAATAGCTAGACTGCTAGCTAAACTGATAAAGAAAACAGAGAGAAAATTCAAGTAAACATAATCAGAAATGATAAGAAGGGTATTTTGGCTGACCACACAGAAATACAACCATCAGAGAATATTATAAACACCACCATTCACATAAACTAGAAAATCTAGAATAAATGAATAAATTCCTAGATGTATACACCCTCCCAAGACTGTGTTGAAATTGAACCAGGAAGAAATTGAACCGCTGAACAGATGAATAATGAGTTCTGAAATTGAGGCAGTTATAGTCTTCCAACCAAAAAAAAAAAAAAAAAGCCCAGGACCAGATGGATTGACAGCTGAATTCCACCAGATGTACAAAGAAGAGCTGATATCATCCCTACTGAAACTATCCCAAAAAATTGTAAAGGAGGGACTCCTCCCTAACTCATTCTATGAGCCCAGTATTATTCTGATACCAAAACCTGGCAGAAATACAACACAAAAAAGAAAACTTTAGGCCAATATCCTTGATGAACACTGATGCAAAAATACTGACAAAACGAATCCAGCCCTCATCAAAAAGGGCTCATCCACCACAATCAAGCAGACTTCACACCTAGTATGCAAGGTTGGGTCAACACATGCCAATCGATAATTGTGATTCCTCACATAAACAGAATTAAAACCACATGATTGTTTCAATAAGTGTAGAAAAGGACTTTGATAAAATTCATGTTAAAAGCTCTCAATAAGCTAGGTACTAAAAGAACATATTTCAAAATAATAAGAGCCATGTAAGACAAACCGACAGCCAGTATCATACTGAATAATCAAAAGCTGGATGCATTCACCTTGAAAACTGGCATGAGACAAGGATACCCTCTCTCAACCACTCCTACTCAACATAGTGTTCGAAGATCTGGCCAGATCAATCAGGCAAGAGAAAGAAAGGAAATTCAAATAGGAAAAGAAGAAGTCAAACTATCCCTGTTTGCAGATGACATGATCCCATATCTGGAAAACTCCATCATTTCAGCCTAAAAGCTTCTTAAGTTGATAAGAAACCTTGGCAAGGTATTGGGATGCAAAATCAATGTGCAAAAATCGCTAGCATTTCTGAACACCAATAACAGTCAAAATGAGACAAATCACAAATGAATTCCCATTCACAATTGCCACAAAAAGAACAATATACTTAGGCTAACAAGGGAAGCAATAGATCTCTACAAGAAGAACTACAAACCGCTGTTCAAATAAACGATTATTTTGATTTAGGGGAGAGATAATATAAGTTGGACAAAAACAGTTGTTCGAGATAAAAGGTGGTAAATGGAATTGAAAAGCTATTTGTGAAGCAAAATGATAATATGTAATGATGTGTGTGTGTGCAGGGGATAAGGAGATCATTATTTCAGTTCTGGAATTCTGGGTTTTCAGTGCTTTACAGAAATCCAAGTCGATATTTAAGTAGTCAGTTGGATGTAAAAGTCTGAGGAAAGGAATTATCTAGAGGTATACACGTGAGAGTCTTGGGAATAAGACAAATGTTTGAAATTATGATCTCTGACAAGATTGCCTAAATTTGAGTACTCAGTAAAAAACAAAGGAGATAGTTATGAAGACCTCCAACATTTAAACTAGAGAAAGCAAGTCTGGGAAACAGCCTGAAAAGGCACAACCAAAAAGGTGGGAGTAAAAGTAAGAAAATGGTTTGTCTCAGAACTTAAGGAAAGTATGGCTAATGATACAGAAAATTCAAATCAGATAAAGATTAGAAAATGCTCATTGGATTGAATGATATAGAAAATTTTATGAGACAGTCATTTGGTTGAATGAGAGGAACAGAAACCAAAAAAGAATGATATATTAGGCATAGGCTGGGCATGGTGGCTCACACCTCTAATCCTGGAACTTTGGGAGGCTGAGGTGGACAGATCAGTTGAAGCCAGCAGTTCGAGAACAGCCTGGCCACCATGGCAAAACCCTGTGTCTACTAAAAATACAAAAAATAGTGGGGCGTGGTGGTGCATGCCTATAATCCCAGCTACTCGGGAAGCTGAGGCAGGACAATCAATTGAACCAAGATCGTGCCACTGCACTCCAGCTTAGGGGAGACTCTGTCTCAAAAAAAATTTTTAAAAATTAAAAAGAAGGAGTGATGTAAGAGATTAAGAAATGGAAGATGGTAGAGGTTACACACACACACACACACAAACACACACACACACACAGATACACACACACACACATCACTTTCCACTATGTTTTGTGGTAAATGAGAGAATAATATAGACTAATTCATCATTCATTTATGTAAATATCTGGAGTCTCCGTTGACACATCTCCCAAGAAGAGGAAAGAAAGCATCCCACAAGAAGAAAGAAAATAAATAAGATTATATTCTCATAGTTAATATTCAATGACAATCTGATGGATCAAAATTAAGACAGGCAATCCAGACATAAAGAGAGAAAATATTTTTCAACCCACCAAAAAAACTGCAAACATAGTACATTTATTATATTTTAAAAGTACAGAATGTATCTTCCAGAATGGAGTATTAGGGCCGTGAAAACAAAGAAGCAGCAGCAAATGTTGGCATTATTGCGTTATTCGTCTATGAAGGGGTTTTCTTGGACAAATATTACCACACTTTTAGGAAAGATGAATTGGGTTCTCCTCGTCTGATTCCATTAAATATTTCAGTATTACTACCTTCCCTTGCTCTCCTGTTATCATGAACCTCTATTACAATAATTATTTGACTAGCTGGTTGACAGAATACACTATTGTGAAAACTTCATATACTGGTCTCCTTAGCATTTAAAGTTCTCTATATAGATTAACTTGCCACCAGTTAAACTAGTCACCAGTGATTTTATACATTCCTAATGTATATAGATTATGCTCTGATAGTTAATGTTCAATGATGACCTGATTGATCAAAATTAAGATAAATCTAGACATAAAGAGAGAGTACAGTTCTCAAGCCCCTGAAATACTGCAAACATAGTACATTTATTAAATTTTAGAAATAAAGAATGCATCTTTCAGAATACACTATTGTGTATTTATCTGCCTACAATATTGTTGTAGTGATACATGAGATGCAGACTGGTAAACGTGAAAATGGAAATAAGGAAAAGCTCATATCTAATCAGAGATGTAAGTCCAGAGAAATAGAATCATTTCCTCCCATCGGCTTTCCTGGTGGTGGTGGGAGGTATACTGAAGTATATTTGCTGGATTCCAGAGTTTGTCCTTAGGCCTGTATACCCAGAAATTTCATTCTGTTATCAAGTAAGAACAAGCTCATCTCTTTAGACCAAACTGCCATTAACCAAGCTCACAATACTGATGTATAAAATCAGTACATTCTATGCATCCTATTTGAGGGTACATAACATAGCCCACCAGGAAAACTGATGGGGGAAAAAGATTCGATTCCTCTCGAGTAATGTCTCTTATTAGATGGGAGCTTTTTCTTATTTCCATTTTCACCTTTACAAGTCTGCTTCTCATGTATCGCTGTAACAACTTTGTGGGCAGGTACCTTTAATTTTTCATTGCACCTGGCAAATTGCTCTAGACATATTGGCTACTTATAATAAAATAAAAATTCTAAATGTTTGTATAGTTTTATTGGTGTAAATTTGAGCATAGGCTGGGCATAAATTGCTTGGCAGCAAACTCGTGTTTAATACGCACTATCCCTTCACTTATTGAATTCTCTTGTGGTGGAAACTAAAACCCTAAGGGGCATGGGTATCATTGTAAACATGGTATATATTTTCAGCATCTTGGCCTTTAATATATAGATATTAGCTAAAAATGAAAAGTTCTGTACTGTATTTGAATGTTTTATTAGCATTAACATTCATGGGAAACACGGTTGCTATACACCCTCAAAGAACAGATTGCCCATAACATGCTCTGTTTGTGATGAGATATTAAAGACCAGTTCTCATAATTTTTCACTCCACATTTATAGATTTGTTTCTGCTGACAGAATAGTGGAAATGTAATTAAATGTTTAGTTTAATTAAAATGGAAAATAAAGGCTTGTTCTCAGAAATTCAGTGCAGCCCCAAAATAGCAAACATGAGTGATTATGTATCTCAAAAGCATGGTACTACTGGTTTCTACATGTATCTATTTTTTTGGAATTCTCAAATATAATTACATCCATATATTATATAATTCTCAAAGCAAACTGTGCATTGCCATCACACATACACACATCTCTACACACACAAGATGTATATGCAGAAGTCCTATTAAGTTTAGAATAATATTTATGTACAAAAATTGATCGAGGTTGGCCTAGTGAATTGATGTGATATGCTACATATTGAGAAACTCCCAGAATATGTCTATACCAGGGGTCAGCCAAATTTTTCTGTAAAGAGCCAGATAGTAAATGTTTTCAGCTTTGCAGGCCATATGGTCCCTGTCAAAACTACTCAATTCTGCTGTTGTAGCATGAAGCAGCCACAGACTATAATCAAGTGGGCCTGACTGTGTTCCAGTAAATCTTTATTTATGGACACTGAAATTTGAATTTTATATAATCTTCATATTTCACTAGTCTTATTTTGATTTTTCTTAACCATTTAAAAAATGTAAAAACATTCTTAGTTCACATACCACACAAAAACAAGTGGCAGGCCCAGTGACTTATGGTACACAC
>NW_012102898.1:2603124-2615020 GCF_000951045.1 Mandrillus leucophaeus | reverse complement strand
TTGAATAATCCATCGTTTTCGTTTAGAATTTGAAATGCACTTGGTAATATATTAAATCTTTATATCATTTGTTATCTAATATGGATTGTTTTTGGTTGCACTGAATTATTTCTTTACTTACATATAATCTTTATTTTTAAAATTATATTCAAAGTGTATTTGATGTTTATTATTTACTTTAATATGACTTCTCTTTTTCAAAATTGTCTTGGTACTTCCAGTGAATCAATTTTGAAATGAAATTTACATCATTAGCCAACCTAGAAAAAATTAACTCAATATTTGGATGTGGTTGTGTAAATTAGGTAAATTATTTAACTGAAAATTGACCTATTTAATTTTCTCTTTAAAAAAGAGATGTATCACTTTTAGATTCTTTTGCATTTTTGTCTTATATATGCATCATATTTGCCTCTAAGTTAACTAATATTATAAGAAATTTTTGTTGTGATTTTGAAAGGAACTGTTTTATATATTTTAGTGTTTCATTAGATTTTTAACATATTTTATAAAATTAATGTATTAAACAGACTTAACATGCAAAAAGCAGCTAAGTACTGTGTTTCATGACATATGTTTAAAACAAGATTATATCTTTATAATCATGGTAATGATTAATCCACACAACTACAAAAGTGTAGTTTCTAATTATAAAATACCATGTGCTAATTTAGGAATATATGAAAACAGGGAGAAGTAGGAAAAGGGGAAATCCAAAGTAAGTTCATATTTCATCAATCTGAGCACTCACCCTTGTTTCCAATTATCATCTTAGTGAGCATCTTGGTTGCTGTCATTGTAGATATTGTAGATATCTTCATAGTTTAGAAATTCTAACAGTTCCAAATATTTAAATGAGAAGAAAAGTTTTTCCTTCAAGCTCTGTTCCCTAGAGTAATTGCTATTTTAAATTCTTTTGGTAGACAATATTATTGTAAATAATTTTATTATTCTCATAACTTGTGAAAAAATTATTTATCTATTAACTCCTTACTTCTAAAGAATAAGTTTAACACTCTTAAATGACCTATTTCCTCCTGAACCCTTCCACTTCCCATCTCTAATTCTTCTAGTCTATGCCTTTATGGTAAAGAAAAATTCTCTTTTATTTCTCCAATCAAGTTTATTACTTTTAATAAAAATAATGAAATCTATATACTTACCCCCTTCCATCTTGCCTTTTCAATCTTGTGACATGTTATTTAGTGTGTTATATGTTTTTGAATTTTATATTGATTTGAACACCTAGTTGTTCTCTTATTTTCTGGCTTTATCAAAAGAAAATTCAATAAATATTTTAATGCCCATATGAAATTCTATCTCTTTCAAATTGTTACTCAAAGGACAATCTCCAAATGTCAAGTGCTAATGGTCATTCTCCCAACGTGTCCAATCATAGAAATGAATTCATGGAAGATTGTTAAATATCCAGATGTTTAGACATCTTTACTGAAGAAGTTAATTTAGTTGGTCTAGGAAGATCCAAAATTAGTTTTATAATTAGGCAAAATTAACCTAATGATTTTTTGTCTGGATCTGTATTCTTACCAGTATTGTTTGCATCAGTGTCTTCCTTTTGTTTACTTATTTTTCATTCTTTCTCATTTGGTTATTAACTATCTTTAATAACTTTAAAATTATACATATGTGTGTGTGTGTGCGCGCATATATATATGTATGTGCGTGTGTAGGTATGTGTGTGTGTATATATATATATAGAAATTGTTGGCGAAGAACAGTCTGCTAAGGTTAGCATCTAACGATCATTTCTCAAACTTATTTAATCATAAGAATCAATTTATCAATTAATGGAAAGTGTGTGTGTGTCTATACATATATATGTCTATACATATACATATATACACACACACATATATATACACACACACATATACAGTTTGTATATAAGTGTGGACTAAATTCCTGAAGTTTTCATGTTCAAACATACTTATTTTGCCATTATTTTTTATTGGATAATATGGCAAGTTATGCATTAATTGCCAGATTCAAGCATCTGTTCAGATTAGGCTCTGCTGCCGTCTCCTAGTATTCAGTGTCACTGGTGAGATGTCTAAAGTCATTTGGATGTTTATTTCTTGGTAGATAATCTGCTTTATTTATTTTTTTCTATATGGAATTCATTCAAATTTGTCTTTAGTTCTGGCATTTTCCGATTTCTCCAGAAATGTATATGTATTTTTTCCCATTATTCTCTTTTAGTATTTGGTGTGTTATTTCAATGATGAAGACCTGTGTCTTCCCTCAATCACAGGGATTCTTAACTCATTTTATTGGGTCTTGGAATTTATTTTTTATTTTCTCTGTTATTTGGAACTCCTCGTAGATAGATAGTGGAATTTGACACACCCTGTATTCCTCTTTATATTCATGTGATGTTTCCCTTTGTAGTGATTTCTTCAATGCCATACATTTTCAGCCTTTTCTTCTTTATCAACAATGTATTCTGTAGTACAGCCATTCTGTAATCCAGCCCATCTGTTGAACTATTTATAAAGGTTTGCCATCTTTTAAATTTACAAATATTTCCTATCCCAGAATTTTATTTATTCATTTCCAAAGTCAATAATTGTTCCATCTTAGATATCCTCATTACTGCTTAAGTTTCCTCATATATTGGCTGATTCTTGGTGACCTATTCACATTTATGAAAAATGAAGTTAATTAATGAGTATAGAAGACAATAGCTTGCCATACAATTGGGTGAAGTGATCTCTCCAATCAACCCCACCCTTTAATGGGAGGGCTGAATGCAAGAATCATATATATAAAGGAGCTGGATATTTAGACCTCCTTTAGCATTCATGTGATACAGGATGACAGGTCAGAGACAATGCCCAGTTGCTAAAATAATGATGATTTCACCTTGATGTAATAGTCTCTCTGCTTTGCAGAAAACAGGAGATTCCCTTCGGGGTGGGGGTGCTGTTGCTGGAGCCTTGGTAAGAAAAGAAAGTGGCTTGGACCAGTGAAAATAGTAAAAATCAGTCCAACCAGATCCAGACCATGTCATGGCCTTGCTGATGAGTGAGAAGACTGATGTGATACCAAGGACAATCTCTAGCAGATTGGATTGAGAGCAAACAGCAAGTAGTTAACTTTAGATAAGAGCACAAGTATCATTGTAACGTGAGAAAGAACTAAAACTATGATACAAAAACAATGTATTAGATGCAAATAGTTTACTAGATTTTCTGACAAGAAAAGAAATAGTTATTTTGTTATTATGTCTATTTTATAAATAAAATTGATATAGAATCTTTTGTTAGAGGAGAAAAGGAGGTTCTAGGACAGAGAAGAGACAAATAATTGAGAATTTTTGTTTTGGAAATTTTTTAAAAAATGGGAAATATAGTACAATTACTAGGAAGAGACATTTGCCCACTTGAAGTCTGTGTTTACAATCTGAAGACAGAACAATTTATAGAGTAGTGTGACATTTATCCAGCAACTTGAAACTGTAACAGAAAATTACTATTTTAATCTTCTACCCACAACCCTCCAACATGTACAAGTACACATGCAGCCTCATACTGATATTTATATATGTTGCAATTTTAATAAAGTTTGCAGATTTGAATAACTTTGTGGGGTTTGTTGTGCCTTTTTAACATTCTAAACTGGGCCAAAAGCATTGCTTGACTCTTCTAAACTGGTTTTATATCTTTTCACATCCATATATTTATTCTAGCTGATTTCAGACAAAATCCATTAAAATTGGTAAAGGCAACACTGATAATATTCTAAAATGATTGAGTAGGTTCACATCATAATTAGTTAGCATGTAAACAGTGACAATTTAGCAGGAAACACGCCCAATAGGAGAATTGCTTTTTTTGGGTTTATTTTGGTTGGGTTCCTTTTTGACTTTTTCTCTGTTTCATATACACATTGTTGTGCTCTACAGATTCCGTGATTGGCAAACCAATCCTCTTTATCTCTAGGCTCTGATTTTTGTCCTCTGGAACTCTGAAATAGAGAAAAATCTATATCTCCCCTGAACAGATTGTGGATGGCAGCAGATCCCTTCTTTAGTCCTGCCTTTCACTTTTCAGAGAAGTAGGTAATCTCAATAGCACAAGATGTTAACAAATGAACCATATTGATATCTCCGCAAATCATTCCCTATTTTTCTTTTGTAATGTGTTCTCGTCCTTGTTGTGGTCACTTATAACGTAGTCACATTTGGAAATATGTTATATATATGTACAGTTTGGTAAAATCATAGTGGTAACTGAGAGGTTGTGTCTATTGTTGTAACTATTATTTACTGAGCATATACATGCATCATATACTCTAAGAGGTAAATTACATAAGTTATTGCTTTCAGTATGTGTAACTAGTACAACTTATCTTCCAGAAGTGTGCTATTCTGCCATTAAAAGATGTGCAAACTGAGAGCCAGTGCTTATTAAAGGCAACGAACCAAATAAGTGGCAAAGCTAAAATTTGACTGAAGTTAGTCTGTATCCAAAGTATAAAGATTTGTTTTCAAATTCCATTAAAAAATAAACGAATGGCGTAAGAAATGTATCTGCCATATATGCAATAAAGTTCTGGGGGAATTTAGAAATGGTTAATTAAATGGGACCGATGAAGTTTCCATAGAAAAGTTCTACAAATTGGATCCCCTTAATGTGTGGAGTACAATTCAAAACACAGTAGAAATGTACTGGAAAGATTTAGGGGACTTTAGAAAGGAAAATTCTGGCTTGAGGAACATGATAAGGAAACCATCAATGTCAATAATGACTAGTTAGTAACGATGAGCAGAACATATGGTTAGGGACACTGTGTGTAAAACTGCCAACCCTGATATATGAATATTGGCAGCCTGAGGAATCTTTAGATAGACAGAGTAGGACAATGACAGTGCCACTTTGAAAATGACTTGAGGCCTATGTGTATGCTCAGTGTGACTGCAGTGTTCCGGGAATAACCTATCCCTACCTACATTTTAATTTTGCCACTCTGAGGGCCTGATGCTGAGCAGAACAATGAATTTAAAACCTGATTTTCACTGTTCACCTGAGCCTGTGGTGTAATTCTCAATTGCCTACGGTGACCGAAAGGCCTGGGCTTATACAACACAAGAGACCTACAGAGAAATTATTTCAGCACACCACATGCAATTGACTTGCAGTAAAAAAAGGAAAAAGAATAATGACATAAGGCATCCTGAGATATGAAAATGAAATCCCATTTTATCTAACCAATCTTCCTAGAGTCCCAAATTAACCCTGGCAATATGGAATTTATTTTGGACACACTTTCTGGACAATGCTTCAGAGACACTGTTCTCTTTTTAGCTTGTTCTGTTCTTTATGGGGTTGATGGCCTCTATACATTTTTTTCTGAGTTAAAAATAATCAGACTTTATGTCATGGTCTAAGTTTTCTTTCAAGATAGTAATATAAATAGCATTTATTATATAACACCTACTCTTCCTCTTATGCCCTCAAACACATATTCACCTATACACTCAGTAGGGGAAAGTACTAGAATTCACATTTCAACTGCTTGCTTTCAATACAGTCTTTAATTTTCTCCATGAATACGTATATATGCTTACCACTTGGCAGTCCTTTTATAAAGCAACATTGAATAAGCAAGGAAATGGTAAAGCATAGCTAATCACACATTCTCAAATGAAGATCAAGCTTCCCGTGCATTAAAATAAAGAGAAATTATGAGACTTCATTTGACAATTTTGCATGCTGTAGAATATGTAAATCTCTACTATACTAAGTTAATTTGATCTATTTTTAGTTACATCATTTTTTCACAGTCACCAAACCTTACCCTGGAGTTGCCACATTTTAATTTTGCCAACCTTTGCAAATGTGAGTAAACTTCTGTTTACTAATTAATAATATAAAGTTTTATTTTACTAAAATGGCTGTTTAAATTCATATCAACTAAATATTTTGTAATGTTTTCTGATCAGCTCTTCAGACTTTTCCTTTAAAGTACCATTTTTCTTCTCCCTTGTTTTCTGTCCTCTATTTTTCTCCGTTCCATTCTCATCTTTCACCTGCTCTTTCTTTCTCTCATCATCTAGCTAGTTCTATCACTGATCCCCTAGAAACTTTCCTGTCATCCATGAGGGGCTGTACAGCATATATCATTATTGTTATTATCAACATAATCATCTGTGGCTGACTCATAAAATTATGTCTCCCACTCAAAGCTATTTTCCCAAGCCACAATATAATATTGCGAACTGACTCTTGGCTATCTCATCAAAATGTTTGGCTAACACCTCAGCATCAGCATATTTCAAACCAAAGCTATTATATTTCTAATCCGATCTTACAACTTTCTTCTCACTTTCTACTACTGACAGTGCCACTTTTTTTCTTCCAGGATCAAGCTATAAAACTCTTATTTTTAGCTCCACTGTGTGATGTGTAATTCTTTCTCTAAATGTCTCCAATTTGTTTACTTTTCCCTTTTTTATTCTTATACTAAGTGAAAGGCATTCATTATATCTTTTTGGTTGTAACTATAAATTACAGCTTTTTTATCCTGTAACACAACCAGCAGAGTGCTAATCAACCACTGTGTATTCAGTCAATATAGTTTAGTAATCTATTAAAAATCTTGGATTATGTGGACAGTGTCCCCGCTAGGCCAACCCCATCCCTATATTGGGCTCTTATTCTAATGCATCTGTTCCCACATTACAAATCCACATTCTAATGCATTTGTACCTTATGTAAGGTACAAAACCTAGGAACACTTTTCCTACTGCCTCCCACCCCCTCACCATATAGTTTGGTCTCACTGCAATGATGTGAAAGGTCAGCACTCCTGTTCTGTGACAGTCATCCTACATACCTAATTAACAAAAGAGATGATAGTCGAATTGGGGGACTATATGAACCTGAAAGAACTTGAGAGGGAACTGAATACATCATTTGAGAATGATCAGTAAAACAGAATAAGTGGAGCTTGATTCATTGGATTGGTAGAGTGGTGAGTCGGGCTGCTTCATAAGCTTGTGACCTCTGCAGATGTATAAATAGCCCTATATTCAGAACTGGCCTCATGCTTGGTATTAACGCTCTGCGGTGGTCATCCTGAAATTCTCCATAATTTTTAACAATCCCTACATTTTCATTTTACACGGTTTTCTCATTCTCCCAATAATGTAGTTACTCCTTGTGGTGAGAAAAACATTGAGGGTAGTGTCCAGAATTATTATTATTATTATTATTAAGATGGAGTTTCAGTCTTTTTGCCCAAGCTGGAGCGCAATGACACAGTCTCAACTCACTGCAACCTCTGCCTCCCAGGTTCAAGTGATTATCTTGCCTCAGCCTTTCAAGTAGCTGGGATTATAGGCACCTGCCACCATGCCTGATTAATCTTGTATTTTTTGTTGAAACGGGATTTCACCATGTTGGCCAGGCTGGTCTCGAACTCCTGACCTCAGGTGATCCACCCGCCTCGGCCTTCCAAAGTGCTGGGATCATAGGCGTGAGTCCCCGTGCCTGGCTGTGTCCACAGTTTTATGTAGGCAATTGTGAAGGAGTTATGTGTATATGTGTGTGTGTTTACAAGGGGTGTGTGTGTGTAAATAATAGTTCCTTCAATGATGTGAGAAGCCCTAAATGAGGGACAGGTCTGGTATCTTCGTAAATCTCTTGTATTTTCAGGGACTTTATCTTATATTTTACTTTTTCTCTTTTTCCTTAGCACCTTATTATCTTTTATAGTTAACTTTCTCTTTAGGTAAACTGTCTTCCGCTCAAACAATGGTAATAATAATTTAACATTTCTTTCTTGAACTCCATAATGCTTTGTTTCAATGTTACAATTCTCTGCTTCCTTTATTGAAAAATCATTCCACCTTTTTCTATATTTTTTTCATTTACTACCAGGCTGTCTTCTTTTGCCACCAATTTCTTGACTGCCAATTCCGGTGTTACAAATAGCCAAACATAACATGAGAGTTCACTTCTTATACTATCAAAATTAATATGATTCATTTCTCTAAGCTTGGCAACCTTCTCTATTTCATTAATTTTGTGACCCTAAACTTGTGATTTTTTTGTCTTGCATCTATGACTGCTTATTTTCCACGTGAAAGGATTCTCCCCCTTAACTCACACTACAACACTAATACTGTTTAGGGTTCTGTCCTTCTTTCTGCCATCCTTGAAAAAAAAATCCACAAAAAACAGATATTGAACAATTATATATAAATGTCTCCTCAAATTTTATTTTGAACTCTGAATTGCTCTCTTAGCATGAAACTAGTAACCAACTGGACAATCATTTGTTGATATCTAATGAGCCCATCAAAGTCAATGTGACCTCAAATCAATTTATTATCTCCTTCCCTCAAACTAGTCTTCCTCTGACAGTGCCCTCCCTGATGATACAAACCCTCTAACCAGATTCATAACAGCCTGGAATTGTTCCTTGATCATCACACCCACCCATTTCCAAAGTCAATAACCAAAGTCATCCTATTTTAATTTTTTATTATTTTAAAATATTTTAGCCCATCTTCATACTTGTTTCTCCAGCAAAACTTATGTAGCCAATAAACTCGTAATAACATTCTAGATTATTCTGGATAGCTTCCAAACCGGTCCCCAAGTATTGAATTTTACTCCCCTAAGCTTGGCCACTTTGCCGGCGGGGCAGAGACTTAGTTGTGAAATCAAATATTACCATTTCATTATCCTGGTTTAAATCACTCATTTAATGAAGTCCAAGGCCCTTAACAGGAACATAACTTCTGCATGATCACTTTGCTCTGATTTTCTATTTCATGTTTCCAGGCTGCTTGTACCTTTCTTTTTGGATACAAGGTTTTATGAACATCTTTTAACACACTGTCATGTTCTCTGTCCTCTTCCTGTCATTTTAGAGTAATACTCTTTATTGTCCAACTTAGCTCTTCTAGGAAACTTTCTCTACATACTCAACATGAATTAAGAAACTTTCATGACACCTTATGCATGCCTTTATGATGGTATTGCATTATGATGAAATGTTGACATTTATGCATCCTCCACTGTATTATAAGCTTCTTGAGGTATGGGCTGTAGGTTACCATTGTTGCAGTCCATAAACCTTGCACTTAGGTTGACCTGCAATCAGATGAAGCAAATGCTGGGATAGAAAACTTTTAAGTATACTTTCTATTGGTTCTCAAAGACTTTAGAGTTTACCTCTGCATAAGGATATGATTATGGACACATTATGTTACTCTCTGCTGAGTACCTAGGCATAGATGAAAACAAAGTGATACTGGAGGCCTAGATACAGGAGTAATTAATGCTTGAGACTGTCCAGCAATGGCCCAGAAAAGAAGATTGAATTTTGAAAATGTTGTATTCCATTTTATTCATTTTCTCAGAAATGCCTGAGTTCTATAGTAAGTCTGCTTTGGGGATCTTAAGAGAGAGTATAAAAGTCAATCAAAGTATATCATAAATGTGATACATGCTATAACAGTGTACAGCCATCCAGAATATTCTGGGAAACTATTTTTAAATTTCAATAGCTAGGCCACATTCTTTGGAGATTGTGATGCATACATCTCTGGAGAGATATTTGCTTTTTAAAATATTTTATTTTGTTTTAAAAGTTTTTCGATTCATCAATTTCTATTTTAGACCTCCTTATTATTTAAAACCTACCTCAAATTCTACCTCTCCCAACAATGCTTTATTAACTCATTGAAAGTAATTATTTTTTAATATATAAGGGACATTATCCTTTCATAACTTATGGAATCTATGGTATTGCACAGCATTTTAGTAACTTCTTTCTAGTTTCTTAGCTTCTTTATGTCCCTCTACAAAACCTAGATCCATTCTATGTTAACTGATATTCTGTTTGTATTTTCTGAATAAATCTAGTCATGTACACATATATTCATATATGTATGTGTATATGTTTATGTTTACAGAGTCCCATATTTTGGTAATGGGTAAGAAAGAACAATAGAAATTTCAGAACTTTCTAGCATATCCCCTGAGTGACCATTAAGACAATTTAAATCCATTATATTTCCCAATTAGCAATAACATGATAGATAAATGGATGTGAACAGAAATTATGAAAGGAAGACAAGAAAATGGTCAATAAACATTCTGGTAACCACATGAATAGAAATTGAAACAATGAGATATTAATTTTCAACTATTGAATAAGCACATAGAAGAAAATGGTATTGCTAGAAGGTAGTGAGGAACTATTTAACCTTTTACACTTCACTAATGGTGTTGGGAAGCAGTAAAGTAATCATGAGTTTCGAGAAATGTTCATACATTTTACCTAGTAGTTAGAATTTCAGTAATTTTTTCAAGTGCCATAGTCAGAGACCCAGGAAAGATTTATAAACTGCGATGTTCATTAAATCATTGTTTATATCAAAAACTTGGGAAGGACATTAATGTTCAGTAATAGAGAAAATCCAAAACATGTGCACTGTAGAACATAATGCTGATAATTTATTGAAAATATTGCATAAGAACTTCTAGTGACAGAATAATCTGATATATTAAATGTTAAGAGGCTCAATATACGCATCATTTTTCAAAGTCTCTCATAAGATGTTCCTAAGGAAAACAGTAATTTTGGGTTACTATATATTACTATACTTTAGGGGATGGGCACAAATGCACATTAGTCAATTGAATATAGTTCTGAAAAGATCAGTGATTTGGTCAACCTTAAGTTCGGATTCATTGAATATTAATAAAATAACCTTTTTTTTGTAAACAAAAGTCATTAAAATGATTTTGAACATTTATTTGCTTCTTTACTGGTACTATAAATATTGTGCCCTGAGTGCAATATAATATTTCTTTGGTGGTTAAGAATCTTAAAATGCTTCAGGATCTTCTAAATGTCAATTTTTGTTACATAGAGCCAAAAAGTTAAATGCAGATATGGGAGGTTGAACTGAGTGAGTACTATCCCCAGGATATTCAATGGAAGCTATAGTTTTCTTTTAATGAAAAGCTTCCAGGTAAGATTTTGTTTATTTGTGACTTGCCTCTTTCTGCTATAAAGGAAAAGGAAGCACAGAGAGCAAATATGATTTATGATAGTAGTACACATTTACTGAGCGCTTACAACTGGGATTTAGATAGCCATTATCCAAAGTCTTTGTTATGCCAAAGACTATACTAGACCTTTTGGCACATTTAAAGTTTTATTATTTTTTTTAAGCTTGCAACAGCTCTATCAGATAAGGGTAGTATCCTAGTCTAAAAGTGAGGTAGTACGTTCAGAGAGTAAAACAATCTGGTTCAACAACTCTATATTTAATATGAGTGGTCAATGTATGGCTTGACTCTATGTCTTCCAATGCCAATCTTGAGTTATGTGTATTATACCTAGCTGCATTAAGACATTTTTTGTACCAGATACACATTTGTAGCTTGCATTCAATTAATAAACAGATTTGTAAATATGTAATGATAAAAAAGCAAGTTTACATAAATTCTACTATATGCCTGATAGTTTTCTATGCATATTTAATTCTCCTAGGAAGCCTAGAAATAGGTGTGGTGGTGTATTATATGTTTCAACGTGACTGGGCTAAGTGGTGCTTAGATAGCTGGTAAAACAGTACTCAAAGTGTGTCCGAGGGTGTTTCTGGAAGAGCTTAGCCATTTACCATGGTAGACCACCCTCGTCAATGTGGATGTGCTTCATCCAATCCGTTGAGTGCCTGAGTAGAATAAAAACGAAGAGGAAAGGACAAATCTGTTTCTGCTTGAGCTGGAATATCTTTTCCTGTCCTTGAGCATTGGTGCTCAAGCCTTCGGGTTTGAACTGGAAATACACCAGCTTTCCTAGGCCTCCAGCTTGCAGGCGCAGATCATGGGACATCTTAGACTCCATA
>NW_012102898.1:2598625-2601839 GCF_000951045.1 Mandrillus leucophaeus | reverse complement strand
AAATGGCCATGACATTACCTATTGTGTCTGTCAGGGTTCTCCAGGGACTCAGAACTAAGAGGCTAGATAGAGAGGTATAGCTATATATCTAATATCTATATATCTATATCTATATGTGTGTATATCCATATGCATGTATATGTGTGTGTACACATAAAAGATATATAGAGGTATATCTATATATCTAATATTTATATTTCTATATCTATGTGTGTATATATCTATATGTGTGTATATGTGTGTGCTACAGAAAAAGCAAGGAATTAGTATCGTTCAAATGGTGAGGAAAACAGAGGAGTTAGAGATGGTATCAGCTTTGTCAACTGAATGAATGCAATCTGGTGAGGCTAACAAAAATATACATTAATTAAAACCAACAGAATTAGCTATAATCTTAAAATACAATATTACAAGTAAGTTCTCAATATTTTTGGAATTCATCTTTAATAGTGTAGAGATAGTAATAGCACCACATTCATTGTGGTGCTTTGGTATTATTAAGGATGTCTAAATTTATATTTACACTTTTGATAACTGTCACATAATTGATTTGTACTGAAATTATTGTCAGTAGAAATATCTAAATCATATTCACAGGTTTTGGTTCTAAGTCTGTCCCCACACTACCATACATTTAATACATTCATACTTTAGGATCCAGCTATGGAATTTCTACTTCATTATATTTGAGATGTCACTGAAGTTTTTCAAGAATACTAGCTCTGCTAAGGGACAATTTCTTCATGAACGACTTTGGTGTTCATGGTATTGATAAAAGCCAGTTTCATGCCAGGTTTGGAGTTGGAGCTCTACAGCTATCTACTGGAAACCTTCCTTGAGTAAGGTTTGACATTTTCAAACATGCTTAGGTAGTTGCTTACTACAACACCACCCCAAAATTGTAGCAACACCCAAAAATTGTACTTAAAATTCTCCATGTAGGCTATAATGAAATCATGAGGGCTACGATGATGATGATGATGTAGAGAAAACAATATAATATAATATACATTTTTTCTATTTCCAGTCTTGCATGTCTGGAATAGAAAGAAATGGCATTTTTCTAGAATGACTTATTTGTGAATGTAATGCAAACTCAGGCGGTCCCACTGTTTTCTCCTGTAGTGGTCTGCTCATCTCCTTAATAAGTCATCTTATACCTTTTCCACTTTCCACATTTAGTTCAATAATTTCTAATTTATAGAATTCATATTCATTTAAGTTTTGAAAGTTAGGAAAATATTTGCTGAACTCTAGTCTTTCGGCACTAATTTATTCTCATCAAATCCCCAGTTTACCAACAATTGAATTTTGTTTTGTTTTGTTTTGTTTTTCTTAAAGTCTGGCATGTGCTTTATATTTTCTGTTTTAATACTTAAAGCTAGAATTCATAATCTATTATATTTTCACTTATTTTGGAACTCAGTGTCCTCATTTCATCATTTGCAGTACAACAATTATCTGTTTTACAGAAATAAAATATATATGCAATAGAAATTGAGGAGTTTTACCATTTGCTTTGTCAATTATTCATACTACTACATGGGAGCCAAAAAAGCTCATTGGTTCTTTGATATTATATATGCATTGAAGAAAAATCTAAAAAGTGAACACATGGATCTAATTATTATTATGAATAAGGAATATGCTACTTTTTAGTATTAATTGCACATATGGTTATCTGTGAAACCTTCTTGATAGATGTCTTTCATTTTTCTGCGTTAATATTTTACTAGTAGTCTGCAATTCTTTTTTTTTTTTTTTTTTTTTGAGATGGAGTCTCTCTGTTGCCCAGGCTGGAGTGCAGTGGCACAATCTCAGCTCATTGCAACCGCCACCTCCTGGGTTCACGCCATTCTCCTGCCTCAGCCTCCTGAGTAGCTGGGACTACAGGTGCCCGCCACCATGCCTGGCTAATTTTTTTTTTTTTTTAATTTTTAGTAGAGACAGGGTTTCACTGTGTTAGCCAGGATGGTCTCTATATCTCCTGACCTCATGATCTGCCTGCCTCAGCCTCCCAAAGTGCTGGGATTATAGGCGTGACACCGCGCCCAGCCTTCTGTGCAATTGTTAAACTGAAATGAGATGACAGAATGAGTAAAGGTTAACTTCATTAGGTCATCTTTCATACTAGAGAGATCACTTTTTTATCAACTTGTTTTCTCTTTTGTTCTTTTAACAAAAATGTACAAACTGTAGTTCTTGCTAACCAAACACATAAAATAAATAGTTGTAGAGAAATTTCCTGTTCCTTTATAATTTACTAGGTCTTTTTCTTTACATAAAAATCAGATCACGTATTTTGATATTCTTTTAAACAAAAATGGTAACTACATAGAGGAGATAGATACATTAGTTAAAGATGATCATTTCACATGGTGTATGTATAGCAAAATATCAAGTTGTATACCTTAAATATATAATAATGTTTGTGCCAATAATATCTCATTAAAACTGTTAATGAGCCAATGCACCATGTTTGTGCAGTTGACTGTTCTAAAAACTGAATTATAACAAGAGGTATCTCTAAATTTCCTTTACATTGCTCCCTTATTCAGGTTTGGAAACATCACATAGCTTGCTAAATTTCCAGGGTAAAATTGAGCATGAGATGACATCTAAAGAGACAATTTTCTGAGTCCCTCTCTCAGAAAACGATCACAATTTAGCATGACAATTTTATCTTTCCAGGTTCTATGGTTTGACCAGCATCAATCGTGTGTTGGATGTTTCTCTGTCACCAGCTAACATGATTCTAATAACTCTCCCAAGGTAATCAAAGTGGGAATTCAGTATCAGAAATGTCCATGCTTTCACTTTCAGAGATTAGTTCTGTAATAAATTCTGGTGACTGATGCATTGTCCACTTTTTTGAAGTAATCTTTGACATAAAGAGAAAACAAACACCTGCCTACCACCTGACTTTCCCTAACCAGCAAGTTCCACATTGGTTCACTTGTCATTGTCGTCTCCTCCTCCTCCTCCTCCTCCTCCTCCTCCTCCTCCTCCTCCTCCTCCTCCTCCTCCTCCTCCTCCTCCTCCTCCTCCTCCTTCTTCTTCTTCTTCTTCTTCTTCATCTTCATCTTCTTCTTCTTCGTCGTCTTTGTCTTCTTCATCTCCTCCGTCTCCGCCGTCTCCTCCTCCTCCTCCTCCTCCACCGCCGCCACATCCTCCTGCTCCTCCTCCACCGCCACCGCCGCCTCCTCCTCCTCCT
>NW_012102898.1:2575253-2596368 GCF_000951045.1 Mandrillus leucophaeus | reverse complement strand
CTCTGTGTATATATATACTGGAAGAGGTTAGCATTAGACGTGGTAGACTGAGAAAAGGAAAAAATGTTATTGCTAGAAAGTAGCAAGGAACTAATTAATCTTTTACTCGTCACTAGTGGTGTTGGGAAGCAATAAAGTAATCATGAGTTTTGACAACAATTCATATATTTTACTTAGTAGTTTCAATTTCAGTAGCCTTTTCAAGTGTGATAGTCAGAGACCTAGGAAAAATTTATAAACGGAGATGTTCATTAAAACATTGTTTATATCAAAAACTTGGGATGACATTAATATTCAATGATAGAGAAAGTTATTTACCACATTACTTATCAGTCAGGGTTCTCCAGAGAAATAGAACGTAGGGAATAGAGAGGGGTGTGTGTGTGTGTGTGTGTATATATATATATGCATGCATGTATGCATATATGTGCATATATGTGTGCATGTATATATGTGCACATGTGTATGTGTGCATGCATATATGTGCACATGTGTATATGTGCATGCATGTATGTGCATATGTGTATTGCGTATGCATGTATGTGCATAAGTGTATGTGTGCATGTGTGCATATATATATGCATATGTGTGAGTATGCATGCATGTGCATATGTGCATGTGTGCATGCATGTATGTGTATACACATATGTATGCATGTATGTGTGTGCATGTATGTATACATATATGCGTATGTGTGTATATATGTGCACACATATACACACATATAGATATACACCCTACCAGATTGCATTCATTCAGTTGACAAAGCTGATACCATCTCTAACTCCTCCATTTCCTCACCATTTGAACTATACCCATTCCTTGCTTTTTCTGTAGCCTACCTCTACTTTATTCCTCTTTCAAGATTCAGAACAAAGAATACAGCTCAAAGAACACCTCCTCTCAGAAAGCATTTTCTCCAACAGGTTAAACTAGGCTCTAATATTTTAGGCTGAAAAATACTTTTAATAGTCTGCCAATATGCCATTTTAGCGACTTGTGTTATAGTTAGAGGAAGCGTGGCATAATAATTAAGGGCACAGTATCTGGAACTAAACAAACATGAAAAATTACATAAATATATGTGCCTAATATCTTCATCAGTAAAATGGCCATGACATTACCTATTGTGTCTGTCAGGGTTCTCCAGGGACTTAGAACTAAGAGGCTAGATAGAGAGGTATAGCTATATATCTAATATCTATATATCTATATCTATATGCTGTCTCTTATACACATCTAGATGTGTATAAGAGACAGGTCCTGCTCCTCCTCCACCGCCACCGCCGCCTCCTCCTCCTCCTCCTCCTCCTCCTCATTTGTTTTAAGGTGAAAATACAAGAGATGCACTAAGTGGCTGACGGGTCTATTTTTCAATGGCTAGGGAAAGTTGGCACAGTTTCAGAATGTCAAACTCCAGAAGTCATTTAAACCCAGTGTGTATGCTTCATTGGGATTGTGGAGAATCTAGAGCCCTTATTCCAAGAGTGTGGTTTCATAGATACAAATCCTTCCTGGATGAATGAATTCATTTTTCTAGAAATGGATTATCCTGGTTGGCAGTGTTGACAATTCTCTCTGCATGTCGTTGCACTCAGGAGCAAGTGCCTGTTGACTTCCATTATGACTGTCCACTGGATGCACTTATTACAGTCTTATCTAGGGAAAACCACCAAGGAAGACCAGCAAAAGCAGGTTTTGTTTTCAAGTATGTTCCTAGGATGCTCATTGCTTGTGTCTCAGCCACTGCTTCAGTAGCAAGCTGACAAACAAACATTTTATTTCATTCAGCTAGAGGCCATCAAATAAACAGAATTAGGGTTTTCTAGAGAATGTTGTTACATGAACTTTAACAATTAAACTACAGGACTTCTTACAGACTTAAAGATTCTTTTTCTATCCCTTTTATTTTTCATAGCTATTTCTTTCTTTGGGCACTCAGGGCTTCATCAACATAGAAAGATTAGAAAAGTATTCTCTTATCTCTTTCAATAAACTGAAATAAATTAAGAATTTGTGTCTGGACACTACACAAGGAGAATCCCCCATTTAAAACAGTAGCTGCATAAGAAAGAATATATAATGCACAATATAATATTGGCATATTGATGCTGCTGTTTCCATTCCATTTTTTTCTAAAAGTTTAAATTTTGGAAATTTCCAAATTCTAATTGACTTCTAATGTCTTCCTTAAGAGCAACAGAACACTGAAATGTTCAATTCCTTCCCAATTAGAAATAACCCAGCTCTTGTTCTACCTCATTGCTCCTGTTAGTTTGTTTAATCTTTTCGAAAGCTAAATAAAATTAAATCCTTCCACATTTCACATCACTCAAGCAAAATAGTCAAATATGACTTTAGCCGATTCAAACATTCACTCTCAGACCCTTTAAACTTCCAAGAAATACAACTTACCTTATCTTTTCAACCTCTTTGATCTTTCTCAGGGAAGAAGAAAAGAGGGGGTAATTAATTAGAAGTTGTATAACCTTACCAAAAGTTTATCATAAGTTTGAACAAGTACACAGATGTTTAAATATTCACAGAGACCTGCTAAAGTGAGGATTGCCTTCCAGGTTTTGGAGTGGTTTCCTGAGGCCCCGAGAAGGGTAAAAGCTTAAACAGGTTCAGGTGTAAAGATACGTCCCACTTGTGATTTGAATCCATGTATTCTGGCCTTTAGAGCTTGTGCACCCTATAACTCTACTTCTCTTAAGCTTAAGTCTTTGTTCCTTTAAACCTCTGAACCTGGGCATTTGTAGTTTTATCAACCAAGCAGAAAAAGTAATATCGTTCTCTTAGTGTTTGCAATGACGGGGGTCTTGTACAATTCTCAATATATCTGCCAAGGGACCCTTAGAATAGCCATTCAATTTACATAAACTGCTACACTTGTTTACTTTAAATAAGGATGCTTGATGTTCTTAATGGGTGAGTGTGGGTGACTTCGTGCAGGGAGAAAGTACTAAAGTTGTTTCTGCTGTCCAAATCAATTTTGAATGTAGCCCATCAGACCTCAAATCCCTGTTATCAAAAGCTATGTACATTGCAAATCGAGTTAATTTATTCTGGAGTAATAAGAGGTGAGAAGTTTGTGTGTGTGTGTGTTAGGTTTCCTGGCACAAGCAAAGGGAGTTGGAAAAGGATCGCAGCTCCTATTCATCCTCACAAATATAAATGCTGACCTCCAAGGGGAAGCTCTGTCTGATATAAACCCTCCATACCTTGAGTACTTTGGGTGAAGGCGTTAAAGGACATCACTCAAGCGAAATCTCATGGCTACCACCGGACTATGGATCACTGATGAATTAGCCAGCAGTTGAATGTTTAGCAGGCTGTGACGACTTTGCACGGGAATATGAAAATTTATTACCAGCTTGCCACATCAGCGCCTGCCCTGCCTGATTTCCTGGTTCCCTCCCGGTGGCTACTCCCACTCCATCTGACAGTCAAACCCCTCTCGCTCCCCAGTTTCCCCTCCCCCGCAGAGAATTGATGGTCTAAACTGTCACGGAGTCCTGGCCGTCATTTTTCAAGATAGCTGGTACTTAAGATGATGCCTTTGGATCAGGGATTTTACTTAGGAGTAGTAGTATGAGCTGAATTGTTTTCCACATGACCTTGCTGAGGGGGCTAAAGGGTGTCCGTTTTGCGTGCTGTGGAATTTGTGCGGCCCCAAAAGTGTGCACGATGGGGGGTTGGGGGGAGAAGGAGGCAGAAGGGAAAGGAGCCGCGGAGAGGAGAGCCAGGGAGAAGAGGAAGGAGGAGAGACCTGGAGAGCGCAGCATCAGGCAGACAGGCGCCACCAGCCAATCAGAGGCGCGCTCGGGAGCTGCAGAGCCCCAGCCTCGGAGCCCAGGGCTCGAGGTGCGCGGAGCCTGAGTCTGGGCTTTCCGAGGACCGCGAGCAGCTGTGCCCAGAGCTCTGGGAAAGTCCCCTCTTTGCTTCTTTAAATTAAGTTCCTTTCCACCAGTTAGGGCAAGTCAGCCAAGGTAAGGCTTCAATAAATGACACTTTACTCTGTAGTGACATGACTATTTTTGTGTACAGCGGGGCTGCTTTACCCAGTTCTGAGTCAAAACAATATTGGGTGAAATCTTCCTCTCCTACGGGTTTCACAGGATCGAGGGCTGAGGGGAAAGTTGTAGCTAATGCCGGCTGCCTTGTCGCTGGTATACATTTGGATTTTCTTATGCAGGAATGCTGCCATAGAGCCTATCGAATGCGAGTCTCAGAATCCAGCTGCGTGTCTGTTTATGTTTATCTGTGGCTGTGCTGTTGTCTTTCCTGAAGAAGTTGGAAGGATACTCTCTGCAAGGCACATTGCAATAGTGATGGCAGGAGTATAAGCTGTCATTTATGTGTATCTGTAAAAGTGAAGGGACGCATGGTCAGAATAGAAACAGGGGCACTGAAATTGAATTTTTGATAGTGCTTTTTTTTTTTTTTTTAAATTATTGCCTTTCCAGTATCCTCTAAAATTACGTGATTTCTGAGCACCGAAACTGCAGCAGGACAAGCCTCATTTATATTCTTTCATTCTTTTTTTTTTTTTTTCTTCCCACGAATCCCAGCCTTAAATGCTTATTAAAGCTTAAGATGAAACTTTTGCTTCTTTTAAAGGGCACTTATAAATGATGCATGAAAAGAAATTAGGTAGGCTCCTGTGATCAGCAACACACTTTATTTATGTTTGTTAACTCCCATTCATTTCCCTTTCTTAACTTCTTGTTTGAGTATGGAAATAACTATTATTTTGTCTTGATTTTTATGTCTTCAAAACAAGGTAAAATGCCTTATGCGTGTGTGTGTGTGTGTGTGTGTTGTGTACAGATGTGGCTCTAGGCAAATCTTTCATATGTAACAGGTGAAAAAATAGAATTTTATTAGCTAGGGCTATTAAGATGTTTTTATTTCAATGTCTCATTGCATTTAATGTTGTAGTCAAGAATAAATGTTCCTTGCTTTTTCCCTGTTGGAAGTCAAGAAAAATAAAATAAAAATCTTAGCTAAAAGTATTACGGTTTTCGGTTTGCTCAGGTGATGGCATCACTGCTTTGAGCCGAGAGACAGATCAGAGGAAGATTTTGTTATGCAGCCAAAAAAACTAACTACAGGCTCTGACTGTGTTTTCAAACCTTTATTTTTCACTCTGGGATCACCCACGGATTTTTCAAAGCAGGGGGCTTTGCTCCTGCAATAATTGTTCTTTTATTTTAGTGTATTTGTCTTACCAGAGTAAATGCTTAATTCTAAATCAAGAGTTTGAGGTCCAGCCTAGATCTCACATATACCTTGTTGGGATGTGGGAGGAAGAAGGTAGGATGTGATACTCGTAGATAATTAGTTCCATTGTGTAACACTCTGGTGCTATCACCAATTATGATTGCAGTTGTCCTCAAGCCTCCTGTTATTTATTTAATTCTGGATATCTTAATAATAAATTAACCTGGGATAGGTCAACCGATATACTTCCTCCATAAGACATTCACTTAGTGCACCTTGGTGGGTATTTTATGAACCATACTTCTGATGCTTTTTCTCGGAGAAAGCTAACTTAAGAAACCAAACAAACAAACAAAAAGGAACTGATACCAATGGTCAAGATTGATTGCCTATCTGAAAACAATGGGAGGTAGAAAATGAGCATTGACTGGTATACATGCAACAGAAATGCCCAGCTGAAGATAACCCAGTAGCAAAGGAGAATATAATAGTGGAAGGACAGTGAGTGGCAGGAAACTCTAGCTGTAACTGTATCCAGTGCAGACTGATTATAATTAGCTATAGCAGTCACAAGCATGAACAATAGCAACCAGTGCTAGAATGAAGTCCATACACTGTGCAATTTGGAAATTATGATTCCTCTCCATGACTGATTTCAAATGGATATAGTGGACTTGTGAGAATACATGAGTCATTTATTCCAACTTTATACATTATTTAGATGAAAGCTGCTATAAATATGAAGTACTTTAGTCTCATTGGCTGATACAAATAGCATTATTAGGCTTTGCATTGATTTTTGCAGTCTAATGAATACAAACCACACATGTGCAAGTTTTGGGACCCCCCAACAGTCCTTTATTTAACTTATTGGACAGGAGTATACCTTAAGTATCTGCAACCTGACTTAACTGTCTTTCGGACTCTAAACATGCATGGAACACTTCAACAGAGCTAGGATAAAATATATTGAACTTATTGACCAGGAAAAACTTACTTCTATTGAATCCATATATCTGATACAGTGAAGTCTGGTGAAGAATGAGAGAGATTGAGACATTAAAGACAGAGCACATATATGGTGTTCTTTTTCTTTTCTTTTCTTTCTTTCTTTTTTTTTTTTAACAAGTAGAGAACTTTAAGCCCTAGTGTGCTTAATTGTATGCCTTCATTATACTTTTCCATTATACATCTCTGTAGTACGACGTTCTAGATTAGGCCTTCTTAACCTTGGTGCTGTTGGTATTGTGAGCTCTATCATTCTCCTGGGGGACTTTTCTGTGTATTGTAGGCTCCTTAGTAGCATACCTATTCTCTACCCACTAGATCCCAGTAGTAGCACCTCCAACTTGTGTCAATAAAAAAATCTCTCTGTGCATTGTTCAACACTGTTAACTATCCCCTGGGGAGAGTGCAAAATTGCATTGAGAACCACTGCTTAGAGCAATTTTGAGCAGTAGTTCTCAATGCAATTTTGAGAACCACTCAGTGGGAACCACTGCTGTAAGCCAAATCAAAGGATGTATCTAGAAAAAGGTTCATGCGTATGCTGTTTGAGTAGGCAACTGCCCAGTCCAGTTTGGGTGCTCTACAGATAAATCCCCTCCTTTCGCTTTGATAATGAATATGTTTCAACTGGTAGGTGTTTTCCTAGATCCCTAACACAGTACTGTGAAAGATCTTGCCAGTAAACTGAGGGACGAGGGCTATATTATCATATGCTAGCATTTTTGGGACAAGAGGAAATTAAAACTGAGAGATAATATAAATGTTGAGGTTAAAGACAAATTTCACTTTAATTTTTTTCAGATGATCTTTTAATATAAATAATAAATAAAAGATACTGATTCTTCTCTATAATTGCTTCTATTATATTTTGGGAGTTTGTGTATGCGTGGGTTGTAGGGAGGGAGCATTCACTCTAGTTATTCTATGTGTTTGGAGTAGTTTCTAGTGTTTAAAGCCTCCAGAAGTAAAATGAAAACAGTTTGATTTAAAACGTACAGTTGTAGACAGGTGCTCATGTGTAGCACAATGGAAAAGAACTGAGCTTAATGATTTGAAGACATGGCAGAGGGTGGATACTGACATGGATTGACGCGTTGTGCATATCTGATCTGTAGTCCATTTTCTTTATCCCTAAAAGGTGATGATAATAGGTGTAAAAACCCAATATACAAAGTTTTATACTGGCTTACAATTTGCAAAGGTCTACACTAATGTTGGCAAATTATCATAGATTCAATGTCTTTGATGATTTGTCTGATTAAAATTGATTAAGCATGCTAAGTCTTTCAGTTATTCTAATGTGGTTAAAAATCATCTACAAGAAAGGTTAGTGTTCTCTGTTATATTATTTTCATGGATGAAAGTGAACATCTAAATTTCTAATATTTTGAAATCTTAAATTTGAAATATGTAATTTAAGATTATGAATACACCTCAACTTTTATTTCCATCCTTCCTCATATTATCCACATTTACAATTTGTCGTAAAAATGTAGACATATAAAATATAGAATGTGACTTGAGATTTATTCTTAAACAGTAACTGTTATTAATGCTTGGTGTATATTTTAAAAATAATTTTTCAATGAATAGATTAATATGGATATGTATGTGTACAACTAAAATTACATATATTTTTAGAAAGATATAGTGATATAGAGAGGCATACAGTCACATAAACATGTGCACAAATATGTATTTAAATAAAATAAATACAATTTCATAATATTATATGTAACTAATTTTGTAGGATGTTTGTCTTCCATGTGAATAGTAGAGAGGATACATGACTTTTTTATGAGTCCAATATGCCGTTAGGCATATGTCTGATGCTTAGTTCAATGTTAAAGACATCCATTTGTTAACAGGTCACTCATTAGGTTAAGGTACTTTGAATTGGTGGGTGTCCCTGCCATATTTATTATTATGCATTTTGATTATTGCATATGATTGCATAAATATATTATCTATTTAAATAATCCCTTATTACAATCTTTTTAAATGACAAAGAAAAGACCAGCACAAGTTAAATAAGTAAGAACCTCTATCACTACTGGTAGTATTTTGACTTCTGAGTGTGGTACATGTTCCAGGAAGTTATTTCTGGGAAAATTAACAGATAGAGAGGAAATGTAGGAGCAGGTCTAAGACGAGCATTTGCCCTAGTGCACCCTGACATGCTCGGATGTTGCTTCTGTGGATACTAGAAAGTTCTGATACACAAATTTCTACATCGTTGAGCCACATAAATTTAGAAATTTCTTGGTAGGTCTGAGAACAAAATGAACAAAGTTTGATTCCTAAAAATATTGAGTGAAATATTTGCTTTAATCAACGTCCTTTAATGCCAGGACTATGTCTAATTCAAGCTTTTACTCTAAACACATAGAATATGATAGATGAATTGTTGGTAAAATAAATTGAAGATACGCAGATGCCTCCACTGAAAAGGAATTCAACTATCATTTCTATTTCATTTTATGTTTAGATAATCATAAAGATTCTCAAATAGGTATTTATTGCCATTATTTTGAGGCCTTTAGGATTAATACAGATGACTTATGTATGACTTATATGTAACTATGCACAATTAGATATTACTGATAATGTCATGCGATCCAATTATTTTCAGTCCACCTGATATTAAAAGTATTTTAAATAAAAATATCTAGGTTAGATCCACAGTTACCAATGTGATATAAATGAGGTTGGATGCCATTGTAATCCATCAAATTATATATATACTTTTATGTTTTTTTTTTTTTTTGAGACAGAATCTCAATCTGTCTCCCAGGCTGGAGTGCAGGGTCACGATCTTGGCTAACTGCAGGCTCCACCTCCCAGATTCAAGCGATTCTCCTGCCTCAGCTTCCCGAGTAGCTGGGACTACAGGTGCGCGCCACCATGCCTGGCTAGTTTTTTGTATTATTAGTAGAGACGGGGTTTCTCCGTGTTAGCCAGGATTGTCTTGATCTCCTGACCTCGTGATCCGCATGCCTTGGCCTTCCAAAGTGCTGGGATTACAGGCGTGAGCCACAGCGCCTGGCCTCAAATTATAATGTTTTAAAGAATTTCTGAAACCAATGTTGACACAGTTATGATCAAACTTTTACTTATACTTACTCCTGCCTGGTGGAAGTGAAAATCAATATATCGATTTTAAAAAGCAATTTGCAACTCACTGTGAGAGATAGGATAGGGTAGACTCCCTTATACACAACTTGTGAGAATAAATTAGGAAATAATTAAAAATATCACAAAAATGAAGAAACTCCTTAATAAGGTAAAATTAATTTAATAATTTGAATAAAGCAATGATAAATGTATGGCAACTAAATATAAATTATTAAGCTTAATACTAAATTGTATGTATGCTATAATTTTTTTTTAAATTTCAGAGAAATTATTGTGAGAGAGAAATATGACTTTTTCAGATTTTTCTGTGTTGTTTATATTTATTTTTTAATGTCTCATTAGTAACTTTTACTAATGTGATGTAATTTGAATGAGCCATGATAGTGTACGTGAAAATATATTTTGGTTATAGTTAATTTTGCTGTTATGGAGTACCCACTTTTTGAGTCATTTGTTCTATTTAGCTGAGCAATAGATGGGAAAGCATTGTATGATTGAGGTTATAAAATAAACCAGTTCCCAAAGACCAATCAGTAGAGTTCCTATTTTGGTAACTAAAATTCTACTTGCAGAAATTTTTTTAAGGCAAAAATAAAATCCAATTACATATTAAATTATATTTTACCTGTTCTATAGTAAATTAAAATTTCGTATTCATTCATTCATGGAGGTTGCAATCTATTTGAGAAGAAAGCTGGTAAACCAGGGCATAATTCATATTTTATAGTATTTGTAGAAAATTGTTAAAGGGAAAAAATGAAAAAGCGATGCAGAAAAAAGATTGTCAAGAGATAGATGGTGGTTTGATATTTTATCTATTTGGCTAGGAAGCTCTTTCTAAGAAGAATACTTTGAATAAAGCCCAGGAGGAAGTATGTATATGAACCATGTTGATATCTCAGGAACAATATTCCAGGGAGTATGAAAAGCAAGTGCAAGAGTCCTAGGGAAGGGACACCCCTGGCTATTTGACACACAACAAGAACAGCAGAGCTCAGTGAAGTAATTGAAATGGAGTGTTATGATCTGAATGTGTCCCTCAAAATCCATGTCTTGGAAAGTTAACCTCCAATGCAACAGTATTGGGAAGTGGCATCTTTTCAAAGGTGCTTAGGTCATGAGGATGTGAATTACAGCCCTTATTAAGAGAGCTTTTGGGAGTGGGTTCACTTGCTCTTGCCACAACATGAAGACCCAGCAAGAAAGCCCCCACCAGATGCCAGTTCCTTCAGTCCTGGACTTCTTAGCCTCCATAACTGAACTGTGAGGAAATAAATGCCTGCTCTTTGTAAATTATTCCTTCTGTGGTGTTTGGTTATAGCAGCAGAAAATGGACTAACAAATAGAATATAGGAGGTGATAATGTTAAGAAATAATAGAAACCAGATCATGTGTAGATTCTGGATTTGTGTAAGAACTTTGGATTTTTCCTACAAGATTATGGGTGGTATTTGATCATTCTGAGCAGAGAGGTGACATTATCTGATCGATATTTCAACAAGAAACTCTTGCCACTGTGTTGCAGATAGACTGAAGAGGAGCAAGAACAGAAACAGGGCCAGTTACAGATCCATCCCAAGAATTCCGAGGAGAGATGATGCTGTCTGCAGCAGAGTGACAGCAGTGGAGATTGAGAGAAAAGGTTTGATTCTGCATTTATCATGAAAATAAAGTTGGCAGGATGTGTTACTATTTAAGATATAAGTCTGATGGGATAAAGTGATGGGAAAGGGTACACTGTGATATTTGCATCCTAAACAATAAGAAGGAAGCAGTTGATATTCCCTAAGAAACAAAATACTTGAGGAGAATCAAGTTGGACAGGAGAAGGAGAGAGGCAGTAGAAACAAAGACCTGAGTTTTGCACATTTATAGACTGAGACGTCCAAGTGAGGATAAAATGGAGTCAGTGGAATACGCAACTGTGGAGTTGCAGAGAGAGCTTTGTGGTGCAGGAATAAAATAAAAATTCATGTGCAATATTAGATTGCACTTAAAGTGAAGATAATGAATATGAGAGAAAACGTTAAGAACATAAGGGACCGGAAGTGGAGCAACAAACACCTGTAGGTTGAAAAGACGGGGAGACACTAGCAACTAAGGAGTAGCTGTAGTGGGAGGAGGATGCTCTGGTGAGTGACTGTCTTGAAGCTTGGGAAGATGGATTTCAAGGAAGACTCTGTCTTAAAATACATTTAAATTATGGAAATGGAAACTCACAAATATGTATGAACACATATTCAACATATATTTAGTGTAATTTTTATTTTAGGTATAAAGAGTAGATTTCCTTAATTAAAAAATGTTCATCTTAAAATTTTTTGCAGTTACTTACTCTTTCCGATGTATGTATTTATGGAAATCATTCTGTATTCAAGGTGATTCCATTTGTTTGTGTCATCTATGATTCCTTTCAGCAGTATTTTGTAGTTTTCCTTGTAGAGGTCTTTCACCTCCTTGGTTAAGTATATTCCTCAGTTTTGTTTTGTTTTGGTTTGGTTTTTGCTATTGTAAAAGGGGTTGAGTTCCTGATTTGATTCTCTGCTTGGTCGCTGTTGGTGTGTAGAAGAACTACTGATCTGTGCACATTAATATTGTATCTGGAACTTTGCTGAATTGTTTTATCAGTTCTAGGAGGTTTCTGGAGTAGTCTTTAAGGTTTTCTAGGTAAACAATCATATCATCAGCAAACAGTGACAGTTTGACTTCTTTACCAATTTCAATATACTTTATTTCTTTCTCTTGTCTGATTGCTCTAGCTAGGACTTCCAGTACTATGTTGAAGCAGGGTGGGGAGAGTGGGCATCCTTGTCTTGTTCCAGTTCTCAGAGGGAATGCTTTCAACTTTTCCCCATTCAGTATTATGTCAGCTGTGGGTTTGTCATAGATGGCTTTTATTACATCAGTGTGAGTCTGCTATTAGAAACAAATGGAACATTCTTGATGCCGTAAAAACAAATTTTGCCCGAAATTACTGGTGTAATCATCTATGTATTTTATTAGTCAATATATTTTATCTTCTATTATATTTATTAAGTTTACCTAAATTGGATGTTATAATTATTGCTTTTTCACATCTGACTACTTTGCGGCATAAAACATATCTCTTTTAGTACTAATTCTTTTAAAATGTTCTTTGCTGACAACCCCAATTTACCCTACAAATGATTATAGTAAAAGAAGAATAGACAAGATATGAAGTTTCCCCAGCCAATATATCAATTGAAAGACCGTATGTTTTTACTTTGCCATTTCCTAGTGATTTATGCCCAGACTTTTAAGTGCAAGTTAAATCATTAGGAACCAAGATATAAATCTATAGTTTCAGCAGAAGGTCTGAGGTGATTATTAAGTTGTGAAACTGATATTTTAGCAAATATACAAAATTATTGTATTGCAAGATGATTTCAGTATTGTTCATATGAATTAAAGTACTCCTTCATACAACTATCCCAAGACACATACATATACACATTCTCTCTCTCTCTCTCTCTCTCTCCCTCCCTCCCTCTCTCTCTCTCCCCCCCCCCCCCTCTCCCTCTCTCCCCCCCCCCCAATCTCTCTCCATCCCCACCAACAATCACTTTATGGCTTTATAATCACACTGTTTATTAAACTTAAGAGACAATAATCAGCTTGATTGGCTAGTTCTTTATCAACCAAACTTCACTCAGAATATTTATATTCTAAGATAAATTAAGTGATGTAGCTTCTGAAACTCACTCTATGAGCGAAGTTACAGCAATACTTCAAACATATTAATGTATAAGTGCTGCATGTGACTACCTTGAATGCTAGCATGGTAGGCGGAAAAATGGTGCCCAAGATGTTCACATACTAATTGCTGTAACTTGTGATTATATTACATGGCAGTGGAGGGTTATGGTTGCAGATAGAATTAAGGTCGTTTATCAGAGAACCTAAATTAGGGCAATGATCCTGGATAAACTTGGTGGGTCCAATGTAATCCCAAGGGTCTTTAAAAGTGAAAGAGGGAGAAAGAGAGTTGGACACAGCGATCCCATCTGGGAAGGACTCAATCTGATTTTGCTGGTTTGGAGTATGAAGGAAGAGGGCCAAGTGCTTTGGTCAGCATCCAGAAACTGGAAAAGACAAAGGAAATGGATTTTCCCCTAGTGCCTCTAGAACGGAATACAGTCACGCTAACACTTTGATTTTAGCTCAGTTGAGACTTATGTCAGACTTCTTACCAACAGAGCTGCAAGATAATAACTTAGTGTTTTTTTAAACCACTAAATTCGTGGTGCTTTTTGGCAGCAGCAATGGAAAACTAATAAAACTAGCATATTGAGGTTTATGAAGTTCCTGCATATATATAAACAGCATATCATGTGAATTTTCCAAGGAGAGACATATAGAATGTTATTTAATCTGTAATAATTATACTGTCAATCTGGAATTGTTATATTACTCAAAAGTAAATTGATGAAACAGTCATATGAAACCTAAAGGTTAGTTTCCTGAAGGATGTTAAGTTTTCTCAAAAAGAAGGTAAATTTTATTCCTAATGAAAGAAAATAATTCATCCTACCTAATGAATACATTCTTGTCTCCAGTAATGATATATTATTACTGTTTATGTGAGTTTATTGAACTTCCAGTTCCTGTGTCCAAATGTAATTAAAATAGTATTGAATTATTTTGTACAGTCTTAGGTAAATTATTCAGTTATTCATCTATACAAACAATAAACAAAGTAATATATAGAATATGTTGCAAAATAAACATATTACCCTCTCCTTTTTACTTTTGTAATGCAGGAAATAGTTACTCAACTTTTCACAGTGTCATTAAAAAAAGTGAATTTAATCGTAATAGAATATTTTATAGCTCAATTAAAAAATGTAACCTGGTATAATTAACAAAGATTGGCTTAGAATGAGAATATAGAAGTCTGTGTATGTTTACTGATCAAACTAATTTTTAACTAAGTGACTAGGATGCTGCTTAACCTTTTCAAAACTGCTAAATAGGGAAAAACTTATCCTCCCAGCTTGAATGGCATTATCTCGTGTTTAAATCATAACACCTATGAAAATATTAAGAGAAAAATGTCAAACAAATTTCAAGGGTATAAAAAAATAAAGGAATGGGTTAAGGCAAATTATCTAATTAAATCTGGCTGGTATCAATTTTATTTCTTTATTTAAAATGTCTCATGGATATTGTTTGCTTATACCTGGTTATAAAAGCCCTCTTTAGCAGAGGATTCTAAAAGCAGTCATATGAATTGCCTGCCTGCCCATGAAACAATCCTAGACATGATGGAATGTGCAAATGGACTGACATATACCAGTCTTCTTTAATCTGTCTGATTGGTCATCTTGGAAATACTGACGCAAATTGTCCATCTGAGTTTCCGTATTCTTTATCAGAGTGCCTCATTCAAATAACTGAATTCTAGGTAATAAAAAACGTGCAAATGAGCCAAAGCTTTGGGGAATAACTTCAGCTAAGTGCAAAGCCTGTGAAAGCACCAGTTTGCCGAGATTACGTCAGCATCTGATCTGCTTCCAAAGAACCTGGCTGGGTACTCAGAAGCAGAACCAACTCCCAATTATGTGTTCATTTCTGACACACAAGGAAGTGCCATTTTATTTTTCTCTTACTTGTTTCACTTTTCTGAATTATTGTTTTTGTTCTTTTAATTTCTTAAGTGACAGGTGTTTATTGTCACAAGTCAAGTTATATTTTATTTCCCTTTCTTCAATCCCCACTGAGCTGAAATGTCTACAAACTGTATATCCACAAATTAATACCTTGTTTATCCATTTACACCTTTTTCCATAAACCTGAAAAAAACATATATATGTAAACATGCAGACATTAATTTTATTCAGCTTTTTAAAAATCAAGTGTTATTTAACCCATACTATTCTACTTAATCCTTACTTAATATTAGATCTTTAAAATCTCTACAAAACAGTGTATCAATCTGATGTGTTCTTGTCTTTATTTTTGCCTCATAACTCATTTTCATCACTGTTTCTTTCTTTATATCCTGTCATGTTGCCATAAGTTAGTCTTATCCTTAGAAATTTGTAGGTATTCTTTTGTTTTCCTATTTTCAACTCTATATCATTATATTTCTAACAGTCTTATTTCTTTCCTCTGTCACTCTGGATTCTACCAATCTTTCTAATCCTCCCAATCCCCTCCAGTCCTCATTAATCCTCTTTTTTCAAAGACCATCTACCTTATACTACTAAAGAATATGCCTGAGTAATAGAGCATCTGATCTTCTGAAACCCCTTAGTAAGACTAAGTCCAGATTCTTTCCCTGAAATACTGCAGCTGACAATCTTCAATTGGCGATTCTTCGAGACCGTTGAAAGGTTATAACTATTAGTTGACTACTGTGTCCACTCTATACTGAAACAACAAATGTGTGTGTATGTACGTGTGTGTGTGTGTGTGTAGATAAAATGTATTCTTCCCCTTAATCTCTTTTTTTCTGTAATTATGTAGATTGCCAGAATCGGTGAGCTTTTTGCATTGTCTGTGATATCTAAAGACCTTTTTTTTTTTTTTTCCTGGATCTTTTTAATGTATTATGTAAAGTAAAATTTAAATTAGTTTTTTTTCAGAGTTTTTAAACAGAATTTATGGAAGTTTAATTAAGAATTCTTTAATTTGAGCCATTTAACACTCACTCAGGTAATAAAAGGGAAAAGAAGTATGACACAATAAGAATCAATAGAATATGAACTTCACTGGGTCGAAATTTGCTAAGTATGAATCACCGTTTCAGATGAGGTGCTCTCGCCAACTTCAGACGCAGTTCTTATGTGACTGTGACTCTAGAAATATGTAACCGTTAGGAATAGCTTGTTTCTCTGGGAAAGCATCTCACTCCATTTTCAGTCCGGTGCTAAAGAGGATTTAATGTGTATGCAAAAAGGTATTTTTAACACTTAAATTTGGTATTAGCATCCTGGATGTGCTGACTCTTCCAAGTGTAAAATTGTGCTTTCAGAAAGAAGTAAACTAGGACACTTTGTCAGCATCCTAGAAATGATACCCATTCTTTTACTAAAAGGAATGCCAAACATTTAAAATGAAAAAGTAATGCATTAACTAAATGGAAAAGCCAGATTGTTCTAATCGATAAACTCTACAATAATAGTTTGTCCTTAGCTAATATGTGTTTATATCTCTAATTTATTACCAACTGCAAAAAAAGTATTATTTGTAAAAATTTTATTACCTAAGAGACGTAAAATATTTAAAATAACAGTTGCTTCAGATCAAATTGTGTTTGTTATTGAACTTTCTGCTCTAAATGCTCAACCTAGACCTTGCCTTTCATTGAAAATACATTCACTCAGATATTTTTATAGTACACAATCCTCCTACAGACCTCATCATTTACTTTTCTTCATACTTATTTTTCATCTAGAACCACTCAATTTTTCCCAACATATTGAATTTTATTTAAAAATCACTACATAAGAAAATTACAGTTTTATGACATATAAAAGTGTATTATTTTGGCAAAATGAATGTCAATGTACAAAAATATAAAAATTTAACAGAATTTTTATTAAGTACAATGTGGAGACATGGTATGCTGAAAAAATCGTAGAAATTATTTAAGAAAAATGTATACTTTGAACTCAGATTTTATATCTCATTGATTTAGTTAATGTTATATTTATATAATGTATCATTTATAATTTACTTGTGCATGCATAGTCAACCAGATTAACTGCCAGTATTTTCTGGAACCTCAACATGTAGTAATCATTTTTTTATATGACATATCCTTCTTGGCCTACTGCACTGGAGTGTAGGTAGATATCATTAACTGCATTTTGTAGAGGAGTAAATTTAAGTCATAGAAATTCCTAGACGGCTCTACGGGATACACTTACTTAAAAGTAGCCAGGTCAGAATGGAGCATGCCCAGCTTTCCTCTTCTATCCATAATGCCTCTTCACCGACCAGCACCCACACTCACTGCACCCTGGATCCCAGCTGATGGGCTCACATCACATTTCAGAAAAGAATTTTCTAAATCGATGGGATAGTGACAAGCTCACTTCTACCAATCTATATGAACTAGTACCAATATTCCAATCTCTTGCCTCTATTCAAATTATAGTGAAGGACAACACATGCTGTATCTGCACCTCCTTCTCAGGATTCTGCCCCCATACCCTCCCTGACTTCTCTCTTTAATTGGCTACATCATCAAAGTATCACTCTCTAATGATCCTTCCCGTAAGTGTGCGCTGGAAACTTCCATCTTTTTTTTTTTTTTGGAGACAAGATCTTATTCTGTTGCCCAGGCTGGAGTGCAACCTCTGCCTCCTGGATTCAAGTGATTCCCCTGCCTCAGCCTCCCTAGTAGCTGGGATTATAGCTGTACATGACCATGCCTTGCTGATATTTGTATTTTAGTAGAGACAGGGTTTCACCACGTTGGCCAGGGTAGTCTCAAACTCCTGAACTCAAGTGATCTGCCCCCCTCGACCTCCCAAATTGGTGGAAACTTCCATCTTTAAAACACATCTGGGGACGACACCACCTATTTACTCTGCTCAGATTTAACATGTTTCTGACATCTGAGTAAATGATCCCATTTGTACCAGCTGAAAACTGACAGAGATCCTTTACACCTTTGTCACTCTTATCCCTGCTATCACTCTCAGGTCCTATATGTTCTAACCCTAAAATATTTTTAAAATATGTTCACTACGTGTATCTCTGCTACCACCCTACCGGTTCAAATCCTGATCTCTTCTATAATGATTTCTTTCATTTGACTTCCATCAGCAAATACCCTTCTCAAATCATTCATATATTCATATGACAATCAGCAAATACTTCCTATAAGTATAAATCAGTAGATGTTGTTCCTCTCTTTCAAAACTCTTCCAAGGATCCCAATATGAAAAACAAGAGATTGAATTCTTGCCATCGCCTCAAAAACTTCTTATGTTCTCATCTAGCCTCCCTCTCCAACTTGATCACTATCTATGCTCATTAAGTGACAGTTTTATCCCCTCCTTAAATATGCTAAGCAGTTGAACTTGCTTATTCCTTTAGTCTGAATGTCCTTCTCTCATATTTTTTACTGCAACCTTCTTGTCCTTCATGCTCTTCTCATCCTATTAAAAACAAAACCCTTTTCCCTAAAGTAGTTCTGTATCACACTAGCCAATTTTTCGTGTTCTTCAATACTGTTTATTAGCTTATTCTTTTCCTTTTTTCTCACCTCCAAGTAAAAAGTAAACCTTCCTTAACCCAGGATAATGAGCATTCACTTACCTTTGGATTTCCAGGGTTTAAGATATTTCCTGCCACACAGCCCATACTGTATCTCAGAAAATAAATTTGAAGTACATCACACATAGATAATAGGGCTCAAGTGAATACCATACACAGGTAACCATCACTCATATAAAATGGAATATCACCTGCATTCCTGAAGCCTACCTTTTGCATTTTTACAGTCCTGTTCTCTTCCCCAGATATAACCTCTTTATTCTCACTTCTAACAGTATACGTGGCATTTGCCTGTGTATTTAAAATAAACCAAATTATACAGTATTTTTCCATTGAAAAATATTTCCACAGTATTTTTCTATTGGCTTTTTAACATTACTTTTGTAAAAAGCATCCATTATGTGGAATGAATCAGGTGTTTAAGCATTTTCATTCCTGTAGATCATTCCATTGTATAAATATACTATAAGTTATTTGTTCTACTACTGAAAGGCTTTTGTGCCATTTCTATTATTAACTATTAACTGTAATATTAGTAATTAATATTATTGACTATTATTTGAAATAATAATAGAAATGGCACAAAAGCCCTTCAGTAGTAGAATGGATAATTTCTAGTTTATTTACTATTGTATTTAATATTTACTACTATTCTATTTACTATTTCTATTAAAAACTTTTACAAATAATATAACTATGAACATTCTTGTATTTGGCTTTTGGAGAAAATATGTGTGCCTTTTTACTGGGTGTATATTGTAAGTAGAATTGTTACATTATAAGGTATGTGTATATTCAGCTTTAATAGATAAAGAGAAATCATATTCCAAAATGATTCTACTAATTTATGCTCCTACATCATTATGAGATATATTCTTGTTATTGTCTGTCTTGTTCATTTTAGTCATTCTGGCAGGTATGTAGTGGTATCTCATTGTATTATTCCCCAAACTGTATTTTTAATCTTCAAAACTGCAGTAAAATTTGAAAGAATACTGTAGTGAACATTCATACTCTTAAAATGGAGTCATCAGTTGTTTTAATTTGCCACTTTTGCTTTATTGATCATGCACCGCCTTAGTTTTTCTAACTGTTTGAAAACAACTTTTACCCTTTGGATGCAGACTTTCAATGATAGAAAGTTGAAAAGCTTTCTGAATTTATAGACTTAGTAATTTTGACATTTAGTGAACATTTTCTTGATTTGCTTTAATAGTTTTGCAAGTAGAGTGGTAAGATGCAATATAAATACAATATACTAAGTATATTTGTTTCAAGATGCTAAGGAAACAAATTTTGCTTTGCAACTTGTGAGGATAATATATAAATGAGAAAAACAAAGGCTGTGCTAAAAATAAACAAGCTCATTCATTTTGTTCATCATATTTAAAACATGAATCAGGCTTGAAATGCCATTTACAGATAATGCCACCACCAAAGGAAGAATATCGCATTTTCTTTGTATCATCCTTGTTTACTTAGTACAAATATAGTTATTAACTGCCAAATAATGGTAGTTTAGACCTCAGAAAGCACATTTGTATTTTTAAAACTTGAATAGGTTTCCCTTTATATGTAGTTCTTACTGGTATAATGGAGACTCTGATGGTGAAGCTAAATTGTTGCACCATTTGGCAGATCACCTCGATTCACATTTCTTTCTCTCATTTAGCTCCCACTGATAAGTGAGAACATGTGGTATTTGGCTTTCATTAGTATGTTTCATGGTATGTTTTATAGTATGTTTCATAGTATGTTTTTATGACCAATAACCTCCACTGATGTATCAAGTTTCACAAATGATCTTTCTGTTGCCTTTCTTTCATTCTTTTAAGCAAATTATCTTTTTATATATAAATCAAATTAATATGTGAAGCTCTAGTAATATATTTTAAACTTTGCTTCTTACAAAACCTTTCTAGGGGCATTGAAGTTTTTTTGCTGATTAGGTTTATAAGTGATGTGTGTGAATTCACCCCTATACACTAGCTCTTGAACAAATGAAGTTGCAAGTCACTTTTGAAAATTCTATTTTAATTGTTATTTTATACTAGAAAATGTTATTTGTATGACATTTACTTAGAACAAGCAAACTGGATACCAGTTCTATTATATATTCTGAGTATTCAGAATTTTATTTTTGTCTGGTAGACTAGCATTCCATCAATAAGCATGCTTTGCTTTAATTGGGGTTAGAATGGGTTAATTTGCTTTTAAATGGGCTGTTTTTAAGACATCATGTTAAAAATATATTTCTTTTAGAAGAAAATCTAAAAATAAGAAAGACTTATTCTCCAGAGGCTAGAGAAGAAATAATGGGATTGCTGCACAAACTTTAATAATATATTTTGTTTTCTTATAAAATAGCATCACTCATCTCTAATGGAAATATTCTTCTCTGTTTTTAAAAAGTTTTCTGTATTACCTATATATGTCAACAAGTTAGTCTTCACTAAAATTCTAATTTTTTCTATTTTCTCGATTATTTTAACAC
>NW_012102898.1:2571267-2575188 GCF_000951045.1 Mandrillus leucophaeus | reverse complement strand
ATAAGGATTTTCAAAAAAGCTTGTGAACTGTATTCCCAAGAGTCTCATGAACTTAGCATTAATATATTTATTCATTTCATTTAGGTCTTTTATAGTTGCCATCAGTTTACCCACAACACCACATACCCTTTTAAAAGAAAATGTAATACAGTAATAGTTTCAAAACCTTAAGGTAACAATTTAGGGAGTTTCCTATCTAATATACCATATACCAATTTACCTAATTATATTTTAAAATTTTGATTTTTCACTTGTGATCTTAAATGAAAAAATATTTCTGCAAAAGTGTAAAATGCTTAAATATATATTGAGCAGAAGGATATTCTCTCTTATTGCTAAATTTAATTTTAAATATGGAAATGCATAACATTTATTATTAACAAATTATAAATATGAAGATGACTGTACCGTGACAATATCAGTGGTTTTTAGGAAAAATACTTATTATTTATGTTTGTAGTCTTGTGATATTTATTTATAATATACATTAATACTATAATTTATTATAATTTATTCATTGATGAATTTGCTTCTTTCTCTCTATTTCATTCTGAGCCTTTTTTATTCTTGCTGCCCTGGAGCTGTAGGTGTTTCTTAATGGTTCTTTACTGACATTTGTTTCTCACTCCCCTGTTCAGCTCATCAACTTTCATGGTTATCACTCATGTAATTTTATTACTCCATGTATCTACCTCTGTCCTTTAACCTCTAATCTGGTCTTTTATTTCCACCCATCAGCAGACCATCTCCACTGTCTTATGCTGTTCTATTCCTCAAACTTATTGGATATAAAACATTCTTGGATTTTTAAATGTTTATATTACTCTAATAAGGTGTTAATTTGTGAACTTTTTAGGACACCTTCTTTTGTGATCAAAGAGTATCAATGTTCCTTATGATGTAGATGAAAATAGGTGCTATGCCATCTTTTATTTTTCTGAGACCAACATGATTTTATATAAGTATGAATGTGAGAATCAGTCACAAATTGTTTTGAAGCTTGGTAAATTAAAGTTTATATCACCACAGGCAAGTTATATAATTTTCTATCTGTACAATATGTACAACCCAAACCAAAAGAATGAAAATTTCATGATTCTAGAGGAGAACACAGTGTCAAGCACACAGAATTCACTCAGTAAAACAGGTTTCATCATGATTTCTATTCTTAACAGTGGAATTAATCTTCTGTATTTTTCTAATTATAACATTGGCATCACCATGATTTCTTTAAGGTCAAAAGTCTAAAATAATATTGAATATTTCTCCTCTAATCTGTTTCTATTTTTTCATATTTGTAATTAATGTATCCTTTAGATGCAAATTTCTGTATCAAGTAACTATCATATCAATATCGTTAATCTCTCCTATTTAGTTTACAATAGCTTTTATAGCATTCATTCTCACTTTCCTTTATTATAGTTTTTTTTTTTTTTACCTTTCTTTTAAACCTAAGTGTAGTGCATACTGCTTCAGAATAAATATGACATTATTATTTTCTTTTTTATGTCACCTAGACCCGGTCTTATTGCAAATATATTATATGTATGTGCCATAAATTTTAATTAATTGGTTTGGTATTCCTACATTTTTTCACTAATATTTGATATTAACAATAGTGTATATTCAATCTAACTGTAATTTTTGTTTATGTAACCATCTTTTATTATGTTTTCTTTTAAAATAAACTCTCAAAATATGACAATACTCTTAAATGACTTTAAAATAGCTCATCAATATTGTTAATTAAGCGAAATACTTTATTTCTTCGTTATTTACTGTAGGTGAATAAGCAGGCACATATAACTCTTCAAAATAATAACTAGTAGTTTACTATTGGAAAGAAAATCTGCTCCAGATAAAACAGGCTTTGAGCTGATTTCCATCAGTAAAATTTTCTACATCTAGAATCCCTTTATTAAGAAGAATTGTTTTTTTTTTCTTTTAATGATTTAGCAATTTTGCTACTTTATTTATACCATGTGATTGATATGGTGATTTGCTAAATATATCATCTCCATGCTTCAAGTACTGTATATAGAAGAAAATAACCAATCTATAACATCCAATTGGAATATAGAATTATGTGTATTAGCTGATGTAACATTAAAGAGTGATAAACCTTTCTCTTTCTTATCCAGATTTATGAGCTCTTAATCTTCTCTCAGGCCTTCATACTTTTAGTGATTAAAGATTAGAAGCCTAACTAATATCCATGAAATTGTGACATGTTTTTCTCTCTGAGCAAGAGCATTATTGGATATATTATTTTTAATCTCATCATAATTGAATTAAATAATCTGAACACATCAGCTGTCCAGAAATAAGCATATAGTGTGTTTTAATGACCAATAACCTCCACTGATATACCAGGTTTTGCAAATGACTTTCTGTTGCCTTTCTTTCATTCTTTTAAACAAATTGTCTTTTTGTATATAAATCAAATTAGTATGTGTAGTACGAAGTTCAAACTCACACAACAAAATTAATTCGTTTTCTCTCCTGAAAGCCTTTTTCTTTTTTTTTATGAAAGCCACATACCATCTATTCGTATTTACTACAGGTTGTTGTCATTGTAGAAAAAGAAAAGCAAATTGTGTGTTCTGTTGTACTGCATGCACACCTTCTCTGTCATGTAAGTGTCACTCAGAGAGAGGTAGCTGTTTATTGACATGGCAGGACAATATACTAGGAAATGCTGTCCTCTGTCCAGTTGCACTTTTGTCCCCACAAGAACCTCACACTTGTCTCTTTCTACTTGCCTCTCTCTTTCTACCTGCCTCTGTCTTTCTACCTGCCTTTCTCTTCCTCCTTCTTCCTTAAATGTAACCTTATGGAGAAATGTAGCCTTCAGGACAGTGAAACTGTTGACATACTGTACAGTTTTTGTACTTTTCTCTACTAATTATCAGAATAAAAAAAATCTAAGAAATCACCCCGGTCATTCTAGCACACTGATTCAACTTTAATAGATATTTTGCTAACATATGATACTATTTATTAAATCTACAAATTATAGTTATCTGCTTGTGATTTTCTATCAGGAGAGTATGTTTCCATGTTTTCAACATATTGTAAAGTCAGATATAGTTTATGTAAAGTCATCAAGCCATTTAAAACATTGAATACAGCAAAGTTCAGATTTAGAGTTTTTCTTATTTGTCAGAATTGTCGAGAAAATCCACTCTGTGTAGGTCCCATTATATTCTTACATATATGGCTACATTTATTCACTTACATACACGTAAGACTTACTGTTTATTATGAATTTCCAGAGGTTTGAAACTTGTGTTTTCATAAAATAGCTTATAGCATTGTAAAGCTTGCATTGTTCATTTTTATTTTATTCTTCATAGAGTGAGATAGATCTATTGTTTAAAACGCTGGTGTAGAAAACATATAAACTACAAAATAAAGATATCCTACAATCCCCCCACTCATAGATAATCTCCACAAAAACTTAGATAAATATTGTTTTAAGCAAATGTGCTGTATAAGTACAATCATTTTATGGTACATATTGCATATATGTGGATTTTGAATAAATTTTGCACCTACTAATACATCATTGAATGTTTTAATAAACTTAAGTATTTCAATATAATGCTATTTAAATCCCTTATATCTTTAATGGTCATATCAGAATTTATTCATCTAAATTATTATGTTTGGCTCTTTAGTTTATTTCTATTGCTACTGCCAACATTGCTATGGTCATTTTGTTCAAATTGTTTTGTATTTCTGACTTTTTCTTAGTTTAATTTCTACAGCAGAATTAGCCAAAATATGTAAATTTTTTCAGGTTCTAGATACACAGTTCCATATTATACCTCAAAATTTACATTCAAGCATTCAAGGTTCTCTCTCTCTCTCTCTCCTTTCCTTCTTTCTGCTTCTTCTTCTTCTTCTTTTTTTTTTTTT
>NW_012102898.1:2562271-2571217 GCF_000951045.1 Mandrillus leucophaeus | reverse complement strand
TTTTTTTTTTTTTTTTTGGACAGGGCCTTGCCCTGCCATCCAGGCTGCAGTGCAAAATCCCACTCACTGCTGCCTCAACCTCCCAGGCTCAAGAAATCATCCCATCTCACCCTCTTGAGAAGCTGAGACTATCTCACGATCAAACAGTCCTCCCACCTCAAGTAACTGGGACTACAGGCAGATGCCACCACACCCATATAATTTCTTTTTCTTTTTTTTTTCTTTTCTTTTTTTTTTTTCTGTAGAGACAGGGTCTCACTATGTTGCTCAGGCTGGTCTTGAAATCCTGGGCTCAAGTGATCCTTCCACCTTGGCCTCTCACAATGCTGGGATTACAGGAATGAGCCACTGCACCTGACCATCAAGTTCTTTTCAACTTGTCTGCATGACAAACCAAAGTTGTGCAGTCGTTAACAACTCATGTAACTGAATCTATTATATTGTGAAACAACATATATCTGATATGTCCTCTTTTTTATATCATGTTCTAGTTTTCAAATTTTTAAATCAAATGATAGACTTCATAAACATTTACAAAATCTGTGTTTTTACCTTTGTCTTTTGATATGGTTTGGCTGTGTCCTCACTCAAATCCCATCTCAAATTGTAATTCCCAGGCAATCCTCACATGTTGAGAGAAGGACCTGGTAGGAGGTGATTGGATCATGGGGGCACTTTCCCCTATGCTAGTGTCTTGATATTGAGTTAGTTTCCAGGAGATCTGATGTTTTTAAAAGGGACTCTTCCCCCTTTGCTCTTTTCTCTCTTTTGATCTGGCCACTTTGTGAAGAAGATGCCTGTTTCTCTCTCCATCATGATTGTTAAGTTTCTTGAGGCATCCCCAGCCATGCAGAACTGTGAGTCAATTAAATCTCATTTCTTTGTAAATTGCTTTATTTGCCCATTCTCGTGCTGCTAATAAAGACATACCCAAGACTGGGTAATTTATAAAGGAAAGAAGTTTAATTGACTCACAGTTCAGCATGGCTAGGGAGGCCTCAGGAAACTTACAATCATGGCTGAAGGAGAAGCAAACATGTCCTTCTTCACATGACAGCAGGAGAGAGTAGAATGAGAGCTGAGCAAAAGGGGGAAAAGACCTTTATACAACCATCAGATCTCAAGAGAACTCCCTCACTATCACTAGAACAGCATCATAAGTGTAACTATCCCCATGATTCTATTACCTCCCACCAGATCCCTCCCATGGCAAGTGGGGATTATGAGAATTCAGTTACTGCAATTCAAGATGAGATTTTGGTGGGGACACAGCCAAACCATATTGATTATCCAGGCTCGGGCAGTTCTTTATAGCAGTGTGAGAACAGAATAATACATATTTCATATCACTATTATCACCTTCCAACATCATTGTAGTTTTAATACCTTGAAGTGAAAAGTTGGATAGGAACAAAAACTGCTTAAGAATTGTTTTAAACCTTCATAAATGGAAATACTATAAAATTATGATTGTGTGTAAGGAACTGTGTGATTTCAGTGAATGAATGGTTGCATAGACATTAGCCTGTATTTGTGGGCTCTGCTTATTGAGGCTTGATGTTCATATTTCAGTTTTTGTTTTTCTTGTCAGATCTCTTGTGAGCAATGATTATGGATCAATTTTAAACTAGAAATAAGAAAATACATTTAAAAATCAAATATGAAGAAAATACACCAAGTTGTTTTGTCAGGCTATCAGGTCAATGAGTCTCAAGAGAAAGGATAGCCAACTCAATAATGTCTTTCCTGCCTTGGTGAATTAGATGGGACATTGTATCATAAATGAATTATGCATTATGAATACTTTAAATAATATTCTCTGAGACTTATGTATTCCACAGAATCGCCTTAAGATTTTTTTTTTTTAGTTAGTTTTTGAGACTGAGTCTTGCCCAGACTGCAGTGCAGTGTTGCAATCTCGGCTCACTACAACCTCTGCCTCCCAGGTTCAAGAGATTCTGTTGCCTCAGTCTCCTGAGTAGCTGGGATTACAAGGACCCACCACCATGCTCAGCCAACTTGTTTGTATTTTTAGTAGAGACAGGGTTTCAACTTGTTGGCCAGGCTGGTTTCATACTCCTGATCTCAAGTGATCTGCTTGCCTCAGCCTACCGAAGTGCTAGGATTAAAGGCGTGAGCCACCACGCCCAGCCTCCTTATTTCTGAAAAATAAAATACGAATGCAATGTAAAATTTTATGCTGAGTCTAAATATGTCAAATATTCTTAAAGGAAATGGATTTTGTAATTTTTTTTTTTGCTTTTTGACATTTATTCTCTAAATTATGAAATAATCACTGGTTCATATTATCTCTTCAATTTAATTTATTAAATGTAAATAGTAAATCTGATTAGCAAATATATTTTTCCATCTTTAAAACCCAAAATTTGATGCTCATGCAAAATATGAGAGAGAAATAGAGATAAAAGAATATTCCATAAATAATTTACATAAAAGCACTTATCAAACAGTGGAGAAGACTTCCCACTCAAGGTTAAAGAAGAGACATTATACTAAATTATGGCAATATTGGGGAAATCAATTAAAATTTTATTTCTTCAAACAAAATAATGTACTGAGAATCAATTATAAAAAGATCATAACATATCGAAAGGAATGACAACAGAATATTTATAATATCTACAGAAGAGAAGGTTAACAAAAGCTTCCGAATTTTATTTAAAAACCTTGCAGAGAAAAAATTGTTTGGTTTAAAAAATACAAACTTAGAAGTAAAAAAGCAAAAGCTAAAGAAGGCTATTGCAATAATTACTGAAATCTACATTAAGGGTCAATTATTTTATTACATGACCGTAATAAAAACCTGAAAAGCCTTTTGAGCTGCAATCCGGACGACAAAATGATATTATTCTATATGGTATGTATCAAAACATTACAATTAAAAGAATCATGAAACTCAACAGGCAACAGACAAAATAATATAATCATGAGTAATGTAATCACTATAAATTCCAGGCTTATGTGAAATTACAATAATTATATTCATGATGAAGATAAGATATTATCTTTCTAATTTTAAATGTGAAACAAAATCCAGTGCTGATGACATTGTGCTGAAGTGGGCACACTCCATCGTTGCCAGTGGCATGACAATTTCACAACTGATATTGACCAATAACATATATACAGTTATATGTTAGATAATGAAGTTTAGGTCAATAACAAACCTCTCATATTACGGTGGTCTCATGAGATTATAATGTAGTTGGCTGGGCGCATTTGCTTACGCCTATAATCCCAGCACTTTGGGAGGCCGAGGCGGGTGGATCACAAGGTCAGGAGTTTGAGACCAGTCTGGCAACATAGTGAAACCCCGTCCCTACTAAGAATACAAAAAAAAACTAGCCAGGCGTGGTGATGTGCATCTGTAGTCCCAGCTACGCCGGAGACTGAGGCAGAAGAATCCATGAACCCAGGAGGCGGAGGTTGTAGTGAGCCAAGATCACACCACTGCACTCCAGCCTGGGCGACAGAATGAGACTCCGTCTCAAAAAATGAAAGGATTATAATGTAGTTGAAAAATACCTATCACCTAGTAACATCATAGCCATTGTAACATCATAGCACAATGCATTACTCACGTTTGTGGTGATGCTGGTATAAACAAACCTCCTGCACTCCCAGTCATATAAAAGCCTAGCATATGGCACATATGATTATGTACACTACATAATGCTTGATAATGATAATAAATGAGTATATTATTGGGTTATGTATTTACTGCAGTATAGTTTTTATTATTTTATATATGGTGTTTATATAATGTGTGTATATTTATGTGTGTATGTGTAGATATATATAATGTGTGTATATATATGTATACACACACACACACTCACACACACATATATATATATTTGAGTTAAACATCCTCAGGCAGGGCCTTCGGTCCTTCAGGAGATATTCCAGGAGAAAGTGTTGTTATCATAGGATATGACAGTTCTATGTGTGTTATTGCACCTGAAGACCTTTTAATGTGTTATTACACCTGAAGACCTTTTAATGGGACAAGATGTGCAGGTGGAAAACAGTGATATTGATGATCGTGACCTAGGCCTGATGTGCATGTCAGTGTCTTAGTTCTTAAGAAAAATGTTTAAAAAGTAAAAGCAAATGAAAAATAGAAAACAGCTTATAGAATAAAGAGATAAAGAAATAAAATATTTTATATGGCTATAAAATGTGATTGTGTTTTAAGCTAATTGTTATTTAAAACACACAAACATTTTAAAAGAATTAAACAGCTGATAATGCAAAAACTTATAGTAAGCCAAAATTAATTTATTGTTAAAGAAAGAAAATATTTAAATTTAGTGTAGCCTAAGTATACAGTGTTTGTAAAGACTACAGTGGTGTAGAGTACTGTGATAGGTCTTCACATTTACTCATCACTCACTCATTGACTCACTCAGAGCAACTTTCAGTCCCACAAGTTTCCTTTATGTCATCCTATACAGATGCATCATTTCTTGTCTTTTATATTGTATTTTTACTCTACCTTTTAAAATGTCCAGATACATAAATATTTACCATTGTATTATAGTTGTTCACCTGTACATGCTGTGCAAGTTTGTAGACTAGGAGCATTAGGCTATATCGTACAGCCTAGGTGTGTAATAGGCTATCCCCTCTAGGTTTGTGTAAGCACAATCTGTGATGTTCACACACCAATGAAATCACTGAAGGGTGTATTTCTCAAAACACATTCCTGTCATTAAGGGATGCATGAGTGAAAATCATTTTGCTTGCCCCCTCCCCTTCTAAAAATCTATCTCCAAGACATAGCCCTCAATATGGAAAATCTATGTTTAAACCACCTGTATTTATAATAACAGAACATTAGAAAAAATCTAAATTATTTAAAAATTTAATATTATTAAATAAATGATAGGTAGAATGTTATAAGCAGAAGTCACAAAATGAGTTTTCTTGGAACTAAACATGGAAAAGACTGAACAAGTGGGAAAACAAATACAAATGTTAAATACAGTATAATTACATCCATGTTTATAACATGTATTTAAAAACTATTTTAATATTGGTATACCTTATTTGCATTTTTTTAAATTCCCATAACTAAATATATATTAATATAACTTCTGAGTTTATATTTAATGCTATCTTAAATAATATTTTTAAATAAAGATATTTAATAGTTAGTTTTATACACACTCACCTACAATTATACACATGCAAGGTAATAAAGATGTGTGAATATTAGGCCCAGGAAAAAAATGTACCGCTTTCAGGGCTCTCTGTCTCCCTTTTCATCTTCAATTTTTTTTCTACTTTTCTTCTTCATTCACTCTTCCCTCCCTTCATCCTTGTTTTTCTTGTCTTTTTCCATTTTAAAAATATATTTCTTTGTTTCTCCTTCGTGACTACTATATTTTTTAAAATGTTTACCATTGTTTCAGAATAGCAGAAAGACCAGATGCAGAGATTGTTGAGTTAATCAATCAAGAGTAAATTATTTAATGGTGCAGAAGAAGGTATGGCAGTGAGGATACATAGCAGAATGGTCAGCAAATTTCTTCAAGGCCACTGTCACTAATGTCCTGAGGAAGGGATGCCACTTCACACTGTTCTGGAAGTCCAAACATTCTTCATAAGATAGAACCATGGAATGCAATGCAACACAGAACATCACACATGTTCTCATGTCTCGTTTGTTACTCCCAGACTTTCCAAACTTACACAAACTGGTTCAAGGATATTCCAGGATATAGAGATGAAAGGATGAGTGTCAGTTACCTGGGGCTTCCCAGGCTGACACTAACAGGCTGTTGATATGGTATAGAGACTACTTTACTTGCCTTCTTCTCTTTTACATGTCTTCTTTTATATTTATTCTTTCAACCAATATTGCTTAGTGCCTATCAAGTTCCTGTCATGTGTTAGGTACTGAGGGTATGACCTGGCCCCTGGCCACAGGTCATTTACAGTTCATACAGTAACCTTGATGGCAGTTCGTAATGACATTGATGGCAATTCATAAGTCCTAAGTGTATTAACTAGCATCTTTTGGCTTCTCCCTTTTTTTGGTGAGGTAAAGATCATCCTACTGAGTTTCTTCATGTAGTATAAGAAATAAACACCAACATTCTAAACTGGATGTAATGCAAGTTTATATGTTTGTTTGTTTAGTTCTTGGGCATCCCAACATGGCTTAGGTCAATGGTTGAGAGTGTTTATTCTACTCTAGGCATTTAGGGATCCAGGGTGCTCAAAGCTCTACCATTATAAGGCTTCGTTCACACTGGATATCACTATCTAGTCTGCTGAAGGGGAAAAACAATGAGAGATCCCTTAGAAAATGTAATAGGCAGGCCAGCCATCATAAGTTCATCCCCAAATGCAAAGGAGGTGAACATGGTAGTCTATTTGTGAGCCAAAAAAGAAGAGAAAAATACTTATTTCAGAAAGGATCAGCTGTATCTGTTATACTTGGTCATAAAAAGTACTCATCAGTGTGATGTTTTGGCATCAAAATATCAATATAGATTTTATCATTTTCAGTTATCTACAGATTACATTTTTGTAGAGAATACCTCCTTAGTAAAAACATATATATGTTATTTTCTCAGTGGAATCCTTCAACTCTGAAAATAGTCTTCTATTGTACATCAGCTCATAAATTACAAAAGATGATGGAAGCAAAGAAAAAAAATGTGTACAATTCTTCTCAATTGGACAAAGAGTAAGGCCAATGTCTACTCTTAAATAAATTGCAGACATATTTTTAGCTCAAATCCAAATACTAGATTATTAGAGTTATGTTGAGAATTTATTTCTAAGTGTACCCAACATTTTATATCCAAGTGACAAACAATAACTGAAATAACTCCATGTATCTAAATAGAAACATTTTGGTCATACTGACTGCAGTGTACATCTTAATTGAAAACTTAGAAAAAATTATTCAAAGGTTATGTAGATATTTTTAAATACACCCTTAAATGTACCCAACACATATACACACACAGATATACATAACACATATAACTGATATGTTATTCCTTCTATATATTATATATTATTATTGATGTATATGACATATAAATATAAATTATAATTACATATATAAAACATTTATATACACATACATATATGCATGTTTCTGTGTATGTGTTTCCAGACGTTTGAATTCACTGTGAAAGTACAAAATGATTATCAGTGATTCTCTTGTCCATGCTTGGTGAAATAAATCAGATTCTCCTGATGCGCCAGGGCTGATTTCTCCTTCAAATAGCCAGAGAAAGAGATTAGAGATGCTCAATTCTATCGGACATGAAACATACAAAGAGGACTTTGCAGCACTTTGCTAAACTGAGAAGCAGATTTTAATTTTTCCCAGAATATTCCAGACACTTGCCAGGGCAGAAAATTGTTAGAATGTAAGTGGTATTAAAACTAATTATAGATGGCTATATGGAGACATAAAGTTTATATAAGTCACATAGATTTACATCCACCTTTACTAGTTGAGAATTTACTAAGGTACTCTTAGTTCACAGTTTTTTGCTCTTGAGATTCTTATATGAATTATGCATAACAACTGAAAATGTTAACCAATGGTAACATTTTTCTAATACAGTGATCCTGCGGGAGAAAAAGATAAATTAAAAACATATATATTTTATTTACCATCACATATATTGTATCATACTTTAAGAAGTAAATATATGCTATATTATCAACACTAATTGGAAGGCAATAATTATTTATATTACAAGAGACTTGTTAAATGTATTGTTAACTATCTGATAAAGAATTTAAAGGCAGGACAATTTGGTAAGAAATTGTTTCTTAGTATTCATAACCGAAACAATCAGTATTGAATGTAAATTATCACTAGATATTTTAGGACCTTTTTTGTTGGCAATTCTGTACAGAAAATTATAAGGAGCTTCACCCTGTAATGAAAGAATTTACCAGTAATAAGTATATTTAACACTAACTGCTCATGATTAGGAATTATGTCGGCCTACTCTTTTAGCCTAAGAAAAGTAATCAAAGTGTTATCTTTTTTTTTTTTTTTTTTGGGATGGAATCTCGCTCTGTCGCCCAGGCTGGAGTGCAGTGGCGCGGTCTCGGCTCACTGCAAGCTCTGCCTCCCGGGTTCACGCCATTCTCCTGCCTCAGCCTCCCGAGTAGCTGGGACTACAGGCACCCGCCACCACGCCCAGCTAATTTTTTTGTATTTTTAGTAGGGACGGGGTTTCACCGTGTTAGCCATGATGGTCTGGATCTCCAGACCTCGTGATCCACCCGCCTCGGCCTCCCAAAGTGCTGGGATTACAGGCGTGAGCCACCACGCCCAGCCAAAGTGTTATCTTTTGATTTTCCTCCCACAAATAAATTATTTAGAGAGTGGAGAGATCAAAAGATTAAAATTGAACACATATACTTCTCACTGCATAAATGAAATTACTTAGTAAGAAAGTATAGAAGGAATACACCAAGGTTAATTTCAATTTGGTATCTAAATTAGACACAGAATTGGCTTTCAACTGCAGAAAAATTCTCCATTTGTAATGATACCTTTTTATTTGTTTCCTTGATTTGAATAAAACTTAGCTTGTTTAAAATACATGTTTCTTACAATTATGCCAGAGTAATGTAAATAAAGATGTTACAAAATCGGTTTTCACTAATTACTTTGAAAATATCATTTAGTTCTGAGGTGGCCCCTTATTCCATATGTTCAGAATTTGATACTTTAGAGGAAACTAAACTGTCTATTTATACTTGGATATCTGAAATTTTGCATGTAAATTTAGTTCTTTATGATAAAATACCTTGTAATGTGTGTATTTTCAACTGTTACACTGAGTTTCTTCATGTAGTATAAGAAATAAACACCAACATTCTAAACTGGATATAATGCAAGTTTATATGTTTGTTTGTTTAGTTCTTGGGCAT
>NW_012102898.1:2556599-2562221 GCF_000951045.1 Mandrillus leucophaeus | reverse complement strand
TTTATACTTGGATATCTGAAATTTTGCATGTAAATTTAGTTCTTTATGATAAAATACCTTGTAATGTGTGTATTTTCAACTGTTACATTTTCTTGGTGAGAGTAACATCCTGGTCAGCAAGTTAATTTACTGGATGATGGGATCCACAAATCTGTTTGCACACCTGTTATGCCTGGCAGTTATTCTTTGTGAATGTGTAGTTATTTGTAGCTTATTATTTTTTCTCTTCATTCTTAACTTTTGTACTCTATTTTTTTAACTTTGCTATCTATCTACATATTCCATTAGATTCTTTAGCAACTAGGAATGTCCAATATGTGGTATGAATTTTAAGTGTTAACTCTTCCTTTGTTTTTAAGTTTGCCTGGGCACTCTATTGTAGTTAAAATTAAGAGCAGCACTTACCTTTTAACTGTCCTCTTAATGTGTATTCTTTAAATAGTATAATAACAGCACAACTACATGTTACAATAAATTCGTACGGGGAAGGGAATACAATTTAAATTCATCATCTCACAAACTTTATCAGAATTCCATTGTTAAAATACCCAGTGTTTTTGCATTTGGTTCTTTTTTTGCTTTTATTGTTGTACTGCTGCAATTGATTCTCATTCTTTTTTCTTTACTGTCATTTTTGATGCTATTGTGAAATGTTGAGCACATTAGCTCACTGTGTTAGTCTTTCTTATGCTGCTAATAAAGATGTGCAGGAGACTGGGTAATTTGTGAAGGAAAGAGATTTAATTAACTCCCAGTTCAGCTTGGCTGGGGAGGCCTCAGGAAACTTGCAATCATGGTGGAAGGGGAAGCAAACATGTCCTTCTTTATATGGCAGCAGGAAGAAGTGCCAAGCTAAGGAGGAAAAGCCTGAGAATGCACTCACTATCATGATAGCAGCATGAGAGAAACCGCCCCCATTTTTCAGTTATCTCCATGTGGTCTTGCCCTTGACACATGGGGATTATTACAATTCATGGTGAGATTTGGGTGAAGGCACAGCCAAATAATATCGCTCACTATACCCTAAACTTCACTCCACTTGTGCAGTCATATCTTCAGTCCCAATAACTCTCTTTTTTTTTTTTTCCTGAGATTGTTATTTTTCACAACAGGTGATTCTCGTTTGGGTTGATCTAATTTTGAAATGTGTGTTTGTGTGTGAGTGCATTGTGTGTGTGAGTGTGTGTTTGTGTTTGTATTTGAAAACATGAACATTTGAAAATATGTACATGAATATATACTGAAAAATATGTATGTCTTTTTTTGTGTTTACTTTTTGACACCTATTCAGATTGGTTATCTTGTTCTCTTCTTTCTTCTGTGTGTTTTCTTTAAGTAAACACACCTTGTAATTTTTGATGTTCCAACATGTTTATAATTAAAGACATGTTTAATATAAATCTCCATAAGGTTTTATCTGAAATTTCATTGGGCTATTTTCCAAATACATCAGTCTAATTTGGGATATTATTTTGTAGCATTCAATTGAAGTTTCTCATATTTAAAATATGAATTGATATGTGTAGTTTTGTCTCAATTGTTATCCTGAATATACTTTTTTTACCACTTAAATTTTAGCTGTTGCTTCTCTTTTATTCACAGTACTAATGCATACATCTACAAAATTAAACCAAAGGAAAACAGTTTGATACTGTTTTTAGACTTTTCAACCTGTTCTTTTCCTAAAATTGCATCAATAATATTAACAAAAATCAGCATGACAGATAAATGTGATTAGAAATTACTTTTTGAAAAGCAGCATACATTGTTCATAATATCAGTTCATAATCATAGATGATCCAAGTGCTAGATTTGAGTGGTATTTTTAGGATATTTACTAAGTACAGAAAATATAATGGGTCCTGAAATGAATGCAAAGATGTGGTAGAATTATCTTCTGTAAAATGATCAATTACAGTCTCCTAAAAATAATCTAAATTGTATGGCTATAATTTTAATAATTTTTCATTTTGAAAGTCTCGTCAAATTTTGTGAAAATATTTTCCTTTTTCAAGGAAAAATTATAACTCTAGTAATGAGCTTAATTATATCTTTTTTATTTTTGCATTTAACTCCCCTCCCCATACAGATAACACACAGAAAAAAAATTAAAGCAGTAAAACAACCTCATAGTTTGACTATTATTTAGTGTTCCAGTTCAAGGCAAAAGGCTATGGAAGAATGACATAAAGCAATATACTGATTTCCTCTGCTGCTTTCTAGTCTACAAAATAATCAACACCATTAAATCTATTTCAGGAAACAAACTATATATCATTATGTCAACACTAAAGATAAACCACAAAATGGATTTATTTTTCTGGCAGATAAACACGTATTTGATATTCATTAGTTTTTAAGTCTTGTCTGTAATTATTTTTTAACTCTAATCATTTTATTTTTTACTTTATTTCAGTGGAACTTTCCTGCTTGCCAATAATGCCTATCAATAAAGTATGGTAATAAAAGTACAACAGTACAATAAACAAACAGAAATTCTAAGGATTGCTCATTGTTACCATATACCGCATCAGTCAACATAACAGAAACCAACAGAGAGACTATAAACAGTACCCTAGTTCTTTAATTGATTAATAAATCTTCCTCTTTGTAAGTACTAAACTCATTTATTATTTGGTCTTAACATATTCAATATTGATTCTGTACACAGACTTCCTGTATTTTTGTTGTATTTAACAACATCCTCATTTTAAATAATTTATAAATTTTTGTGATTATGTTTTTCACCGTAGGTATTCTAGACTTTAGGATCTAGTTGAGATTGTATGTTGTTTCAGTGTGCTCTGTGAGTACTGTTCATGTCTTTCCTCCTGTGAACCCCAAAATAGATACTTTGAGCACAGCAGCTTATGTCAAATGTTTTCTTGGGTGTTGAGTCTTGAAGTATCACCCAAGTAATTACTTACCATATTTGTGTAGGTAAATATGTGTTTGCTAGTCTAATTTCCTTGTCAGATAAGTGAAATGAATAAAATAGATAATTGAGATTGAATTCAGATGATAATGTTTCTATAAATTTATTTTCTGATTTAGAGGCTCTAGTTTCAAGAAATTGAACAACTGTATAATTACATTTACTATTGTGACAAATCCTCATTTCTCCCAAATATTTCCACTAAATGCCTCCCATATCAGTAAATATATTATATGAGGTCTGAATATTTATAGAATGTTTTGAGCTATAGATTTACTAGCTGTGTTATATAATGGCCAGTTCTATGTGTTGTAAAAATGCTGACAGCTTAAAATGCAATGAAATACAATTTCACAAGTTACTTCAGCAAAATACTTTTATTTGTAAGGATGTTAACATGTTTATTTATTCTGTGAAATAAACCAGAGATTTAATGTGCTAATAAAGAATGAAGAGTATTAGGAAGAAAGACACATCATGTACTGGCCTGATGTGTGTTTGAGTGTCTTATATATATTTGGTTTTGGATTGACAACAGAGCAACAGAGACATAAAAGGATCAGTTAACCAGACTCTTGGAACATGCACTAACCTTGGAAGTAGAGTTATTAGGTTGGAGTTCTGCCTCTGTTGCACTTTGAAATCGGGAAAGTATAGTCTGGGTGCCATGGCTCTCGGCTGTAATCCCAGCACTTTGGGAGACCGAGGCAGGTGGATCACGAGGTCAGGAGATCAAGACCATCGTGGCTAACACAGTGAAACCCCATCTCTACTAAAAATACAAAAAATTAGCTAGGCCTGATGGCGGGCGCCTGTAGTCCCAGCGACTTGGGAGGCTGAGGCAAGAGAATCGCTTGAACCTGGGAGGCGGAGGTTGCAGTGAGCTGAGATGGCGCCACTGCACTCCAGCCTGGGTGACAGAGTGAGACTCCATCTTAAAAAAAATAAAAATAAAATAAATTGGAAGTGTATAATTAGGATAATTATATAGAAAAATAAGGAAGAATCCTTTCAAATACAGTACTTAATCTTTTTGGCTTCTATTTCTCTAAATGTTCAAGTAAGGGATAAGTGAGTTGAGAATTAGTGACTTGCTAATTTTGTATTTAAAATCTAACAGATTTGATATTTTTGAAATGCCTTCAGATTCCTAAATATTTATAACCATCTGGATACCCCTAAGTGGGGAGAAGACAAAAGCAAAATAGAATAATGATAACAAACAGCTGGCACCTTTCCTCCTTCCTACCTACATAGTTGGAAAACCCTGAGTATCCTATAATGCAAATGTGTACTCTTAGGTAAAGCTTCCAGATTTTCCTAAAATGTAATCAGTTTAATACTCCCAGAAAGACATATGTATTAATCCCAGAGTTCTATACTCTAAAATAAGCTATCATAATTAAGTCAGTCTTATGACATCAGATTCCCACTTGACTCTGTTTAGGTTTCTTTGGGAAGACATACACACGTTCCAAATTGGATAGACTGATGCCCAATACTTTCTAAACTCCTGAGGATAATGCTAAAAGTGGCCTGTTTCAAATAGATACTGTCAATTACTCATCTACATATTTGTTAGAGAAAGAAAATAAACACTAGAGAAAATACAAATACTGAAGCTTGTGAGATAACCATCCTTTAAGGGATGTTCTGCTTGTTCTAGTTATATGATTTCTACTGTAAATATACTTGTAAAATGAAGTTTTAGTATGCCACAGATATATAAGCTTTGATTCTCATTTATCTGTAGGGAATTTAAGTGCCTCACCCAAAGAGAAAAATACTTAGCTGATGCACTATGACACTCTGGGTCTCAAACAATTGCAAGACATTTCTAGTCTTTTCCTTTGAGACTTGGATTTCTTCCCAAATCTGTACTCACGTCTGCCACAGCCAAATGAATGGAGCTGACACTGAAGTTGAAGCCTGCTTATCCCAGATCTAATCAAATATATTTGGTCCATGAGAGCATGAGATAAACTGATTCATTCTTAAAATAGCCAATCACTGCCACTGAACCAGAGCAATGAATAACCTAATCTAAGTGAGGGAGAAGTATCCTGTTTATTTTGTGTGGTTCCTGTTGATAAGATTTTAGCAGAGAAGTATGGGTTTTAAAATAAATGCTGTGGGCTGTCCAACTTTTGAAAAACACTTTTAAGCTTCATATTAAAATTAATATTTCATTTCTATCCATTAATATTTATATGCAATGTAACATAATATTAAATGTCAAATGTTTGTTATTTTCAATAGCTATTTGTGGTTAGGTTCTTAATTGTATAATTAAATGCTTTCAAGTATTTCTTGATATCAACTTTTATTTGGTAACTTTAGTTCCAGATAGTAGTTAGAGATAATTAGTAAGAAGACAAAATTTGGTTGCAATCTATTTTCTCAATTTTAGTTAATATTTTTCACATATCATAAGATAGAAATATCTTAATGGTTCCTTTTTAAAATATTTTCTTTATTTTAATTTAAGAAATTTCAATAGGTTTTTGGGGAACAGGTGGTGTTTGGTTACATGGATAAGTTCTTTAGTGGTGATTTCTGAGATTTTGGTGCACCCATCACCTGAGCAGTCTACACTTACCTAATGCACAATTTTTTATCCCTCAACTCACTCCCACTTTTTCCCCTGAATACCTAAAGTCCATTATATCATTCTTATGCCTCTGTGT
>NW_012102898.1:2553680-2555849 GCF_000951045.1 Mandrillus leucophaeus | reverse complement strand
CCATATTTTTCAAATTGTGAATTATGCTGCTTTAAACACATGCATGCAAGTGTCTTTTTCACATAATGACTTCTTTTCCTCTGGGTGGATTCCCAGTAGTGAGATTCGTGGATCAAATGGTAGGTCAAAATTTAAAATGTTATAAACCAGGGATTCATTTTCTTTTGTAACTTGAGGCAGGTGGTAGACCAAAACTCGCCAAATACATTGCCATCATATTTTGTCTATTCAGACAAGTAAATGAATTATTGTGTAGCAAAAATTTTTAATAATATTTTTGTACTTTCCAGAAAAATTAAAAGAAAAGTTCAATTATGAAAAGAAAGGTGTACTTGTTTGAATATTCTATTTCCAGACTGAAATTCTCAGAAGTTGATAATACCAAGTTGACTGCTTACATTCCTTTTAGAAATTTGGGAGGATATTGTTCCAATCCAAAACTTGTATTTGGTTTCAAAATGGACAATACTGAACTGTGAGGGGGCAGGTCTGCTTTATATATTGCTAAGCTTTTTAAAATACGAGAGAAATATTATTTGTTTCTGCCTCTACATGAAATATTATGTCCAGAGGCAGGGATGTGACAGTGAACCCTAATCTGTCTTATACCTAGATGGGTTTCTGTTATAAAGCCTTGAAAGGAAAAAAAATACACATATCTCAAAACTTGTTTTCTTTATTTTGACTACACTACCGAGATCTAAGTACCAGATCAAGGAAAACCCATTTTGGGGTCTTTTGGGAGATGTTGAGAATAGACTTAACATTATTTTTCTGTGCCCAGAGAAGAAACATCCTGAGAAAATATAGTGAGATGGCTATGGCTAATGTAATATTTGACTCCACACATGTAGCTGTGCTTACTTTTTTCGTTACATGTAACTCTCTTATGATTACAAAGCAGGTGAAGCTTTCAATCATGTTTGAAAATGTATGCTTAGATTGATCTATTGTTTAGAGTTAGGCATTGTGAAAAAAAGCAGTCTTGGCCATTTCAGTATAGTTACATTTTCCCTAATACACTAGCTTTGTTTAACTGGCTTGAGTTCTTGAGCAAACTCTGGGCACATGTAATATGTTTTCTTCACCCTTTTATTTTAAAATAATTAGATATCCACAGAAAGTTGGACAAAAGTACAGGGAGATCCTATGTACTCTCCATTCTTTCTCCCCCAATAACATCTTGCATATAGTATACCATGAAATTCATATTTGTACAATCTATGAAGCTTATTCAGATTTCTAAAGTTATTTGTGCACTTATCTGTGTGTGTGTGATTGTGCATGTATATATAGTTCTATGTAACTTTATCACGCAGGTAGCTATATCTAACTACGACAATCAAGATGCAGAACTGCCCTAGCACAAGTCTCCCTAGTGCTACACTAAACAGAAACCCTTACAGAGGGCATCTGCTCTTATGTATTTCGTCTCTATGATTATTTGATTTTAAAAATGTTGTATAGTTATATAGTTTCCACGAGGTTTGTCCAAGTTGTTGCATGTATCAACATGTCAATTCTTGTTATTGTTGAGTAGTATTCCCTCACATAGATACTTCAGTTTGTTTAACCATTCACCCATTGAAGGACATTTGATTTAACTTTTGGCTTATTATAAACATTTGTGTACAGATTTCTACAATAACAAAAATGTTCATCTTTCAGGGATAAATACTCCTGGGTAAAATTGCTGATTTGTGCGATAAGTCTATTTTTAAGTTTAAAAAAATCCTGACATTAAGGAGTGGATGTCTTGTTTTACATTTGTACGAATGTACAATGCATGAATGATCCAGTTTTTCTATATCTTCATCAACATATTTTTACATTAACTGTTCTGAATGGTGTTTAGTGATATTGCATTATGGACTTAATTTATACTTCCTCGATAGCTAATGATACTGAACATCTTCAATGCTTAGATATTCACTGTATATTGCCTTCAGTGAAAAGGTCTGTTTATTTCTTTTGCCCATTTTCTAATTGGATGTGTTTGTTTATTTGTTTACTGTGAGATTTGAGAGTTTATTATATATTCTACATAAAAGCCTTTTGTTTGATGTGTGGTTTGCAAATATTTTCTCACTGTCTGTAATTTGTCTCTTTAGCCTGCTAACAGAGTGTGTTGAAAAGAAGCAATAGTTTGTATCTTTTTTTTTTTTTTTT
>NW_012102898.1:2544063-2553530 GCF_000951045.1 Mandrillus leucophaeus | reverse complement strand
TTTTTGTATTTTAGTAGAGACAGAGTTTCACCATATTGCCCAGGCTGATTGTGAACTCCTGAGCTCAGGCAATCCGCCTGACTCAGCCTCCCAAAGTTCTCAGATTACACGTGTGAGCCACCACTCTCGACCTGTATTTTCAAAAGAGTCAAGTTTGTTATTTTTTTCTATTATGGATCATGCCTATGTATATCCTGAAGATTTTATTCAATGTCTTTTTTCCTATAAAAGTATGATTTTATAATTACATTTGAGCCTTTGATTTTTTATGGGTTAATTTTCATATGAGGTGTGAACCTTATACTAGATCATTTCCAGTGTGTATGCTTTTAATTTTTTTTCTTACCTTATTTCCCTAGCTAGACTGTCTAGTGTTATGTTGAATAAAACTTGTAAGAGAAAACATCCTTGCAATTTTCCTGATCTTAGGATAAAAGAGGAACTTAGTCTTATTAAATACAATGTGAGCTGTAGGGTTTTTGTGTATATGCTTTATGTAGTACAGGAAGTATCTTCTAATTCTAAATTCCTGCAAGTTTATATAATAAATGTTTTGGGATTTTGTTGAATGCTTTTTCTGTATCACTGATATGATTGTAAAGAAATTTTTTCTATATTCTGTTGATATGGTGGATTACATGGTTTCATTTTTGAATATTTAACCAGCCTGCATATCTTGAATAAAGCCCACTTGACCGATGTAATTTTTATACATTGCTGAATTAATTGTATAATATTTTGTTAAGAATTTTTGCTCTTAAGTTTATGAGACAGATCACTTTGCTATTTTCTTGCTTTGTACTATCCTTTTCTGGTTTTGGTATCAAGGCAACACTGGCCTTATAAAATATGTTGAGAAATGTTCCTTCCCCTTCTATTTCCTGAAAGATTGCATAAAATTTGTGTTAACTTTTCTTTAAGTGTTTGGTAATTTTCTTAAAGCCATCTAGGCTTGGGAGCAGGTTAGATATTCAGGTGATATATTCCATCTTGGTTAAGTTTCTTTATCCTCCCCATATTTAAGGCATAATCTTCTCAAATATTTCCTTTGGATTCATTTAGCATCACATCAGATGGTGTTCATTTTAATTAAACAACAAAATAGGATCTAAAAAACTCGTAAGGAGTAACACAGTCTATTGCATAGATCTCTGTTTTTATGCATCTCATTGTTTTTCCTTTCCTCTATTAACATATTCTTTTTATTTAGAGAGCTTCCTTTAGCTATGATTTAATGGTAGATCTACTGAGAATAAATTATCTTAGTTTACTTGCTCTGGGAATGTTTTTATTTCCCCTTGCTTCTGGAAGGATGTTTTCATTGAATATTGAATTCACTGTTGACAGTTCTTTTATTTAATCACCTGAAATATATTATGCTACTTCCTTCAGGCCTCAGTGGCTTTAGATTAGGTATCTGCTGTCATTTAAATAAGTATTCTTTTTAGGTAAGACACCCTTTTTCTCTTTGCTTTTATGACTTCTTTCCATGTTCTTACCTTGTACTTTTTAAACTCTAATTTGCCTTGGTGTGGGTATCTTTTGGTTTTATCCTGTGTGAGCATCTTTCCCTTTCTTGGTGTATTACGTATTCGACAGATGTGCAGTAAATTATTTCTTTGAGTCATTTTTCAGTTTCATATTCTTTCTCCTTGTTTTTTTTTTTTTTTTTTTAACTTCAGTGGCATGAATATTATTAGATCTTTTTGTGTTGTCCCAAAAAATCACAATGATTTTTGATTCTGTTACTTTTTTAGTCTTTTTTTTTTTTCTGTGTTGACCAAATTTTTTTGACTGCTTATAAATTTCACTGATTCTATCCGATATCATTTCCACTTCACTACTCAGGTCATCCAGCATGGTTTGTCATAGTTGTTACTGTGTTTTTCAGTTCTGTAATTTCCATTTGTTTCTTTTCCAAAAACTGTTATTTTTCTGAGATTTTCTATCTCTTCTTTTATTTCTGAGAATTTATAATGGACTGATGAAACATTTTCATTATGGCTGTTTTAAGATCGTTGTCAAATAATACTAAAATATGATTCATCTCAGCATTGATGTTAGTTGATTGTCTTTCTCATCAGATTGTGAATGTCTCCGTCCCTGGTATGATGAGAGGTTTTGGACTAAATCATGGACTTCTAGATATTATATTAGCAGACTTTTGATCTTAATTAAGTCATTGATTTCAGCATTCGGTTGCCCTTCTTCGGCTCAGTGTGTAGGTTCTAGCCCTCTTTTGTGTTTTAGAATTTCAATGTAGTTTTCAGATCCCTTGCACTGTTTGCCTGTCTGCTTCATTTTCCTAGCACTGCTGCATCCCCAGCTTGATCCCTGCTTGTGTTGCCTCTAGGTTTCCTCAGTGGTTTCCTGAGCTACATCCTGGAGGTGGAAGGGGGCATGTGGGGAAAAGCTGCTGGACTTGCTCAGTCTCTTTCACTGGTAGAGGACTGGCAGACATTGGGCCTGGATATCCATATACCTCTAGATGGAGGGCTTGGAGACACCAGGCTTTACCACTGTGGGATAATCAGCCCTACCACCACCCTGAATGTGCAGCGGAGATAGGGGGATCCACGCTTAGTGTCTATTGGGCCACGCCATTCTTTGTCATTTGGCCAGAGAGGCAGGCTGTTTTTATTTTGGTGCTGACAATTTGAGGTTTTAGGCCTCTCTAGTGCCCAATTCAGTTAATGGTAAATGAACAGAAAACCCAGACAAGCCACTGCAATACCATTCTTTGAATCTTGAAATCTCAAGAGCCTGGTACTCTTTGTCTTTCCAGCTTTCGGAGTCCTTTTATGGACTCCGAAATAGACATTGTATCATTCTGAGTAGTTAGTTAAAGTTAGAGGGAGGAACCAAAAAAAATGAATCTGTACCATCTCATCTGGGCATGTGTAATACATATTGAGTCAATGGACATAGTATGTATGTTTCCATATCAATAAACATACCAGCTTAATATACTGATATTAATAAGACAGGTAGATCATTTTCAACGATGGTGTTGAGCACAATAGGCAGAGGACAGAAAGAACTACAAAAACAGAAACTACCATCGTAAAGTACAATGCATTTCTCCAGACATGTGCAATATTGAAGGGAGTTGAAGATTTATATCTCTGTCTTCTCGGCTAGTCACAGTAAACATTCCCCACTTAAATCAAAAACTTAGTATTAGGAATGGTGAATCTAGTACATTTAATAAATTACATATACCCTTTAGACACTTAGGGTTTTCTGAGTTTTATGTTTTGCCAATTAAGTACATGGTTTTTTGTTCCTCTCAATGCTAAATTAAGTGGAATAGGTAGATTTTAGTTGTTTCCTATTTCTGGTAAAATGTAATAATATTAAATTATATAAGACAGTTAAACTTCAGATAAAAACAAAACAAAATTGATAGCAAATGTTTTAGCGGAAATTCCATTACTAAACCGGAGGAGTAGTGGGAAACGAACAATCATCTGGAGATTAGAAGAAATATATTGGGAGAGGAAAAGGGGAAGATGTCAAGTAGGTACTTTCATCCTGACCTCTTCAATTCACCTAACTCTTTAAATTAAAAGTGAATAACATTTTGTTTCGTATTATTGGTCGACTTAGTTAACCTGGTTTTTATTTTCCTGGTATTTGGTATATTTGAAGTCAGAATGAATACACGTAACTACTGGTTTTTGGTAACACAAAATAGCTATTAGAAAAAAAAACTGCTTGTATTTCATTGCTTATAGAATTTATTTGTTATCAATTATCAAATAATAAGATCTCCCCAAATAACACAGCATTGGGTATTTTTCTTTAAGGGGAGTTTTAGATACTTATTTTGCTAGCTTTTTCATATTAAGAGTTAATTACAAGTAGAACATTATAATACTCTAAAGGGTCAGGTGTCAGGATATTCGAGTGTTTTTTAAATTATTCATTGAGTGGAATACTTAGGTCCCAATTCTCTCTAAAAGACTCATAGGATATTATACAGTTTTTATATGTTGGTATGAAAAAAGGTTAACTTGTTTGTTTTTATTTTCTCTAAATGAGATCTTAAAATTTATGGCAGATGATGGATCAGAGGACTGTTATTCAAATATGACATTTAAATCACATCTCAGTCTAGAGCTTGCAGTGGCTTTCATATCTTGACAAGATTGGTTATTTACAATCAGAGCTCTATCTCGGGATTCATATGTTTGGATTCCTTCTATATCTCCTTGAAATATTACATTTAGCTTCATGTTTCCTCCCAATTCACTTTGAGAACTGAATTACTTAGATTGATATGGTGTAGTGGAATAAAAATGGCATTTAGATTCAAGAGACCACATTTGAATTCTAACTTCACCACATAGCAACTGTATATGCTTGTCAAATCTTTTAACTTCTCTGATTCTTACGTTTCTTACCAACCCCCTGCCCCAACAACAACAACAAAAGATGATTACAATCGTTTTCCCTCTGGGTACCTCACAGTCTTGTCAGAAGGATGAATATGGGATGATACGATGTAAACACACTTTGGAAATTATTATATTATGATTACTGTTTCTAAAACTGTCTCTTTACAAGTAACTTGCAGCTAGATAGAACTAAGCTCAAAGAGGCATCATGCTGTCGTGAGGCATGAGGGTCACCTGGCAGAGAGTATATCAGAAGACAGCCTCAGTCCCCGACATGGGTCATCCAGTCCCATCTCCAAGGCCTGGGTTTGCTATGTCCCAGCAATTAAGCCCTAACAGTGACAAGAAATACAGACCAGCTACTTCCTCGACTGCTGCTGAGAGTCGGGGCATTTCTTGACAGGAGCTCTGTATCTGAGGTTTGCCTCAAACTTCTACCTTGACCTCTATTTTCTGCTCACACTTTGCTCCATCTTTTGAACTGATGTCAAACCAAAGCCTCATTCTTTAATCTGTCTCCAGAAAGCCTTAAAGGAGACAGGTCAAAAGTATATAAGAAGGGTGACATCTGTCAGCTTGTGGAATTCATCTGGAAGGACTCAACCTGTGGGTTTACTTGTTTCAGGGAAACATGAGTAAAAATGGCAGATTGAAAACCAGAAGTCAAGGATCAAAGTTACCCTCCAGGGATTTGTAGAATGGACATACTTTCCTTGGTAAGTTTGAATATTTTATAGAAATACAGCTCCCCTGCTACAAAGCCAAAGGATATTTATTTGTATGTAATTTGAGAGTCAAAGAGACACTTCTAAATGGTAGCATTCTTCATTCAGCTGTCAACAATTCAGCGGCTGAAGTAAATTGTACTTATTGGCAAGGGCCAAGCTTTAAGCAGTTTGATAGTAATTTAACATATTCCAGGAAAGAATGATAATCCATTGACGGAAAATCATATGTTCCCCCATGCAGGGAATATAGCTTCACTAAAATTCTTCTTCCAAAAGGGTGTCTGTATTCTCCTGATATTTCAGTACTGGTTGGGAATGGGACATCTTCCCCTGTCAGGGATCTACTTCATATTCTTGATCCCTGGTTTAATATACTTCTTGACGCTGAACGATTATTTATCTGCTCTTTATGTCTTATTTTGCACTTGAAATCTGCTTTCCTAATTATGTCTTCTTTGTGACCTGGACCTAAACATATCTACCATGTCTAGGCTCATATGAAGCTCCAGAAGGTCAACTTGAAGGGAGACAGGTGTGTGCAAGGAAATAAACATGATTGAGAAGCTGGAACATTCACTTTAGTCTCAGTTTCTCAACTAGCTTCATTTATGATCTTAGACAAATACGTCTCTCAATGAATCACCATTTTTTATCCCTTAGGAGTTAGGCAGGGTAGATGAGGAATTTTTTTTTTTTTTTTGAGAGGCAGGATTTTGCTCTGTCACCCAGGATGGTGTGCAGTGACACAATCACGGCACATTGCAGCCTTCATCTCCTGGTTTTAAGTGATCCTCCTGCCTCAGCCTTCCAAGTAGCTGAGACTACAGGTACGTGCCACTATGCCCAGTTAACTTTTTTTTTTTCTCTTTTTTGTATAGATGGGATCTCACTATGTTGCCTAGGTTGTTCTCAAACTCCTAGGCTCAAGTGATCTGCCCATCTTGGGCTCCCAAAGTTCTAGGATTATGGATGTGAGCCATTGCACCTGGCCCAAGGAAGTTCTTAAAACATAATTAGCAAACAGTAGGAGTACATGTTCACATCATTGGCAGTAAAGTTGGACTACTTGTATTCAGTCCTGTCTCAACCAAACACTTGCTGTATGCGCTTTAACAAATTAGTTATCTTACTCCATTTGTGCTGTTATGACAGAATATCATGAACTGAGTGTCTTACAAACTACAGAAATTCATTTCTCACAGTTTTACGGGCTGAGGAGTTTAAGGTCATGATGTCCGCAGATTCCGTGTCTAGTGAACACCCTCTTCCTGGATTATAGACTTCTCACACTTTCCTGACATGGTGCAAGGAACAAGGGAGCTTTCTGGAGTCTCTTTATAAGAGCACTAATCCTATTCATGAGGACTCCATCCTCATGCCTAATCACCTCCCAGAGATCCCACCTCCAAATACTATCATATTGGGGATTAGGTTTCAGCATAGAATAGTGGAGAAACACAAACATTTAGTTTAAAGACTTTACTCTCTCTAAACCTTTCTTTCACCCTCTCCCTTTACAATGGGGACACTATTTTTTAAATAATAGATTGGAGCTTTTATTAGGCATTGAAAATATAGAACTAAACAAGGAAAATGTTGTTCCATTCTGTATCTTGAATTCTGCTTGGGGAAAAATAAGCAAACAATACAAAATAATTGGAGACTTTTTGTTGCTGTTGTTGTTGGTGGTGTTAAGTGCTATGAAGAAAATAAACTAGTACTTGGAGAAAAAATACTAGAGGAAGGGCCCCATCTTAATCAGGGTGGTTAGAGGCCCCTTCTCTGAGGAGATGCCATTGACAAGAACCATGAAAACTGAGAAGGAACTAGGAAAAAATATTCTTTAGATCCGCATAGGCCAGTAAGTGAAAATTTCAACAAAGGTCTTCTTGGTCAGTGGTAGGTACCAAAAAAAAAATTGCATGAATAAGACACAAATGATGATTTATGCAGGAAATGACTTATCCAGAGCTACATAAGCCAAATAATAAATTTGAATTTTCTTCCTAAGTGTAGGTCTCTTTGATACACATTGATATGGAGAATATCAGTGTATCAAATATATGGAGAATAGGCTGGAGGCAATATCTGAAAATTGAAGATCAGTTAAGAGAACAGTGCAATGGCTTAGAACGAGAAGCTTCCACTTTAAACTAGGAAGATTGCAGAGGAGATAGAGTCATATGTAAACTATATTTTTACAATATTTAGACCTGTTGGCTTGGTGGAAAATATATATTATTATTACTATAAATACTATAAATATTTACTTTATCTTTAATATTACTCACTAATCATATGAATAGTAGATTTTATCTTCAAAAAGTTAAATATGCTAAGCCTCTGTCATGAGGCTTTCTTTTTTCAGGCATAAAAATCAAGTTAAAAGAAAAGTACTAGTCTCTATATACGTAAGTAAGAAAAAAGTGCCAGGTTGATCCATGAAGATGCAAATGTTGAAAACATTCAGCATTTCTTGCACAATCACTAAAAACTTGTTAAAATAGGAACTATATGTTTTTGCTTAAGTCACATAAAAGAAGAAAGAATTCCCAAATTTCAGAAGACTATTGATTCTTATTTATTACTTCATAAAAATATAAGGCATTTAAATTGAGTAAAGTCTCCTTTAAATTGGTGAGTCTTTTCAGTCCAAAAACTGATGCAAATTTTATGGTATTATGAACTGTTATTGAGTCCTCAATTTAACAAATTGAAATGATCACCAGTATACATCATTCCATACCATAAGATGAAAGCTTTACTTTACATTATATAAATTTCGTTCTGTCTCAAGAATGGAAAGAAAATATCTTGTCTAATTACACTTTAAAAGACAAAATATTTTCCAGCAGTATGCTTTAATTCATAATTAGTGAACACAGAGTTACAAATATAATTAAGACAGAAAATTGTATCAAAAAGTGTCTGCACTTTCAGTCTACTTAGGTACAATAAAAAATTAGACACTTTTTAATCAGTGATGCAGTGGTAAAATCAACTTTAAAGCTAAATAAGCCTGGATTATAATTTCAAAAAATAAACATTTTTAGAAATTAAGTAAGTATATAATAAAGATCTAGACTGCCTTTATTAGTTGCTTGTAACATTAAGAAATGAATTTTTTTAATTGAATTTCACAAAGACAAGAATCACTTTTAAAATTATGGAACTAACCTTGAAAATATATATTTGCCATAGACTACTGCTAGATTTAAAGTATGAAAGAAAAAGGAAAAGCATGATTATTAAACTGTTTTTGAAGAATTCATTTCAAATAAAATTTACTGACAAAGTGTTTTGATCCTCATCGATAAAAAAAAAAGATTTTTCAATTATGAAAGGACAGTTAAATAACCTATTATATCTGAAAGTATTAGTTATATCCTCTAAATGTCAATTACCTTTCTTGGTGTGTAAATTCAATTTTTAATGTAATTAAATACATTTGGAGCATCTCTTTGTTTATAAACTTCTTAGAAGTTTAAATTAGGATTAAACAAAATATGGTCCAAATGTATTTAAGTACATTACAAATTGAATTTATATTAAATATATTTGGAGCATTTCTTTGTTTATAAGCTTACTTTAAAGTTTAAATTAGAATTAAAGAAATACTCCAAATGTATTTAAGTACATTAAGAATTAAATTTGTATTTTATAACTACTGAACTACTAGTGATATTTTAAGTGAGAATATGTCTGTATATAGAGTACCTTTATAACTTCAAAAGGCATGTAATAAGCAAGCATGTTTATTTTTTCTACATTTTTTGGTCAATGTCATCTAAAAATATCAAGATAAATACTTTATGTCCTGATAATTATTTCAGGAGAAAGCATGAAGTAGAAAGTCAAAGTTAGTCATGATATTGAATTCATGAAATTTCTGATGACATATGTGATTTATTTTGATAATATTTACTTAATTATTCTAGCTATAAAATGAGATTATAAATGCAGGTACCTTATTGGGATATGGAGTACATTTTATGAGAAGGTGTCTAACTGCTGAAAGTTGCCATTGCTAAATGCTCAATCTAGGATATTGAATGTCATAATAATAATTAAAAAATTAAAATAAATAAACTTGTTGTTTCAGTCAGGAAGTCTGAAGTCTAAAGGATATAAGCAAAAGTTAACCATGACAATAGAGTGAGTTTTCCATAACCCAGTATCATTGAGTCCCTCATCCCTAAAATTTCTCTTTTTCTTTTTCCATGATCGTGGAAGGTTTCATAAGTTTCCATGAAACATGGTCATTACATTTCAATGACTCCACTGCTTCACAGTATACAACCTCTAAATCTCTAAATTCAGTTATTTTTAAACACTAACT
>NW_012102898.1:2542805-2543523 GCF_000951045.1 Mandrillus leucophaeus | reverse complement strand
GTTTCAGCATAGAATAGTGGAGAAACACAAACATTTAGTTTAAAGACTTTACTCTCTCTAAACCTTTCTTTCACCCTCTCCCTTTACAATGGGGATACTATTTTTTAAATAATAGATTGGAGCTTTTATTAGGCATTGAAAATATAGAACTAAACAAGGAAAATGTTGTTCCATTCTGTATCTTGAATTCTGCTTGGGGAAAAATAAGCAAACAATACAAAATAATTGGAGACTTTTTGTTGCTGTTGTTGTTGGTGGTGTTAAGTGCTATGAAGAAAATAAACTAGTACTTGGAGAAAAAATACTAGAGGAAGGGCCCCATCTTAATCAGGGTGGTTAGAGGCCCCTTCTCTGAGGAGATGCCATTGACAAGAACCATGAAAACTGAGAAGGAACTAGGAAAAAATATTCTTTAGATCCGCATAGGCCAGTAAGTGAAAATTTCAACAAAGGTCTTCTTGGTCAGTGGTAGGTACCAAAAAAAAAATTGCATGAATAAGACACAAATGATGATTTATGCAGGAAATGACTTATCCAGAGCTACATAAGCCAAATAATAAATTTGAATTTTCTTCCTAAGTGTAGGTCTCTTTGATACACATTGATATGGAGAATATCAGTGTATCAAATATATGGAGAATAGGCTGGAGGCAATATCTGAAAATTGAAGATCAGTTAAGAGAACAGTGCAATGGCTTAGAACGAGAAGCTTCCACTT
>NW_012102898.1:2539705-2542755 GCF_000951045.1 Mandrillus leucophaeus | reverse complement strand
GAAAAACACATTTTAAAATACATTGGAATCAATTGTGTGACAGAAAGAGCATAAGCAACTTTCAGTGTTACTGAGAATAACAGAATTATTAAAACTTAAAGCCTCAGTGTTAAGAGGCTGTGTTGTATCATGCTAATTATATATGGATTTTTTAAACATGAGTTTTCATCACTATGATTATATAGAACTTCTTATATGTGATCTACAGAAACTGGGAAAATAACAGCTATTTCAATCATACAATCTGGAGCCACAGTGCTAACAGGTTTGACTCAACAATTAAGTGAAACCTGTCAGGAATAATAATAATAAAAAAAAAAAAAAAAAAGAAGACGATCTGCAGTTAAGAAATGAGCATTGAGAAGACATTGAGACAGAGACAGAGACAGGGGCAGAGAGAGAGAGAGAGAGAGTTCCTAACTCGACTTAAAAGCTGGCTCATTGCTTATGAACAACCGATACATTAAGATTCTTTATATTCCGCAGTTACAAAAAAAAAAAAAATGTTTTTAAATACAGAGGGGATAATGGATCACTTAACAAAGAAGCCACATTCTGAGAAATGCGTTGTTAGGTGCTTTTTGTCCTTGTGTTAACATCACAGAATGTGCTTAAACAAACCCAGATGGTACAGCCTCCTACACACCTAAGCTATACAGTATTGCATATTCCTCCTGGGCTACAGATATGTACAGCATGTTCTTGTACTAATTTCTATGGGAAAATGCTATACAATGGTATTGTTGTATCCAGATGTATCAAAACATAGAAAAAGTATCTACAATAAAATACAGTATTAATACCATAATCTTATAGGACCACTGTCATATAAGTGGTCTGTTGGTGACCAAAACCTCAATATGGGGCATGGAACTGTAACTGAAATAACCTAGCTTACTTAACAATATCTATAGAAAATATAGGGAAACATACTAAAAGTAGTCAAGTCAAAGTCTGTTAATACTCATCTTTTCAGGTTGGGACAAGTAAATGTAAAGTTGCCTTAAGATGTAAGAAGCTGGTCATGAACAGGTATATTTCTAATGAACTGTAAGAGTCCTTAAAGTTTTTGAGGACATTTTCTTCTGGAGATGCAGGACAAAGAGCCAGCTAACAATGAAAGACCATCCCCTAAAATAACAACTTACTTCCTCTTTCTCGGCTTCCAAACTAAAAATGATATTTGAAGACTGAGACATAATCATAGGTCAGGTAAACAAACTTTTCAAAAACTCCTTATACATGAGAACATATGCTACATAAACATGATGTATGGACCCCATTGTTTTTCTTTCCTCTTTATATATGGATTTAACAAAGCAATCAGGATTTAGGATAAAATAAAATATGAAAGACCATAACTAGCCTACTTTTATAGATCTAGAGATTTTTGACTCTATTATTCTGTGCAAGGGTTATTAATAAAATGAAACTCATTGTGTAAACATTTGCAAAAAGATGATAACTGTAAATAAAGACAATACTCAGTGTGACCACATAGCATTGCTGAGGGAGTTACCTGAGACCCCTGTATCTTTACATCAAAGCCAAACTTACTCGAATCAAAGACCCCCTAGTGCATATTCTCTGTGCATATAAAAGTTCTTTTTTAGTTTTATGAAATGGAAGTAAAAGTGGACATTTAAAAAACATGTTTAAACATTTCCTCTGGCATGCTTTAGGCTTCATTGTTAGCAAGAATTCTTTAGGGAACCATCTGTCTGTGAATGACCCCGCCATACCTGTTAGAAAGGGAAGGCTTGTGCATAAATATAACAGAAACATTTAGGAAAGGCAGAATGAGAGCCTGCTGCGTTGTCATTATCCCTAAAAGAGAGATGCTTAGACCCAGAAATCTGAAATGCGGTGACAGTTATATATAAACTCAGATTTATGTCATTGGACATCCATGAAGGATACAAAAATCATCCAGCACATTAAGCCCTCCTCACATCTAATGTTCATAAAATAATTCATTTATTCTTTTATTTCCTTTTTTCCTTCTTTTTTTCTCTTTCTCTTTCTGTGTTTCTTTTTCTTTTCTTTCTTTCTCTTATTTATTGTATTCATTGATGACACATTTGTACCAGTTGTTGTCCTAAGTACTAAGGTTTACATGTGGGAAAAATAATCTTGACTCTCATGGAATTTATATCTTTTGGAACTATGGGAACTGGAATGAAAAGTATCAAAATTTAAGATGCTCTTAGACATCCAAGTAGATATGAATTGTTGTGAGTTGAACATTTTAGTTTAGTTCGAGGGATAGATCCAAACTAGAGATAAAATTGGCAAGTCAATACTATATGTTTGTTATTTAAAGCCACGAGAGTACATTTTATCTCTTTCCTAAATGACTAAAAAGGAAAGAAGTCCAGAAACTGGTCCTTTTCACAACTTTAAGGATCAAGGGAGGCATCAGAAATGGAGGCTAAGATGTGCCAAAAAGTAAGAATAAAATTCAGGGGATTTCAATAACTAGGAAGAAAACAATAAAGAGAAATTTGAATGCTCCTATTTGGTCATAATGGATGAAAGGAAAAATTAACTATTGGATTGAACCATGGAGGTTGCTGATCTTGCCAAGAGCACGTTAGGTGGAGTTATGATGGCAAAATGATGATTAACATTGGTGCAAAAGAGAAATGGAGATACTAAATATCGGTAACTCCAAAAGTTTTGCTTTCAAGGAAAAAATTGGGACAATAGCTGGAGACGGAATTTAGGTCAATACTTGATATATTCATAAACTGGTAAAAATATGTGAAGAAAAGGAGAAAAATAATGATGGATGAGGAAAGGGGTATAATTGATGGGATGCTTTTCTTGAGAATATAAGTGAAATGGAGCTTAATGCACAAATAAATTACATGAAATTGTACAAGAGCACAGATATGTCTATTGGTAATTCTTTAAAAGAGGAAAAAGGCAGATAATACTAGAGGAGGTGTAAGTAGATGGGCAAATGTGGTAGAGCTGGCTTATAAAAAAATTCACTTATGGTTGTCTCTTCTTGTCCTGGTTAAATGGGAAACATGATCATCAACCTA
>NW_012102898.1:2531133-2536900 GCF_000951045.1 Mandrillus leucophaeus | reverse complement strand
GAGTGATAGGTGTCCAGAACTGGCCCTTTTCTGTAACCATAATTATATAGTTACAAAAGACCCTTCCCACCTCAGTTTCTTAAATTTCTGTCCCTCAACAATGTAAGCATGAAGGATATAATAATTTTCTAAATGTCTATAATGTTTTAAACCAATAAAATTGGTCATCTGATTTATAACATTGGTTTTCAAAAAATTTCTCTAACCTTTAATTTATAGTAACATAAGTGTACATAAATACTTGAAAAGCGTATATATGGCCATGCTTATAATTACAGTGGTATTATTACTCTAAGAAGTATTCTTTGAAACTGCAAATCACAATAATTACCGTATCTTTGTCTATATAATATTATTACATCTGTATTCATTTCTAACCTATTGTTTAACTATTTGTCAGTTTCTATATTTTATTTTTAAATCTTGAAACATGAAATTTTTATTCACATAAAATAAGTAAATGAATTGGACATATATTTGAGAAGATTTTAAGAGGAGAGTGTTCTAAAGATAAGTTTAGGGCTGTTTTATTTAAAACTTAAATAAATATATTCAGAATCTCAACATTTTACTCAAAATGTAAAATTTATATTATACCAGAACTTCAAGGTTTAATTTTTTTCTTTTAAAAAAAACATGATATCCAAGAAGCAAAATTTTGGCATATTTGTAGTATCTATTAATTATAATGAAAGCCTTAGAATACCTATTTGACAGCTCTTTTTGCAAAAGTGTACAGCACATTATTTTTAATCATTGTTGTATTGCTTTAAAAATTTTAAATTCGTGGTATACAGTGTTTAGAAACATAAAATTCAGAGTAGTTCAGGTTAAAGGACTTTCTGTTTGAACATTCCCATGGTTTTCCTCAACATTTTGTCCTAATTTTTAGACAGAGAAACAAACATCATTTATAATTAATTATTTTTTAAAAATGCTCTTTAACTTTCAAAACATTTCTTGCTGAAAAATGAAGCTAAAACAAAAACAGCCTGTTGCACTTTTTATATCTAAGGGGATATTTAAAAAACTAACAAGGCAACAAATGCCTCTGAAAAACACATTTTAAAATACATTGGAATCAATTGTGTGACAGAAAGAGCATAAGCAACTTTCAGTGTTACTGAGAATAACAGAATTATTAAAACTTAAAGCCTCAGTGTTAAGAGGCTGTGTTGTATCATGCTAATTATATATGGATTTTTTAAACATGAGTTTTCATCACTATGATTATATAGAACTTCTTATATGTGATCTACAGAAACTGGGAAAATAACAGCTATTTCAATCATACAATCTGGAGCCACAGTGCTAACAGGTTTGACTCAACAATTAAGTGAAACCTGTCAGGAATAATAATAATAAAAAAAAAAAAAAAAAAGAAGACGATCTGCAGTTAAGAAATGAGCATTGAGAAGACATTGAGACAGAGACAGAGACAGGGGCAGAGAGAGAGAGAGAGAGAGTTCCTAACTCGACTTAAAAGCTGGCTCATTGCTTATGAACAACCGATACATTAAGATTCTTTATATTCCGCAGTTACAAAAAAAAAAAAAATGTTTTTAAATACAGAGGGGATAATGGATCACTTAACAAAGAAGCCACATTCTGAGAAATGCGTTGTTAGGTGCTTTTTGTCCTTGTGTTAACATCACAGAATGTGCTTAAACAAACCCAGATGGTACAGCCTCCTACACACCTAAGCTATACAGTATTGCATATTCCTCCTGGGCTACAGATATGTACAGCATGTTCTTGTACTAATTTCTATGGGAAAATGCTATACAATGGTATTGTTGTATCCAGATGTATCAAAACATAGAAAAAGTATCTACAATAAAATACAGTATTAATACCATAATCTTATAGGACCACTGTCATATAAGTGGTCTGTTGGTGACCAAAACCTCAATATGGGGCATGGAACTGTAACTGAAATAACCTAGCTTACTTAACAATATCTATAGAAAATATAGGGAAACATACTAAAAGTAGTCAAGTCAAAGTCTGTTAATACTCATCTTTTCAGGTTGGGACAAGTAAATGTAAAGTTGCCTTAAGATGTAAGAAGCTGGTCATGAACAGGTATATTTCTAATGAACTGTAAGAGTCCTTAAAGTTTTTGAGGACATTTTCTTCTGGAGATGCAGGACAAAGAGCCAGCTAACAATGAAAGACCATCCCCTAAAATAACAACTTACTTCCTCTTTCTCGGCTTCCAAACTAAAAATGATATTTGAAGACTGAGACATAATCATAGGTCAGGTAAACAAACTTTTCAAAAACTCCTTATACATGAGAACATATGCTACATAAACATGATGTATGGACCCCATTGTTTTTCTTTCCTCTTTATATATGGATTTAACAAAGCAATCAGGATTTAGGATAAAATAAAATATGAAAGACCATAACTAGCCTACTTTTATAGATCTAGAGATTTTTGACTCTATTATTCTGTGCAAGGGTTATTAATAAAATGAAACTCATTGTGTAAACATTTGCAAAAAGATGATAACTGTAAATAAAGACAATACTCAGTGTGACCACATAGCATTGCTGAGGGAGTTACCTGAGACCCCTGTATCTTTACATCAAAGCCAAACTTACTCGAATCAAAGACCCCCTAGTGCATATTCTCTGTGCATATAAAAGTTCTTTTTTAGTTTTATGAAATGGAAGTAAAAGTGGACATTTAAAAAACATGTTTAAACATTTCCTCTGGCATGCTTTAGGCTTCATTGTTAGCAAGAATTCTTTAGGGAACCATCTGTCTGTGAATGACCCCACCATACCTGTTAGAAAGGGAAGGCTTGTGCATAAATATAACAGAAACATTTAGGAAAGGCAGAATGAGAGCCTGCTGCATTGTCATTATCCCTAAAAGAGAGATGCTTAGACCCAGAAATCTGAAATGTGGTGACAGTTATATATAAACTCAGACTTATGTCATTGGACATCCATGAAGGATACAAAAATCATCCAGCACATTAAGCCCTCCTCACATCTAATGTTCATAAAATAATTCATTTATTCTTTTATTTCCTTTTTTCCTTCTTTTTTTCTCTTTCTCTTTCTGTGTTTCTTTTTCTTTTCTTTCTTTCTCTTATTTATTGTATTCATTGATGACACATTTGTACCAGTTGTTGTCCTAAGTACTAAGGTTTACATGTGGGAAAAATAATCTTGACTCTCATGGAATTTATATCTTTTGGAACTATGGGAACTGGAATGAAAAGTATCAAAATTTAAGATGCTCTTAGACATCCAAGTAGATATGAATTGTTGTGAGTTGAACATTTTAGTTTAGTTCGAGGGATAGATCCAAACTAGAGATAAAATTGGCAAGTCAATACTATACGTTTGTTATTTAAAGCCACGAGAGTACATTTTATCTCTTTCCTAAATGACTAAAAAGGAAAGAAGTCCAGAAACTGGTCCTTTTCACAACTTTAAGGATCAAGGGAGGCATCAGAAATGGAGGCTAAGATGTGCCAGAAAGTAAGAATAAAATTCAGGGGATTTCAATAACTAGGAAGAAAACAATAAAGAGAAATTTGAATGCTCCTATTTGGTCATAATGGATGAAAGGAAAAATTAACTATTGGATTGAACCATGGAGGTTGCTGATCTTGCCAAGAGCACGTTAGGTGGAGTTATGATGGCAAAATGATGATTAACATTGGTGCAAAAGAGAAATGGAGATACTAAATATCGGTAACTCCAAAAGTTTTGCTTTCAAGGAAAAAATTGGGACAATAGCTGGAGACGGAATTTAGGTCAATACTTGATATATTCATAAACTGGTAAAAATATGTGAAGAAAAGGAGAAAAATAATGATGGATGAGGAAAGGGGTATAACTGATGGGATGCTTTTCTTGAGAATATAAGTGAAATGGAGCTTAATGCACAAATAAATTACATGAAATTGTACAAGAGCACAGATATGTCTATTGGTAATTCTTTAAAAGAGGAAAAAGGCAGATAATACTAGAGGAGGTGTAAGTAGATGGGCAAATGTGGTAGAGCTGGCTTATAAAAAAATTCACTTATGGTTGTCTCTTCTTGTCCTGGTTAAATGGGAAACATGATCATCAACCTAACGTAAGGATTAAAGGGGAGAATTGGTGAAGGTTTAAGATAGTTCAGAGCACAAAAGTGACAGCCACTAGAGAAGGATATTGAATAAAGACCTGCATTACAGGTATGATTCGGTATTATTATTACCTATGAGATATTAGGTATTATTACTCCCTATTATTGTATATAATACAGTATTAGAAGCCTATTTTAAGGGTCACATATTTAATAAGAAACAATCTAAAATTACTATGTGGATTCTTTTTCAGTCATTTTCAGTTGTATGTACAGATACATGGAGTAGACACAGTTACACTTTATCAGTGTCACAATTTAGTCTAATGGTATATTTAGGTATGTAAAGAGCTAATTAGACAAGTGGTTTGAGCATGTATGCAAGAGAATATTTTTAATAATTAGGCATGGGATGAAGAAAATAAGGAAGACAGGATGAATGTAAAGTACTATGAAAAGGTAGTAGGATCATTGGACTATTGGATCAGGGACAGATAAAGATTTGTTAAAAATTAGTATAACAAAGGGAATGAACTGCAAAGACTGGAGAAGGTGGGGAAAAGGTGATGTTTGTAAATTCAAGGTGTGTGTATTGCGGGGAGAGGGGTGGATTGTAATTATTGTTAAGACAAGGCCTAGTGGATGACCATTGTACTATTGCGGAGAGGGAACGAGATGGGGACACACAGCTATCTTTGATGAAGAGGAAGTAAAGAAGTGGAGAAACCCAGAAGGTTAGGAGGGGCATCTACGTAGGTTTATGACGGGATTGTTGTAGAGAATATCAGAGTGAGATTGTTTTTTAAATAGGAGCTAAATAACATGCACACTTTAGTAAGTTTAGATTCTTCGTAAAATATATCTTACACATGAGTATAAAAGAGGTTTTCCCATGCTGATATTTTTCTGTGAACACCTTTGTGCATTTCAGTAGTGTGGGCTTCTGTGTGTATTGTTTACTCATCCTCCAAGTGCCAACTTATCAGTTCTCAGGCAATTATAAGATATCCCATGTGCCACATATGGAATCTGCAGTGTCTTCTGATTGGTTTGGAAAGTAGCATACTCAGATTTTTCTTTTAGTTCATATATGTTCTTTCAATAAATTCAACTTCCTATAAAAAGCATACTTTAGTGGAGTGAAAGAGCGAAGAGAACAGAGTGAGGAAGTTGGAGTGATCTTTGCTTAAAGATAAAGAGAGGTAGCATAGGATAGAGGGAACAATGAGAGAAAAGGGGGGAAATGAAACTTAAAAGGCAGGGAAATTTAGATGTGTAAATAGAGAGATGAACACTCTAAAAGCCAGTTAAAGAGGTACCTAAGCAAAGGGAGAGATGGATATAGGAGTTAATATAAAGCAGAGAGATATATAAAGGACTTGGAGAAAGGGAAATCAATTTGGGGCAAAAGTTCTTATATTTTACTCTGTGTTAAACAAAAGAAAATATTAGTTGTTGCATTTTCCCATTTCTATATATGAAAAGTTTTTTTTTCATTTCTCATGCATTTGCTCCATAAAAATGTTAATAAGATAACTTTTGTATCTGCTCTCTAACCAGATACCACCACCAATTTTTAGACTTTCTACTTTGAAATGCTGTATCTCTGAGAAGTTAAAGGAGTGAGTACTTGTATTTAAAGCAGAAAAATTGTTATTATACCTAACAATT
>NW_012102898.1:2516891-2529933 GCF_000951045.1 Mandrillus leucophaeus | reverse complement strand
AGTTTTCATTGTAATAGTGGTTATTTCCATCTCCAAGTCATTTTTCTTCTCTTTTCACCTTTTTCTTTAGTCCTATGTTCTAACTCTGCTTCTTCAGTGTGTACGCATATGTTTCCCTTGCCCGCTCTCCATTTAGCTTTTTAACACAGTCCAGAGGCAATATTTGATAGTAATTAAGAATTCACACTTTGGCAGTAGGTTCCCTGAGTTGGAATCCCAGGGTTACTAATTAGGGATGTGTGTATGTGACCTTTAGTATGTCACTTACCCTCCTTCTGTTCCGTTTTCTTCATCCATATGCTGAGAACGATAATTATAAGCTGTGACCCTTAAGGTTATTTTAAGACGAAATGAACTAGTGTTTCAAAGAGCTATGAATATTGCCTAACTTATGGTGAACCTTTTATTGATGGGTGTTAGCTGCCATTGTTGTCTTTTACTCTGTCACTGTCATTATACATCTGAACCTATTTTTTCTTAGTTTCTACTTCAACCTCTACAGGAGCCTAAACCAACATTTCTCCTGCTGCAGAAAACCATTGTGTTTTAAGTTTCAGTAAATCGTTGGAAATACAGTCATCCAGTGATGACAATTTATGGATATAAAATGAAAATTCAACATACATAAATAAGTTGGGCTGATTCCTTTTACTATAATGAATGCAAATGAGAGGTAAAGCCTACCCTACAAAAATCAACTTAAGATGGTTACATTCACACACCAACATTTAAGGCACTGACTTATTGAGGCCTTTATTTGTGTTTAAAGTCCTTGTGAGTCACATCCTAAATACCATTCAGAATAGTCCCAAATTCTGGATTTCTATATATTCTTAGGGAGGCATGACACATGTACACCGAACTTAAAAATTGTTTGACAAAGCAAATTGCAAGGGTATGAAAATGCTCCAAAGGTGTCCATAATGCCTCCTGTCTACTCTGGGCTGGTACCATCTATATATTTATTCTTCATCTCAACACTTCGTATTTCCTCCTTGTGATTGCTTGCTCTAATTTTGCACAGAAAATGTTTGAATCAATCTCGGGGAGTCGGTCTGTTTCCTAATGCTTGCTGTGTCCTCTGTGTACAGTAGCACTCTTTTGTTCTTATGGAACGTGGAGAATTTAGGTGCCATCAATACCTATGTCTCATGCCAAGATAAACCTAAGTGATTAAATCGTTTGATTAAAAGGCCTGTCTTTTGAGTTGCCTAATACTGAGGAGAGGAAGAACTGATGACTCATAACCATGAGATTGCTTGTCACGAAGATGAGTCAGGGCCATTTTTCTTTTCCATTGATCATAGAAAACATGAACACATGTGTACTTTGCAGTCCTAGAGACTCTCATTGATTATGAAAAGTTAGAAAACTTTGTTTATAGTACTTATTAACTCTCAAGGAATACTATGGAAGCTTTACTCCCATTATGTAATTAAGGATGAAAATGACTTGTATGGGTGGCCAAAATCTGAAAAACAATAAAATAGAAATGATTTAGGTCTCTTCCCACCCAGTCTCCAGGACTGCCTCTGACTAAATTTCTTCATCTGTAAAATGGGATATTACTAGTCCTCGTCTATAAGACTGTTGTAGGGACTAAATAAGATAACATATGTGAAGAGTTTAGCAGTACCTCAGCCCCACTATGCAGCCAGTGCATTTATTCAGAGATTCTGAGGGTCAAGGTTTAAATTCAGCTGATGATTCACTGCAATACAAACTCTGTACTGTTTTCTTCCCAGGTTCATTCCTGCTGATCCTCCCAGTGTTCTGATCTCTTTTGCTACTCTTAGCCCTTTGTTCATTTCTTTCTTTTAACACATCCTAAAGTTCACACGGGAGTATTGTGTATCCTGTATGGATATGCATGCTACATTCCTGTGCTGTGTGGCATGTATGGATATACATGCTACGTTCCATGTTCTGATAGAATTCTCAGGATGATTATTTATTTCTTCCAAGTAAAATATATACATTTTTGGTGATTTCTAAATCAAATACAAAAGTAAGTCATCTTGACCATGTGTAGGATTCCCATCTTTTATTTTGTTTAGCAAAGTCTCACATAGTTTTTGTATCGTGCTTTCTGTGTGCCAGGCCTTGTTTTAAGTGTTAGCAAACATTAATTCATTTATGTCAGTAGTTTCTAGTACAAAAAATACTAATAACATGTGGCTGAGCAGCATATTGAGCTGAATTCTGTTTTAATAACATTGCTTTTAAATGTTTTGGCACAATTTAATTTGGTCTAAGTGTCTTTGGACTGCAGCCATTGAAAGCCAGGGCGACTCTCTGCAGGTAATTTGAGGGATCTTTTGTCCTCACAGTGTCTGGTTCTTGTTTGAGCTTCTCCATGACAATGAATCAGGAGGAAGCCCGGGCAGGCTGTGTTTTTCAGAGCTCTGCATGACCAAAGAGCAAGTTTTGTAAACTAATAGATTTACCTCAAATAAACACCACAAGATAGAATGCATTTAATAGACATGGAATCTCTTGTAGGCTTAGCAGCCACATTCTCTATTTAAAGACTCAGAATCACAATGAAGCAAAATTTGGAAGAGGCTTATGCCATCTCCAGGGTCTGTCAGAACAGAGAGTGCAATTTACTGGCAAGCTCCCTAAATGAATAAATGTAACATCATATTGGTTGTTTGGTATTCTGAGAATAAACGGAGACCACATTTCTCAGGCTTTTCTGACACGCATTAGATTGATAACTTTTTCTTTAAGGAATGAAATATTTTTATATAAAATCTCTAAAAAAATCACATGTCTACATTAGAAAATAGCTGACCTGCAGTAACATTCATAAAAATACCATTTTGCTAAAATAATATACATCATAATTTATATATGTGTGCTTTCATGCTTTATTTCAGCATCATACATCTTTGTTATTAAAGGAAATACGTTATTATTAAGGTACTGCCTATGTACATTTAAAAAGTCAGTACAGTATGATCATTAAGAGTTCGGTATCTGGAGTTGGAGACTTTTGAGATCAATTTCTGATGCTTTGTAGCTTTTGAATTTGGAAAGTTACTTAACCTCATCTTTTAAGTGAGGGCAAGAGTCAAAACTACCTCATAGAGTATTGTGAGAATGAAATGAGTTAATTTATTCTCACCCAAACATGTAAGAAGCTCATGCCGCCTGCTGTGTCCTGAGTAATGATTTCCTTGCTCTCTGAATGTCATCTCCTGTCTTGTGCCACCATTTCTAACACTTTATGAGCAGGTTAGCATAGCATACAAGCAAGATAAAATCTCAAACCCTTCAAAGTTATTGACCATATTGTAAGCACCCAATAAACGTTATCTAGTATTACTATTATAAATATAATCAAAAGAAGTCATAAAACAAGAGGTACTTAATGTAAAAATTCTCGACACTGTCAAGACCGCAGTAAGGCAAGTGACTAAAACAGTTCTGTGGCAATTCTTTAATGCTTATTTTTTCTTTATAAATGACAGTGTTTAATTAGGCTATGGTTTCACTATTTGTCTCCTTCATTGAGGTATACTCTTATGCAAACCTTTTCTATCTTGAAAATACAAGTTATATATTTATATCTATATACATATTTATATATATAGATAAGTTTTATTTCTAGGCATGAAATTGTGAAGTTTCTAGGCATAGCTTTTCAGAAAAAAAACAAAATTGGAAATTGAAACACTGATTTGTATTTGGGTAGCAGAAGAAAACTTCATGGCTTGCCAAATCATTTGTAGACTATCTAATGAAAAATAAATCAAAACCATGAAATTATACTTCAGAGTCAATTTTATTACCTGTAATATATATTACATTATTTAGTTAGAAAGATGAAGCTGTTTTGATTGATGTGGAAATTAAATACTGGAATTTACTAATCAAAATGTTAGCCTTATATTGACTTCAGTCTTGTTTTGTTTTGTTTCACTTTCTTTTTACAATATTGAGAATATTTTGATTACCAAAGATGAGTAAATACATGTAGTCCCTGTTTTAAGAACTCACTTAGCAAATTCAGATAGAAGCACCATTGCCCTGAGGTCTGTACAAAAGTTGGTTAACTGGATGATACAATGAGCTGATGGTTGCTGATGTGTTGAAAGTTGTTATAAAACATACTTGACATTTTATTTGTTTTATAGTTTTAAAAGTGTTTCAAGTATATTACCAGTGAAATTAAAATCAGTGATTTATTAAGCCTCTAAAGCGCCTTCAAATCAATGAATATCCTATGTTGGTGAAAGATCAAACAACATAGGTTTGAACTGTGTGGTCAACTTATGTGCAATTTTTTTCAATAAATACATGGAATAAATGTTTAGAGATTTGCAACAATTTGAAAAACATTTGCAGATGAACCACGTAGCTTAGAAGTACCTTAAAAATATTTTTAAACTTGATATGTCATGAATAAAAAAAAGTTGATCCTATTCCATTTTATTATTTGCTACTATAAAATAAACACGAATCTATTCTAAAAGTTAAAGTTTATCAAAACTTATGCACACACAGACCATATGTGGTGCCATTCCCAGTTGAATCAACAAATGTAAAGATACAGAATTAAATCATAACTGCATAAAAGTAATGATAGTACATACTATACTACCGTAGTAATTTCAGAGCCACTTTCTGTTACTTATTTCAGTGAGCTCAATTATTGTGAGTATGCACTTAAAATACAGTGTGATAGGAGGGTGAAGTGGGTAGATCACAAGGTCAGGAGTTCAAGACCAGCCTAGCCAGGATGGTGAAACTTTGTACTAAACATACAAAAATTAACCAGGCTTGGGGGCAGGGGCACCTGTAATCCCGGCTACTCAGGAGGCTGAGGCAGAGAATTGCTTGAACCCTGGAGGCAGAGGTTGCAGTGAGCTGAGATCGGGCCACTGCACTCCAGCCTGGATGACAGAGCAAGACTCTCTCTCAAAATAAGTAAATAAAAAATAAATAAATAAAAAATGCAGTGTCATACTAGTCATCCCCACGTGATGAGTTCGTCTCACCAATAAATTGTGGATCACAGTAAAAAGTGATCTCTTGCGTTCTTTAAATCATTTTTACTGCAATACCATAAACCTTGAATAATACCCTAAGACCCACATGGAGTGCCACTAACGATCCTGGAAGTACTTCCAGAAACAAAGCCCTCACATTACAAGAAAAACTTACATGAATTGCTTTATATGTACTGTAGCTTGAGGTCTGCAGCTGTGGGTGCCTGCCTCTTCAGGAAGACACATCTTGTAAACAGGTGATGTAAACTTACCACATCAATAAATGCAGGACAGTACTGTACATGTGTCTTCTCTTCCTTATGATTTTCTTAATATTTTCTTTACCTAGCTTTATTGCAAGAATATAGCATATATGACATATAACACATAAAACAGGTCTTCTCTGACTGTTTATGCTACTGGTTCACAGTAGATTATCAGTCGCTAAGTTTCTGGGGAATGCAAAGTTATATGTGGAAATTTGGTAACTTAGCATAGGTACCCCAACCCGCACCTTGTTCAAGGGTCAATTGTATTTTAAATGCCACTTTGTCCAATAGAGAAGAGGACACGGGACATTGAAACTGAATTCCATCTGAGGAGTTGTTCTGTTTGCACGCTCGTGCGTGCTTCCTGGGCTCCCCAGTTCTCCTTGGTCACCTCTGCTGTGTGTTCTTATACTCAGCCAGGTGCCACCATTCACATGACCTTTCTACTTCATAGAATTCACTGGCTTTTTACCTTGTATGGAATGATTCCTAATGCCCTATCAGTCAAAATTTAAAGTCCTATTGTTTTGTTTGTTTGTTTGTTTGTTTGTTTGTTTTGCTCTGTTGCCCAGGCTGGAGTGCAGTGGAGTGATCTGGGCTCACTGCAATCACCGTCTCCCAGGCTCAAGTGATCCCCCAACCTCCACCTCCGGAGTAGCTGGGATTACAGGCACCAGCCACCACTTCCAACTAAACTCCAGAGATGGGGTTTTGCCATGTTGACCAGGCTGGTCTTGATCTCCTGACCTCAGGTGATTCGCCCGCCTCAGCCTCGCGAAGTGCTGGGATTATAGGCGTGAGCCACCGCAACTGGCCAAAGTCCTATTGTTTAAAAAAAGCTAAAGAAAAATAAAAAGTAATGCAAAAGAATATCTTAAAAAAATAGAGAGTGGCACTGAGTAGGATTGGAGAGGACAGACTGCATGCTGCATTGTTGATTTAGGAACAGGATTTCTGTGCCAAAGGAGCATGACTCTTGAAGCTTACCTTTCCTATAATTGTTGCCCTTTTCAACTGAATATATTTTTTGTTTCATAATGTGTTTATGATGCATTTATAGCTGAAAACTATGATATTTGTAGCTTTACTCTTTGTATGAGTTATATTCCATGCAGTAACATGTAAGCCAGCTATGACAATGCTTCCAAGAAAGTAACTGTCTCATAGTTTCACTACAACACATACTCTTCTTGCCTTTTCCGCACACAATACAGCTCCTGTGGTTGCTGCATCTCACCGGGGGATGGGGTGGCACTTGATCTGCAGCCACTTTTCCGCAAGAGGTGAACAACAGCTTTAGGCAGTTGTCAGAATTTCTGCAGCCTAAATATGAATCTTCCACAAGCTATCTTTTTGAGAAGAGTACATTTTGATATAATAGGAAATCCTTTAAGTTTGGCTGCAGATGTTTGAAAGGGCTTTGAGCACAATGTTTAGGGCTTTACAAATAACCGCATTGTCTGTTTATATATTATTTAGCTCAGTTGTTTGTCCTGAGTTACAGATATGATGATAAAAAATATAAGGAGGAGAGACTTTTCAGCTTCTCCATGACTGCTCCATAAGGATGTATTCTTATATTTTAATTAGGTGCCGGAGTCTAGAATCAGAGTCTCTGCATTTTTTTTTCTGCTACACGTGTGATATTGGAGGTGCGTTAAGAAAGGAAAAGGAAATTAAATCCATAGGTAAATGACAAAGATAGTTAATGGAAATGATATCTTCTAGATGTCTATTGATGTGTAACAAACCACTCCATACTTACTGGTATCAAGCAACAACGTTTATTTTTATGCTTAAAAGTTTCTGTGGATCAAGAAATCAGATAGGGCTCAGAGAGGATGACTTGTGTCTGTTTCATGTTTTCTGGAGCCTTATAAGGCAAAAATGTAAAAGGTTCAGGATTATCTAATTGGTTGGCTGCTGAAATCATCTGGAGGCTTCATCATTCACATATCTAGGTTTGGGGCTGAGATAGTTTGAAAACTGGGCTTGGATGTGCCTGTCAATTAAAGAGCTTCATGTGTCTTGGGCATCCTTACAACATGACAGCAGTAGGGTTTACATGATGTCTCAGGACTCAAAGACACAGCTCATTTTTAATGTACCCTATTGCTCGAAGAAACCACAGGACTGACCAGATAGAAATAGATGGTACAGAGACGTCACTTTATCATTAGAGGATGGTCACAGAATTCAAATTAAAAATGCCATTGAATCTAAATTTTTAAAAAGTATATTGGAGAAGAGATATTATACTAATATATAATTTGTTTTCAGGTAAGTCGATTTCCTTCCCTTCCTCCAAAAATAGGTCGAAAAGCAGGAGCATCTTGAGTATGCTACCAAGAAGATGATGTATGATTTTTCTTGTTCAATTCTTTTATTCTTCAATAATTATTCATGTGTTCTCCAGGAGAATAATGGAAAAATAAATGTGTCAAAGGCTAGTAAAATTAAACACAGAGAGTTTAAACGAATGTCCAGGGATGAAAGAACAATTCCCAGGTATAGAAAAAAGATTAAAAGTAAATTCACCCAAGTACATAGCAGCTCAGTGATTTTACATTTTTTCTGTCACAAGCCAACAAAGATCTTGTTAACAGCAGATAGAGAAAGGAGGTTTGGGTTGATTTTCATGTCAAAAATATAAATCTGACAGGATCAAAGATATGATATTAAGCTGCATGATATTATTTGACGCTTATGTGACAGGCTTGATCTCTTGTAATATCCACAAAATTCTTTTGGTGAAATAAGTTTCATGCTCCTATATTTACGATTTGTGAACATTTTGATCATTTTTTCAAAAGCACTATTTTGTAGTAATTTTAAGTTAATTTAACCATTTCACAACTTGATGGATAAATATATTAATGTTGCTTCAGTTCACCTAGCTAAAGCAGAAACATGTATAAAACAAGAAATGGTTTTGTTTATACTCCTCTATTAAATTATTATCACTGGCAGTTTATTTTATATTAGAGGGATTAGATTAATTGCTCAAATGAAAACATTCAGTCTCCTTGCAAACAGATTCGTTTTGACAACTGACTGAGAGAAAAATCAATTCATGAAACTGTTAATTCAGCAATACTTCCATCTTCCAACCCCTCCACCTTCACATTCTCAGAAATGATCTGATGTTGGTATTAACTTTCTCCATTGCTAAAACCAAAGAGACATGTGACAGACCTCCCTCTAGGCCAGAAGTTTTCAAAGGTTTTCGATTTAGAATCCTTTATACTTAAAAAAAAATCGAGTTAGCCTTTGGTTATATGGGTTATATCTGTTGATATTTATTATATTAGAAAATAAAACTGGGATATTATCACAATTTCTCTCTTCATACTTGATTATCAACATAGTTTTAAAAATTATCTTTACTAATTTATCAAGTGAAAAATATGCTAATTTTGAACTTTTCTACTTATGACTGATGTTGCATAGCCCTTTTTAAGATTTTGTGCTTCATTATTGGTAAGATCTTAACATACCTGTCTTATTTTTATACTGGGATTTGAAATTTTCCTCATTTTTGCAGGATTTATACTTTTCAAGATAATTAACAATTGACTTTGATATGAGTTACAGATACTTCTCCATTATGTCTTTAATTTTGGCTTTGTTTTGTTGTTGTTTTTAATGTGAATTTATGAAATTTATATAATCAGATTTATCAGTCTTTTAATTTGTCACATCCAGTTCATAATTAGAATTTTTTTTCTGACTTTAAGGGACAAAAAGTTTGTTCTTTGTTTCCTCAAGTGCATTTTTTTTGTGTCTAGCTTTTTGGTCTTTCCAGAAATTATTTTCGTATTGTGGTTGAGATAGTAATCTAATTTTATTTTTTCCTACATGACTAACCAAGTATCACAATACTATTTTTCGAATGACTCATCTTTCCCTCATTGCTTGGAAATGATATTTTTATTATGTACTCAATCCCCCTGTGGTGATGTGTGTGTGTGTGTGTACGCTTGTGGGTGTGCATATATATTATGCTTACTTTGTCTTCTACCCTTAAACTTCAGAGATGAGAAAAGTAAGGTTAAATGGGGCTGAGCATGGTGGCTCACACCTGTAATCCCAGCACTTTGGGAGACCAAGGCTGGCAGGTCACAAGGTCAGGAGCTCGAGACCAGCCGGGCCAACATGGTGAAACCCTGTCTCTACTAAAAATACAAAAATTAGTTGGGTGTGATGGTGGGCACCTGTAATCCCAGCTACTCGGAAGGATGAGGCAGGAGAATCGTTTGAAATTGGGAGGCAGAGGTTGCAGTGAGCCAAGATTGCGCCATTGTGCTCCAGACTGGGAGACAGGGCAAGACTCTGTCTCAAAAAAAAAAAAAAAAAAAGTGAGGTTAAACGTCTTGTCTAATCTGTGTCCTTTAATGACATCCTTTTGTAGGAATGTAGATCGGATAATTGGTGATTCTAAAGGAATTGATGGTAGTGACAGCAATGACAGTAACTGCATAGCTTGGGCCAAAACTGTTCTCTATTCATATCCAGTTTTCAAGTCCTACTTGTTCCTATGTTATTCCCAATGAATTAACATCTGTTTCTGTTATTGATTATTTAGAATGGTTCAAATTAAATGATTGGTTTACTTGTTAATTTCTAATGTCTAAATTATATAATAAAGTCAAAATAGGATTTTCTCTAAGATATGAATTATAACTTTGAAATTTCAAAGACAGCAAGATTTTAACCAGGTTTTAACAAAATAATGTTATAGTACTGAAAATATTACAGGATTCAAAAACAGTATTTCCTAATGTTGTGTCTGCTATTACTGTAACATGTTCCTGAAAGATAAAAATTGAGCCATAAAGTGATCTATTAATACAGATTTTGCAATTTATTAGGACTTGTTCTTCCTTTATAGTATAGAAGTGACTACTATCTAGATATAGTACAAAAGAGAAGATAATTAACATAGATATGACACTTCAATATCGTTGGTCTTTTGCAGTACTGCCTCTTCCTTCAACTTTTTTTATTTGTATATGAAAAACCCTAATGCAGAAAGCCAATTATATGTCCATACTATGTAACAATCCCCTTCTCTTTATCATTATATTATCACCATCATTTGGTTGCTCACATTGAATTGAAATTTCATCACATATTCAAAGTAGAAATGACTGTTATTTCTTCCATCAAATCAGTTGATATCTGTAAAACATTAAATAGTATAACTGGTCCTCTACTATAAAGACAAATTCCATATCTACTACCCTTATAGTTTATTTCAAGTTACAATGTTTCTGATATCAAATGTGTAGGCTTTCCACATCAAGCAATTCTCCAATCCTTTGCAAATATAAACTGGATGTTCCACAATTTAATTTGATTCTGATAGTAGCTACTCAATATTAGCACAGATCCCACAGGTTATGGGCTTAGCCCACAAAACTGCTCCAAACTTCAGATAACTGGTATCCAGCTGTCCCACCTGCTTACAGATTGGGAGTTCCTACAACCTATTCCTCAAGCTCAATAGTTTGCTGTAACCATTCACAGAACTGAAAGAAACATTTAATTTACATTGACCTATTTATTATAAATATAATAAGAATTATAATATCATGAGTGCTACAAATGAACAGCCAGATGAAGAGGGACACAGAGCAGGCCTGACTGGGTTCTGAGCACAGGCGCTTGCGAGTCTGTGTAGTGGGGGTGCAGCACCCTCCTGGTACATTGATGCATTCACCAACCTGGAATATCTTTGAACCCTTTCAGTTAGGGCTTTCTATGGGGGTTCTGTTACATAGTTACAGTTGATTAAATCACTAACCATTAGTGATTTACTCAATTGCCAGCCACTCAACCGTTTCCAATCTGGGTGGGGCTGAACGTTCTAATCTTCTGGTCATATGTTTGGTTCCTCTGGCAACCAGTCCTCAATCTAAAGCTATCTCTAGGTTTTTTACCCACCAAGCATCTCATTAGCATAAACCGAGATGTGCATGAAAGAGGTTTCTTATAAATTATAAAAGATACCCTTATCACCTTTATCATTCAGGGGTGAAATTCCGAGAGTTTTAGAAGGAAAGTATGTCAGAAACTAGAGATGATGATTAAATATGTCTTTATTATTATATCACAATATCACAACTTCATGCTTTTGAGATCTCTTGCCGTTTTTTCAAAATGGAATTTTAATAAAGTAGCTATAAAATACACCTCTCATAGCATTTAATTGTAAGTATTTCTTTATCCATTATCTACTAGAATTATTGCAGTTCATTTTTGTTGAAGGACATGGTGCCACTGTTAACGTACTACTGAACAAATGTGATTTCTGCATTAATATGTCCATGGAACTTAAAATATTACAACGCGACCTTAGCACATGTCATGATGTCATGATGAATTACGTTTATTCGTTTTCAGAGAAATTGTTGTGGCATGTTTTATGTTCCCTGGATTTTTCCAAAAGTCCTATGTATGACAAGTTTTGAAGCATTATTTCTTATATATGAAATAATTAAGTCTGATGATGGAGTGCAATTAAATTCAATCAGTAAAATGCTAATCCATTTTTTAAGATAAATGTGTGTTCACATTATCTTGAAGTGGATTAACTTGCAACAGTCAAATTGTTGTCCTGTTGGAAGTTCTTCATTTTTCAAAGTTACCCTATTTAAAGTCAGAGATTAAGGCTGATGCTGACATAATTTGACAGAGTATATTTGTGGCACAGGATGTACATAAGTGTTGATCGGTACATAAAATTCACTTTTCCTGAAAGATCACCTGAAATACTAAAACATTAAGAGACATATATTTTAGAGAATTATAATATTGCCCAGTTTTCTAAGCAATATTGCTAGGAAAGAATGATGAGTTCCTGAAGACAGGAGGTTACCTTACTCATCTCCCACATCTCACGTCTCTCCTTCAGCTACCCAGGGATTTATTGGTATTTGCCCAATAAAGATTTATTACTACTTACCTGTCATAGAGGTATAATTCAAATTTGTTGTGCTGCATCAAGGAGCTAAATAATAAAAATGGAATTTTTGACCACATTATGTTATGCAATCTAGCTCAGCACATGTTTTTAGAGTATCAACTTTCAAAACACTCTTCTAGTTACTGAGGAAATGTGACAATAAATAATGCAATGCTCTACCTTTGAAGAGTTCACAATAGGTTCTTGCCTTAATACGATGTGTATTACTGTGCATCTGCATCCATTAGCTCTTGTTGACCCATGAGAGATACACAGAATGAATACCACTTGCTATCTTTGTATAGATGAAGTTGTACCTAAGAGACTGGAAACAATGCTTTCTACATCTCAGGGACACATTAAGCAGGGACACAAAAATGCAAAACTAGGCAGTTTTACTCTTAATATAGAGTATTTGCTACTCTTTTAGAATATATTGCAGGAAACTAACATCCCTAGTTGCTAAAAGTAGTTTAAACCTTCAGGACCATGGTTCTCAAAAAACATGCAAATATGACTCTAAAACCTTCACTGCTCAGAAAAGAAAAAAAAAGGGGGGGAAAGAAAAAATTGAGAGTAGGAGGAGAACGTAAGAAAGCCCAGAATAACATTTGACACAAAAGATCCCTCAATGGTTAAACAGATTCTGTTTACTATACATTAAATGTTTTCCTTTTTAAAAAAAATCCACAATTTTTGAGTTCTTAGAAAATAATTTTTAGAAGTCACTTTTCTCAAAGTGAACTCATTTACAAAAATATGCTATCATGAAACTAGTAAAGTGAAGTTAATATTTAGACATGATATAT
>NW_012102898.1:2508266-2516841 GCF_000951045.1 Mandrillus leucophaeus | reverse complement strand
AAGTTTTGAAGCATTATTTCTTATATATGAAATAATTAAGTCTGATGATGGAGTGCAATTAAATTCAATCAGTAAAATGCTAATCCATTTTTTAAGATAAATGTGTGTTCACATTATCTTGAAGTGGATTAACTTGCAACAGTCAAATTGTTGTCCTGTTGGAAGTTCTTCATTTTTCAAAGTTACCCTATTTAAAGTCAGAGATTAAGGCTGATGCTGACATAATTTGACAGAGTATATTTGTGGCACAGGATGTACATAAGTGTTGATCGGTACATAAAATTCACTTTTCCTGAAAGATCACCTGAAATACTAAAACATTAAGAGACATATATTTTAGAGAATTATAATATTGCCCAGTTTTCTAAGCAATATTGCTAGGAAAGAATGATGAGTTCCTGAAGACAGGAGGTTACCTTACTCATCTCCCACATCTCATGTCTCTCCTTCAGCTACCCAGGGATTTATTGGTATTTGCCCAATAAAGATTTATTACTACTTACCTGTCATAGAGGTATAATTCAAATTTGTTGTGCTGCATCAAGGAGCTAAATAATAAAAATGGAATTTTTGACCACATTATGTTATGCAATCTAGCTCAGCACATGTTTTTAGAGTATCAACTTTCAAAACACTCTTCTAGTTACTGAGGAAATGTGACAATAAATAATGCAATGCTCTACCTTTGAAGAGTTCACAATAGGTTCTTGCCTTAATACGATGTGTATTACTGTGCATCTGCATCCATTAGCTCTTGTTGACCCATGAGAGATACACAGAATGAATACCACTTGCTATCTTTGTATAGATGAAGTTGTACCTAAGAGACTGGAAACAATGCTTTCTACATCTCAGGGACACATTAAGCAGGGACACAAAAATGCAAAACCAGGCAGTTTTACTCTTAATATAGAGTATTTGCTACTCTTTTAGAATATATTGCAGGAAACTAACATCCCTAGTTGCTAAAAGTAGTTTAAACCTTCAGGACCATGGTTCTCAAAAAACATGCAAATATGACTCTAAAACCTTCACTGCTCAGAAAAGAAAAAAAAAGGGGGGGAAAGAAAAAATTGAGAGTAGGAGGAGAACGTAAGAAAGCCCAGAATAACATTTGACACAAAAGATCCCTCAATGGTTAAACAGATTCTGTTTACTATACATTAAATGTTTTCCTTTTTAAAAAAAATCCACAATTTTTGAGTTCTTAGAAAATAATTTTTAGAAGTCACTTTTCTCAAAGTGAACTCATTTACAAAAATATGCTATCATGAAACTAGTAAAGTGAAGTTAATATTTAGACATGATATATGTTGAGGTCAAACATGCAGTTAACAGATTTTTTCAAAATAATTTGAGGACAGTTTAAAGAAATGTAGATTGCATCAATGTTTTAATGTATCATCATTTTAATGGAATGTTTGCAAAAATGCTTAAGGAATCAGTGACATCTTGATTAATGGGGGCATGTTCCACAGCTCCTTAATTGGCCTTAACTGTGTGAAACAGAATCTTAGCAGCAAATGTTGTTGAAGCCTTATTTATAAATATCTGAGTTAACCAAAGTAACTACATTTATTTTATATGTTGGGTGAGACGATCAAAAAATTAAATGCCCTTCACAGACTTGAGTAATTGCTAGAACTTAGCAGAAAAAAAAAATAAGAAGAAATGTCAAATTCCAATTTTAAAAATAAAACACTATTGTGTATCTACTAAATTTCAGGCATTATTGCAGAGACTTGGACTACCTCAATGACATATGGGGCCCAATTGCTGCATTCACAGGTCACAGATCTTATGCTGTAACTGAGAGACACAGAGAATGAAATGCAAACGATATATTGAAGGCAATAGAGATGTGCAGGTTAAAAAATGTGGAGAAGGAAGAGGAGGATGAAGTTGGGTTTTGGTGTGACTGTGGATCCACAGGCTGTAGTCTTCAATATCAAGATCAAGTGATGTCTCACGGAGAAGGCGGGAATTAAGCAAGAACTGGGATGAGAAGAGAGCATAATCTTGGATATTGTGTGGATATTGGAAGCTTTCTTGCAGAAGAATAGCTACAGTTGTGCCTAAGGGGAAAAGACTGAGTGGTGAGCATGGAGCTTTTGAGGAAACTAGTAAGACAGGAGGTCAGAGAAGTAACTAGAGGCCTGATCTTGCAGTTCTCTATGGGCTGGCATAAAGGACATGTGGCTCTTGATAGTTTCAAGCTGAGGAAGGATAGAATCTGATTTCTGGTAAAGGATCCCTTTGGCTTCTGTGTTAAGATTAGACAGTGGAAGGGGACAAGGTGAAAGCTACTTTGAGGTGTGAGACAAAGAGGGAATTCTAGTATCCTTCAATAATGACCGGAGCCACTTAAAGATTTGACATGAATACATCTGAGTATTAGTACATAACTTTAAAATAAGGGAAAGAGTAATATTTAGAGTCCAGCAATATGTTCTGTTAATATATTAATTAGAAAAGACCTGTTTATTGAATCCTAACTATGATCTGGTTGTTGGACCAGGCATTTAGTAAGTGTTGCCTCCTTTAATAAACATATATACAAATAGAAAATTAGAAAAACAAAACATAAAGGAAATTAAAAGAAAAAAAAAAACACCTATCCATCTCTCTATGTTGCCTGCCATTTCAGATGGACGATTTATCTTGTAAACAATGATATAAATGTATGTTATAAATTCACTACAATACTGTAAATGAATTTTCTTTTCCTTGTGATTTTCTCATTAACATCTTCTTTCAATAGCTTACTTTATTGTACAAATACAGTATAGAAATATATAGCATTCAAAAATGTGTTAATTTACTGGTTAAATTATCAGAAAGTTTTCCAGTCAACAGTAGGCTGTTAGTACTTAAGTTTTGGAAAGTCAAAAGTTATATTAGGATTTTTGACTGTGTAGGGGTTGGCGCCTCAACCCCCACCTTGTTCAAGGGTGAAATATAAAAGCAAAGCAGACTGAGGTATCAAACTTTGCCAAAAGAAGAAAGAATGTAAATTGCTAATGAGGGAAGAACTTGAAGAAAAGAAAGACAACTGAGAAATGAACTGGGAAGGAGTAGTAGAAGACAGCACTGTCTTTCAAAAGCAAATTAATAGAAGACTCTCTAAAGTTTAGACTAAGGAATCAAAGACAGATTCAAGCAAAAAAAAAAAAAGGCCATTTTTCATATATTTCTTAAAAGAAAGCAATATGTTTTAGTGCAACATCAAAATTCCCTCACATTGCTTATTTTCTAAGAGGGCGTTAAGCACATATAATTCTTTCCTTATGGAACTCTATCACATAGGACGTTTAGTAAGGTTAATTCTTTCCCTCGAGGAGGCAGTTAAGTAATTAAGATCAATAGTTGGAGAAAAACTATTTTGGTAGTATCACCACAAAAAAATGTTAAGTTATCACCTTCCTTGTACTATTGTATTACAAATTTTTGGCAGAAATTTTTTTTTGTATTTATGCGTTTCTTTCTAGAAGCATTGTCTCCAGCTCTTATGAAACTATTGACTTGTTTCGTTTTGTTTCCTTTGGCAAATAGTGATTGATTCCTGGGCCCTAAAGAAGTCAGTATTGCTAGGTGCTCAAAATGCATAAAATTCAAATGGCTTTGATTATTTGATTCTTTTATCTTACTAGAAATTCATATTTCTCAGTACTTTTACAATCAATAATCACATTCACTAAAAGCCAACAATTTAGTAGTGTGTGGATATATACATATACACTCACACAAACATATATGTAAAAAGAGTGTATATACACATATATGTGCAATATAAATATGTATACAATTTACTAGTGTGTATGCATTTATATATCCACATACTTATGTGTGTATATAGACAGATAGGTCCAAACATAAAAATAAGCAAACAGTTGACTACCTGACCTAATAATGTCATGCTAATTGCATTTTTTTTCTTTTACTGGGAGTATAGAGGGTGTCTCATGACTCTGGGGAGAGTATATAACTTTATACAGTTGATTTAGGCCCAGAGATTTACATTACTGTAAATGCATACCATAGGATGGTTTTTTTTCCTTCAGCAGTAAAAGATAGTAAAGGTTATGCTATTTTTAGCCCACTGTATATAGGACACTATTAAATTTTGTATCAAACAACACACTTGTATCCTACAACACCATTTCCCCCATTGACTATGTCACTCCATCTTATTTTGCATCTCAAAAAGGAAACAAAATAGATGCCTAAGCTATTTTAGTTTCCTTTTTGAGCTAAATAACGTCAATACAAGCACACTATCTGCTCTATGATCGTAATGGTCTCATTTTTTGGAGAATTATATTTGATAGAAGCTAAAAGAATCACATCGTTTCCGTATTGTTTTTCAGCTTACTTATTCCATTGCATATGAAGGTAGTTTTGCTTTATTTCTTATTCCTGTAATAGTGTCAATTCCTTCCTCATCCCATAAATGTGCACACTTTTAGCCTAATTGAGGAACAGAAGAGTTCTCAATGGTGGTGTATTTATCGTGTATTGAGAAAAGAACAATTTAATACGTTACTTCAGATGCTTCTCTAGAGTTTCAGACTTCTGGGATGTGGAGGTCTCCCCTCCATCTTAGCTCAGCATCACTCTCTTTTTTTTTTTTTTTTTTCTTGTGGAATCATGTCTAATCTAAGTACATACATCTCTGAAGAACCACTTTCTATTCTTACACGCACATGCACCTAACCTCGTGATATCTTCTTGAACTGCAACGAATACATACCCATTCTCTGATTTCATATCAGGTTTGCAGCGGTGATAGAAAAACTGTTTAGTTTGTTACTTGTTTGTTTGTTTTCACCAAAGAGTCTGGGAAAAGTCAAAATGAACTGAAAATTTACAACCTTGGGAACTCAGCATTTGCGATCGAAGTTTCTAACTCTTTCTTGCTGTAAATTTAATATGTTCTTCGCTTTCCTCTTTTACCCCTACATACTAATTCCTTCTAAAAAACACAAGGGTAACCGTTACATCAAGAGATATGCTTTATTTGTGTTTTTCTTTTTAGAGAAAAACATATATCAGAAAAAAGATTATGAAAAGCATTACATTTATTAATCTTATCCTCTCACTTAAATTATTCATGTTTTTAGAGGTTCTTATAATCGTGACTAATATGGGAGCCTGATTCTTTTTTAGTATAAAATATAAAAGTATCTAGTGTACACACTCAATATATCAATTTTTGCTTTTAAAAAATCGGTACCTCTTTTCTATACTTTTCTTGATTCCTTCTTTCTCTCTACAGTGATGGGTAGAAGGGATTGATTTTCTTTAAAATACCCGTATTCTTTCTGCCACTTTCCTGATCAAATGCTTCAAAGGCTCCTCACAGTCTCTAAGAAATGGCTAACTCCTCTGGCTGGCATTCAGGACCCTTGAGAATCATCCAGACCCCACTACTTCCTCAGCCTCAGTGTCCTATCTTTGCTTTGAGTTGTCCTCATGGGCCAGTGACTTCTCCTGTTAGAAAGCCCTACCCACTCCTATGGGGACTTCTGACACGGAGCAATTTTAGCTTCCCTTCTTTCCTCCTGCATTTCATTTGATGTCACTTACTCTTCAGGCTAAGCTCAAACCTTTCTGCCTTTATGCAGTTTTTCATCATTCTTCTATGCACACATTATCTTTCCTGTAGTATCAGTTGCCTATGAATTTGTAAGATAAAATAGGTCATTAGCAGAAAAATAAATAAATAAACTCTTCTTCACTTGCAAGTGGAATAACATTCATGGGGTAAAAGGGAAGCTTGAAATAGACAGACTAGTAGGTGATCACTCATCTAAGTTTTGGTCAGAAAATGGTTTGATTTTATTCTCTATATTTGACAAGATTCCCCACTCCGGCTTGATATCTGGCCTCATTGCTCCAATAAAATGATTCTGTTTCATGGAAACATCTTCTCTGTGCCACTAAATCCATGGATGCTCTTCAATTTTTATCTCCCTTAAACTCCCAGAGCCTGAGTCCCTGATGTATTCATTTATCTTCTTTAAGGAAACTTCATGTGATATGAATGAAACACACTTTTCTTCCTTAGCCCCATCCACTGAGACTGGTTTGTTTCCATTGACTTTGCTTTTACAAAGCTGTTAAATTGTTGTTGTTGTTGTTGTTGTTGTTGTTGTTGTTAATAGCTAAGTGATTTGCGTCTCTATTTTTTCTTCATCTATACTCTCTTCCTGAGCACTTTCACACATGCTTTTAATTATTACCTGGACTCAGTGACTCCCAAAGAGTAACATGTAACCTAGATGACTTCTCAGATTTCCAGAACTGTCAATCTTGCTGCTTCTATGATACCACTACTTAACATCTCAAAAGCAGCTTACCTTCCCCTTGACTACATCTAAAGGTGTAATTATCCTCACCCACCAACCCAAATATAGGCTGTTCCATGGCTCCCTGTTTTATGCCTTATGCAAAAGCTCAAGCAAGTTATCTAAAAATCACACTTTGAAACTCACTGCCTACTCTTCTATTCAGTTCACCTCTTTTATGGATATTGTCTAAGTAGGTGTGAACTACTATAACAAAATACCACAGAGTAGGTGGATTAAACCACCAACATTGATTCTCACAGTTCTAGAGAATGGGAAGTCCAAGACGAAGATGCTGGTGGATTTGGTTCCTGGTGAGGGCTCTCTCCCTGGCTAGTTGAGAGCTGTCTTCTCTCGGTGTTCTCACATAGCAGGGAGAGGGAGGTTTAGTGTCTCTTCCTCTTTCTATGTGGGAACTATTATCATCGTGGGAACACCACTGTTATCATCATAGGAATACCACAGTCATAACCTCATCTCAACCTAATTACCTCCAAAACATCCTATTTCCAAATATCATCAAATTGGCTGTTAAAGCTTCCGCATGTGAATCTGGGGGTGAGGGTGTGTGGATAGCACATGAGCATTCTGTGCATAACAGATACTATCTCCTAATAATATAATCTTTCCCCTTCTCTCTAACTCTCCCATCAGCACCCTCTTCTAAACCATTATTCTATCTTACTTATCTGGACTCATGATCCCCTCCTCTTCCCTTGCTAAACAGAGGGAAGGAAGAGCTTTTTAATAAGAATGGGAATCAGATCAGGATGATCAGCCACCAAATACCTTCCCATGGCTTCTCACTGTTCAGGGAGAGGAGCATAATCCAAACTAGAAAGTCAAGCTGACACGCACTTAGGTCTCCATACTCCGTGCCCAACTTACCCTCTCCATTTGACTCCTTGCTCTTTCAGTGGCAGCCATGGTGGGCCTTTTTCAGTTTCCTGTTGCTAACAGGCATTGAAAGATGATCTACTCCCTCTCTGCCTGAAAATGTTCCCCTACCTCCAGTCCGCTTACTCAATAGGTACCTACTTAGCTTTAACACACCAGCTCAGATGTCACTGCAGGGTGGATGCCTTCCCCAGGCCAGAGTAAGTCCTCCTTTTTATGTCCTTACTGTATATATCTTTTCCAGAATTTAGAGTATTTATAATAGTTATGATATATGCAGTTATTGGATTCACATCTTTACCCCACCTCCTAGGCTATAGGTTCCAAAAGAGAAGAGTCTTTTCCCAGTGGGTACACGTTTCATCTCCAATGTCTAGGACACATGGTAAGACTTAGATAACTATTTTTTGAAGAGATGATTCTCATGTATGTCTTCAGACACATTTTTATTTTAATCTGATGTTTGTGCTACAATGCATTCTTAGAGTACTTATTTTGTTTCATAGTTTCTTTCCCATAGTGCCTATAAAGCTTATTAATTATTAATAGAAGTAAAGAAAGATTGATTGATTGCCTAGAAATATCTCTGACCATATGCATTTGTGAATCCGTTATAAGTGAACTTACATATAAGGGTGCAACTGAATAGAGCTAAATTCTGAAGATAGGAAAAGCAAATAAATCTCCACAACATCAGTTCATAATACACAGCTTAATGGAGCATAGATCCCTGCTGCTGTGTCCTTAAGGAAAATGTGCTTGTTTGCACTCTGGGGTAATATAAACCTGTACAGAGTGGCTTTTATTTAGGTAGCTAAGACACTTTAGAAGAATGAGTACGGTGTTGCTGACTAATTTGGGCTCTAGTTCAGTAGAATATATACCATAATATATTGTATATTCTCAATAAATATAAATAACACAAATTTGCAAATAGCTCTTTCCACATTTCCTCCTTATCACCTCCCATTTTGGCCAGTGTTATTGAGCCACACTGGGGCTGATTTATTTCCTGAGAAGAAAATAAAATAATCCATTTTTGAAGGTTGACTGATACATTAACAGAAGAGAAAAATCACTTAGTTGACCCATAAAGGATGTTTATTATGGCAAGAATGAACTCACAGACTAAACTGAAGTTAATCTGTGTTCATGGGTAAAAAAGATGAAAATGACATACAATTCATTTGTATATTTTTTTAGTTTAAAAGTGTAGTAGTTATTCATCAAAAAAGAATAAAGGAAAGCACCACTAATCATCACACCATACTTATTTTATTTGGCTTACTGAATCTGTTACCAAATACATTTAACCTTCTTTGTCATTAGTA
>NW_012102898.1:2504585-2507416 GCF_000951045.1 Mandrillus leucophaeus | reverse complement strand
ATATAATTAATTTAATCATTATAAATGTTCATCCTTATACCACTGCTTACTTGGAAGCAATGGAAATCTCAGCTCAGATGAAAATAGGCCATATGACAGATCACTTATTTTCAGCATATTTTGCATGCACGGATAATATACTGTATAAGGAATAGTTGTCAAAACCTGGAAAAAGATGAATAAACTCTAAAACATTTTTCTAACAGTTCAATATCCCCCACTTGCCAGGAAGAAAAGTTTATAAAACTATACAAATTATTTTTAGAAGGATAGAATTTTATTGTGGAAAATATTAATATTTCTTATAATTATTTGAAATTCAAGTTTGTCTATATTTTTCTTAGTATACCTTTTTCCCCCCACCTAACCCATCATAGCATATATCTAACTTTAATTTAAGATTATGGGAGATGTTCCTATAATAAAAACATTTTTAATTAAATGAGATTAAGTTTTCATTTCTATATGTAAGTAAGAAGCATGTCATTGTCAATACTAGAACACACCAAAATTCTCTTGCTTTGAAACATGAAAGTACCTGAACTTCACTTTCCATTGAAGAAGTAATCATATTATTTCCACTGTCTTTTTCCCCATCAAAACAAGGGAAATGAATGATCAGGTATTTCTGACAATTTTTATAATGATAGTAAATAAGTCTTCTGAATATGATTTGTACTTCCTTAGCAAGAAGACTACAAGCACAAGGCAAACAGAAGACTAGCCTTTTAACGTTGCTAGGAAACATAGAGAAATAATAAAGGCAAATTATACATTAATCAGAACTGTCTGATTAACTCTTCCATATCCCTATTTAAAGATTTTAAAGTATATATACCAGGTTACTAAATGTAAGATGTTACTTTATTTTAAGTCAAAAGCTGGAAATATTGCTGCTAAATATTGAATGAGTGGTTGACTGAAAAGTATGTTTGTAAAGATCAAGAAAGTAATCTTTACATTTAGAAAATTCACTAAGTAAATTAACTACAGACAACATATAATGATGTGATAATATTTTATAGAAATTAACATCGTGAATATGCCTTTCCTAAATTTTTCAGATCAATTAGAAATTGTAGATGAAAAAAAGTCAGTAAAAATATATTTATCATCATGATTTTCATTAGCCTTATGAGGCTATTTAAATTTTTATATCACAGATTAAGCATCCTTAATTCAAAAATCCAAAATATGAACTGTTTCAAAATCAACTGTTTGAATGCTGACATGACACCAGAAGCAGAAAATTCCACACCCGGACTCATGTGATCAGTTGCAGTCAAAATTTTGTTTCATGCTCAACATTATTACCAATGTTGTATTAAATTAACTCCAGGCTATATGTGTAAAGGTGTATAGAAAACATAAATGAATTTGCTGTTTATACTTGGGCCCTATCCCCAGCATATCTCATTATGCATTTGCAAATATTTAAAAACAAAACCCCAAATCCAAAACACTTCGGTCCCAAGCATTGTAAATAGAAGATACTCAACCTGTACAATGATTTTTAACCTAAGTGCAAAGTGTATTGTTTGTCAATCTACAGATAAGGGTTTGATGGACAGCATTTCTGAAACACACATAACCATGAATTTTTTTATATGGAGATATCCTCCATTATTGATATTTTAAGGAGCCTAATTAAATAATGGTTGCCACAAATATAAACATAAAACAGGAATCTTACTTTTAAGTTAATTGACAATTTTCAGCGATCATCATGTTACTTTTAAATTTTAGATACCTTAGGGTAGACGAAACACTATTATTTTATTATTTATCATTTAACATTGAAAGTTATCTTTCTTTTCGTTGGACTCTACCTATAAAATGATGTGTCACTTCATTTTGGTTAGCAAGCTTATGATAGCTGATATATATAACAGCTTAGAGAGAAAGGGACAGACACAGACTTGGGCAGGTGATAGTTGTGTTTTGATTGGTTGTGGGTTTTATTTATTTGTTATTATCGTGGCCCAATCATGGATATATTTATATTAGTCTTTAATAATTGACCTTAGAATGTTGCAGTGTTAACCATAATTTCTGTTTACATAGCACTCTTGCTATTTTAAATAGATGAATGAGCAGGGATACTTTTCTGAATACATTTGTCAGAATTACACAAGTTTGAACAGCACTTCAAACCATCTTGTACAAAGACTTTGTAAGTTGGATTCTCTGGGTCATTCGTTTTGATGCTAATATATGCAATAAGAAGAAGCCAAGAAGAAAGGGTTACAATGAGTATGTTAACAAGGTGTAGAACATCTTCACTAGTAATATTGTTACATTTAGGTTAATCATCAATAGCTTTAATATAATTGTTATTTTATACATTTTAAAGAGATAGATGACATAACAATAGATATAGATCCAGTATAGACATATTCAATTCAATAAATTAAATAGTCATTCGGTATCTTTACATGAATATTTAAACTTTAACCTATATTACACATATAGATGTAATGTTAATGGGAAAGATCGGGGCTAGAAGGTGTTTATTTGAAGGCTCCTTTTTAAAATTATGAGAGCTATGTAATTAATGTCTATGGATTGCATTTACTAGTCCTGTGAAATCCCTACTGCCATGGAATTCATGTCACGTTTCTTTTTTTAACCTCTTTCACTAGATATGAGAACTGTGGACATCCAGTTTCCATTTTTCAGATAATTAGCTAATCACTAATGAATGGATTAGTTTTTCACTATCTCTGCAGATTATTCAATTGAAGTTTGATTTCTGAAAACACACATTGTTGAAAAGTATGTTAATGGCTAGAGGAGAAAATATAACTTATTAAATAGCTTCAGAATGTCTA
>NW_012102898.1:2503250-2503980 GCF_000951045.1 Mandrillus leucophaeus | reverse complement strand
CAGAACTTGGCCATTATTTATCCAGCTGCTTCTTTGGGAAACAGTTTCCAATTTCTAACTTGGAAATTGGAATGCTTGAACTTCATTTTTCTTTTCACATCTCTAGTTATTTGCAGAATTCTCCCAGCCTTACTCTAGCCCCACCTTTCAGAAGCTCCTACTTCAATAATATAAATTGAGGTTCTTTATCAGTATGGAGAAACATCTCAGCAAGAAACCATTTGCAGTCACAAGATCCTCATAAATCCCATGGTTATCTCTCAGACATACATTTAAGACTGTACTCTGTTTTGTGGTCGTTTTTTGAATATCTGCATTTTTCAAGAAAGCAAATCTGCAACTGTCATGATATTTGTGAAGAAATTAAGGACCTTCCTCCTCCTGTTCCCACAATATGAAGGTATGTTTTTATAAATTTGGGAAAGTAATACACGTGCTAAGCTAGCTCAAAATCAAATTGTAATACTTCTGTATAAATATATGATAAAATTGAATATAAGAAGGTACTTCAAATCATAAATCCAACCCTTGTTTTTCAGATGAGAAAAGCAATCACCACATGTAGTAGTCATTTAGCCGAGTTTATTTATCTAGCTAATTTACAGAGCCGCAATTAAACACAGAGTGATGACGTTCTTTCACATTACTCAGGAACTTATTAAGAGATTTGTGGGTTCTTTTTCTCTGATAATAACATTTCCGTAAGGTAGGCATAGATACGTACATCTTA
>NW_012102898.1:2497145-2499405 GCF_000951045.1 Mandrillus leucophaeus | reverse complement strand
CCATTTACTTGATACAATACGGGGTGCTTCAGAAGAGTTAAACAATGGAATTACCTTGCAAGATATAGATAGATAAGGCCCACTTTAGAGAGTGGGAAACCAAAGTTCTGAACTGTAGAATATCACATTCAGTGGCAAGTGGGCATCCAGCCAAGATTATGTTGACAAATTCTGCAATCTTTCTACCTGTATTAGTTTCCCCCAAACTTGGCAGTCTGAAACAATAATGATTATCTCACACCTTTTCAGAGGGTCAGAAATCTGGGGCCAGCTTGTCTAGGTTCTTGCTCATGATCTCACACAAGATTGCCATTGGCTGGGGTTGCTTGTCCTCATCTGGAGGTTTAGCTGGGTTGGAGTTTCCACTTCCAAGTACACTCACACAGGTTTGTGTACAGGCTTCTGTTACTCACTGCTTGCAGACTGAGCTCCACAGCACCTCAGCACATGAGTTCCTCTGTTAGGCAACTCCCGCAAGGGCAGCTGGCTTTCCTGGGAATAAGCGATTTCAAGAGGGAGGGAGGGAGAAAGGAAGAGAGACCCAAAATGAAAGCTGCAGTCTTTTGTAAGGATTTCAGAAGTCATTTGCTATCCATTAAGCCATATTCTCTTATTAAAATGGAGCCACTAAATGTAACTCACACTCAAGGGATGAAGGATGAATCTCCACCATCTCAGTGAGGCTAGATTAAAAATGTGTCATTCTATTTTTAAGACTACCATGCTACCGTTACAGACTGCTTCCATGTATGTTTTGTCACATATAAAGTACCACATTTATTCATTATTACGAATATGTTAAAATTAACATCAGTATTGCTGTCACATTTTTATAACAGATAATGAATTAACATATGATGATTTAATGCACGTATTTTGTTTGATACAAGAAAAAATAGTAGAGTTATTTAAGGTAATGATATACAGGGTAAAAATTTATTTAGAGTATCATGATGTTTTCAGAGAAAAAGGAACTTAGTATTCTTTTGATTAAAATAATTTTATTGTTTAGTTATTGAATGAGATGCTGAGATGTATATTAAGTCATTTTATACATTATATATCATAAGTGAAAAAAGTATTCAATAATTGGGTGGTAATGTTGAGTTACTATTTATTTCACAAATTGCCATAATACGGAAAATATAAATATTGAGTTTCCTTTTGAGGCTAACGTTTTATTTTTAAAACATCTGCCTCTAATATTATAAATTCTATCAGGAAATATATTCTAACTTTCTGGTTCATAGATATTTTAATGCCTATGTGAGCATTTATTTTTAGAATATTATTAAATATATTTCTAAGATACATCACATCATACTTGAAGACTTATTTGTTCCCAATTCAGTGAAAAGTCTAGACCTTTTGAAACTTGAGACTATCCATAGTAGAGTTTTAAGACATTCTCAAAAGCTAATTTTGCTTCCAGTGTAATTAATGTAACGGATTCAAATGTAAATGGATAAATTAAGGGATTATTAGTTTGGCTCATGAAGAAAGATGTTTTGCATAGAATGAACAAGAAAACTAGTCATGCAACAAAAATGAAAATGCTGAATTATATATTTTCTTCTGTTATTGATGTTAAAATTTATAAAATTATTAAAAGTGTATTCTTCACTAAAATTACCAATGGCATTTAAAACATAGTTACATAAGAGTAAAATGAAATATCTACTTTTAAAAGTATAATGCATCGATTTATATTTAAAGCAGTCATAGTTATATCAAAACACCATTCCCAAAAATCTCTCCACTATATTAATAATAATGAAAATCGTAATAATATAAACTACAATTTGCTCAAGATCAGACAATGATATTCTCAACAAATCCAATGTGACAATTTAATTTTCCACATTTTATAAAGCAGTAAGTTAAATCTCAGAGAAGTTAAATAGATTTCTCAGGGCACAGGGCCACACACTAGCCAAGTCAGCCTTTCAACCTGTTTCACTTGACTCCAGAGTTGTTAATTTTTTCACTTAGACACGTGATATTCTTGGAAGGCTCGGCTTTACTGATATTTTTTAAAATTCGTGTTTTTATTCAAAGAGCAGAAAAAGGCAGATTTCCACTGAAAACATAATAGCTTATAAAACCTTAGTAATAAAGTTCATTTTTAAAACTCAGGAAAACAAATAATTGAAAATAGTAAGACAAAAGTAACCATAAGCAAAACACTAATGTTTTATAATTGTTAAAAATTGGTATATATCCATTCATACTTTTAAAAATTGTGTATATTTAAGTGGAC
>NW_012102898.1:2494793-2497095 GCF_000951045.1 Mandrillus leucophaeus | reverse complement strand
TAACTTTCTGGTTCATAGATATTTTAATGCCTATGTGAGCATTTATTTTTAGAATATTATTAAATATATTTCTAAGATACATCACATCATACTTGAAGACTTATTTGTTCCCAATTCAGTGAAAAGTCTAGACCTTTTGAAACTTGAGACTATCCATAGTAGAGTTTTAAGACATTCTCAAAAGCTAATTTTGCTTCCAGTGTAATTAATGTAACGGATTCAAATGTAAATGGATAAATTAAGGGATTATTAGTTTGGCTCATGAAGAAAGATGTTTTGCATAGAATGAACAAGAAAACTAGTCATGCAACAAAAATGAAAATGCTGAATTATATATTTTCTTCTGTTATTGATGTTAAAATTTATAAAATTATTAAAAGTGTATTCTTCACTAAAATTACCAATGGCATTTAAAACATAGTTACATAAGAGTAAAATGAAATATCTACTTTTAAAAGTATAATGCATCGATTTATATTTAAAGCAGTCATAGTTATATCAAAACACCATTCCCAAAAATCTCTCCACTATATTAATAATAATGAAAATCGTAATAATATAAACTACAATTTGCTCAAGATCAGACAATGATATTCTCAACAAATCCAATGTGACAATTTAATTTTCCACATTTTATAAAGCAGTAAGTTAAATCTCAGAGAAGTTAAATAGATTTCTCAGGGCACAGGGCCACACACTAGCCAAGTCAGCCTTTCAACCTGTTTCACTTGACTCCAGAGTTGTTAATTTTTTCACTTAGACACGTAATATTCTTGGAAGGCTCGGCTTTACTGATATTTTTTAAAATTCGTGTTTTTATTCAAAGAGCAGAAAAAGGCAGATTTCCACTGAAAACATAATAGCTTATAAAACCTTAGTAATAAAGTTCATTTTTAAAACTCAGGAAAACAAATAATTGAAAATAGTAAGACAAAAGTAACCATAAGCAAAACACTAATGTTTTATAATTGTTAAAAATTGGTATATATCCATTCATACTTTTAAAAATTGTGTATATTTAAGTGGACTTATACCATACATAATTTTTGAAAGCTTGGCAATATCTCGTTTGTTATTTTTCAACTTTTAAAATTTGTTATAGACATAATAATTTTACATATTTATGAGGTGCAAGATGATGTTTTAATAAATGTACACATTGTGCAATTGTCAAATTATCGTTTGATACATGTATACATTGTGTAATGATCAAATCAGGGTTTGATACATGTATATATTGTGTAATCATTAAATATCCATCAGCTTAAACATTTATCATTTTTTTGTTATTAGAATATTCAAAAACCACTCTTCTAGCTATTTAAAATATACATTATTGTTAACACTAGTCATAATTCTATGCAATAGAATGTCAGAATTTATTTCTGACTGTACTTTTGTATGCACCTATTGACAGATCACTTCCCTCCTTCTCGCCTTCTTCAACTCCCCTTCCTCTGGTAGCCACTCTTCTACTCTGTACATCTGTGAGAACAATGTTTTAGATTTCACATTTGAGTGAGATTATCTGATATTTGTCTTCTATGCCTGCTTATTTCATTTAACATCATTTTATTTAAATTGTGATAAGAATGTATAACCACATAATTCTACCCTTACCACAAATTTTTAACTGCACAATACAGTATTTTTACCTATAGGAACAGTGTTGTACAGCAGATCCCTAGAATGTATTCATCTTGCATAATTTCAATTTTATACTTATTGAAGAGTAACTCCCTGTTTCCCCCTCTTCCAGCTCCTGGCAACCATCTTTTTACTCTCTGTTTCTGAGTTTGACTATAAAAGATACCTCGTATAAGTGGAATCATACAGTATTTGTCGTTTTGTGACTGGCTTATTTTACCTACCATAATGTTCTCCAGATTCACCCACATTTTGGCACATGGCTTTTCTTCTTTATGGCAATTATTCTGTTATATGTATATACATTATACATTATTTTCTTTATTCATTCATCCATCAATGGACATTCAGGTTGTTTTCACATATTGGCTATTACAGATAATGCTGCAGTGGGCATCAGAGTGCTATTATCTCTTTGAGATCTTGATTTCAGTTTTTTGGATGTACATCCGAAATGAAGTTGCTGGATTCTTTGGTAATTGTATTATTGATTTTTGAGGAGGCTCCTCATTCTTTTCCATAAGCAGCTACATCATTTGAAATTCCCACCAGCAGTTTACACAGAGTCCAACTTATTGACATCTTTGTCAACACCTATTTTTTAAGTAATAATTATCATAACAGATGTGAGACAATATCTTTTTTTTTTTTTTTT
>NW_012102898.1:2489311-2490168 GCF_000951045.1 Mandrillus leucophaeus | reverse complement strand
TCATTTAGCATACTTCTCTGGAGATTCATCCAAGTGTTGTGTTTATAAATAATTCTTTTTCTCATTGCTGAGCCCTATTGTTGTGGTATGGTTGTTTCATAATGGTGCTATAGTTGTAATTATTTCAATATTATTGCTGTATAATATTGATGTGTATGAATGCAGGAGTATTTAACCATTCAAATGATGAACATTTGGCTTTTTTTTCAGCTTAGGATTATTGTAAAAATTGTTGCTCTAGGTATATATGTATGTGCCTTTGGATAAATAGATGTACTTATTTCTGTTGACTTCATCAGAATTACTGAATCATCGGGTATATGTATATTCAGTTTTATTAGATATTGCAGAGTAGTTTTTCATATTGCATACACCAACTTAAATGTGTGGGCAAGGTAAGCAAATTATAGTTTGTCCACAACCTGACTAATATGTAGTGTTATGTGACTTCTAAATTTCACTCATTCTGCTGAGTATATAGTGGTATCACCGTGTGGTCTTCATTCACATTTCCTTGATAATGGATACATTTCATCATTGTTTTGTATGTTTAGCAACAATTTGGTATATCACTCTAGTGAAGATATTCGGTTTACAATTTTTGCCCATTTCTTTTTTTCATTGTGGCTTTTTAATTGTTTTGTAGAAACTCTTTATATGAGCAATTTGTCATATAAATTGTATGGCAAATATATTATTTCACCTTTAGATTGCTTTTTCATTCTATTGATGGGTGTTTCTTTTAAGGAATTATATTTCTTAGTTAATATGTTTTACCTTAACATATTTCCTTATGATTAATATGCTTTTCTGCATTGCTTTTAAGATATCTTTGCAAACACTAAAGTCACAAAGAT
>NW_012102898.1:2487360-2489261 GCF_000951045.1 Mandrillus leucophaeus | reverse complement strand
CTTCCTTCCTTCCTTCCTTCCTTCCTTCCTTTCTCTCTTTCTTTCAACCGAGTCCCACTCTGTCACCCAGGCTGGAGTGCAGTGGCACGATCTTGGCTCATTGCAACCTCCAGCCTCCCGAGTTCAACTGATTCTCCTTCTTCAGCCTCCCAAGTAGCTGGGATTACAGGCACCTGCCACCACGCCCGACTAATTTTAGTATTTTTAGTAGAGAGTGGGTCTCACCATGTTAGCCAAGCTGCCCTTGATTTCCTGACCTCACGTGATCCGCCTGCCTTGGCCTCCCAAAGTACTGGGATTACAAGTGTGAGCCAGTAAGCCCAGCCTGATGTCTGATTTCGTATATGGTGTTAGTTTATGTGGCTTTATTGGATAGATCTTCTTATTAAATGGAAGCATTAAGTTATCTAGTACAAAAAGAATCCAAGTATCATGTATTGCAATTGTTTTATGCAACATATGAGGAGATGGCTGCTGACGAACATTGTAACTTTTTCTGGAGCACAGCCCAAGTTGTCAGCATGCACTTTGGAAGGAAGCCACTGTGTCCCATGAAATAATGGATATATTTTTTGCTTTTCTCCCAGAGACAAGTGGAATCTCCTTCAGGTGCTCCATTGAGTATTATCGACATGCTGCAAAGTACTGCTCAGAGGATTTATATTTATAGTCCCTGAGGGGGGGAAACAAAAATAGCCACTTTGCTTGATACTGAAGGGACTGGCATGAGGGCTGAGGCTCATCAAATCTATCTATCTATCTATCTATCTATCTATCTATCTATCTATCTATCTATGCACCCACACACACATACACATAGAGTCATTATTTTGAGTGGTAACTGCTAAAATAATGTTACATATTGATCTCTTTATATTAAATACCAGTTTATGCCTTTTCAAAAAGCCCTTAGAAGCTCAGAGGTAACAGAGTACTCTCTTTTCCAAGCATTATTCCGGAGGGAGGGAGGAAAGAACGCTATTTCAAGTGGTAAGGCTAATAACCTACAAAAAACATTCTGATTTTCTGGTAGTAGAAATTCTAAAGCTAAAAATATTATGATCTAACGTTTCCTCTTTAATTAACTAATTAAAAATTAACACTTCCCCTTTAAATAATTAAAAATTAATTTAATTTTTAAATTTAAAATGTGGAATACTTTGTTTTGATGTGTGGAGATGTTTATCATTATATGACCGGATTTGTAGTTTTGGCTTGTCTAAGTTTTGTACAAGTTTGGAAGATATATTTAAATTATTCCAAAATAAACTGTGGTTAGGCAAAGCTGTTGTATAGAGATATAGTATAATTATTTTAATTAAATAATGTATTTTTGTATTTTGCGTATTTTAACAAAGTTTTTAAAATAACACTTTATAATGAAAATGATAGTAAAAAATCATAAGACTCTATATGTCACTTATGGATTACTTTTCTTATGTCCATTTACTTGATACAATACGGGGTGCTTCAGAAGAGTTAAACAATGGAATTACCTTGCAAGATATAGATAGATAAGGCCCACTTTAGAGAGTGGGAAACCAAAGTTCTGAACTGTAGAATATCACATTCAGTGGCAAGTGGGCATCCAGCCAAGATTATGTTGACAAATTCTGCAATCTTTCTACCTGTATTAGTTTCCCCCAAACTTGGCAGTCTGAAACAATAATGATTATCTCACACCTTTTCAGAGGGTCAGAAATCTGGGGCCAGCTTGTCTAGGTTCTTGCTCATGATCTCACACAAGATTGCCATTGGCTGGGGTTGCTTGTCCTCATCTGGAGGTTTAGCTGGGTTGGAGTTTCCACTTCCAAGTACACTCACACAGGTTTGTGTACAGGCTTCTGTTACTCACTGCTTGCAGACTGAGCTCCACAGCACCTCAGCACATGAGTTCCTCT
>NW_012102898.1:2465957-2483900 GCF_000951045.1 Mandrillus leucophaeus | reverse complement strand
CCACGCCTGGCTAATTTTTGTATTTTTAGTAGAGATGGGGTTTCTCCATGTTGGCCTGGCTGGTCTCGAACTTCTGACCTCAGGTGATCCAGCTGCCTCAGCCTCCCAAAGTGCTGGGATTACAGGCATAAGCCACTGTGCCTGGCCTGAGATGATACCTTATTTTGGTTTTGATTTGCATTTTACTGATTATCAGCAATGTTGAGCAAATATTCTTATACCTTTCAGCCACATATGTGTGTCTTTTTTGAAGAAATTTAATTCTAGTATTTTGCTCATTTTTTAATTGGATTATTTGGTTATTTGCTCTTGAGTTGTAGAAGTTCCTAATATAGTTTGTAATGAGCCTCTTAACAAATATATGATTTTCAAATATTTCTCCTATTTCATAAGTGGTCTTTTAATTTTGTTTTTCCTTTGCTATACCAAAGCTTTTAAGTTTAATGTATCCCCACTTATATACAATTTTACTTTTTTTGCTTATATTTTTGGTGTCATATGCAAGAAATCACTGCCAAGCTCAATGCCATGAATCATTTCCCCTATGATTTCATATAAGAATTTCATTTGTAATCTGCCATTTCACTTAGTAATGATGTCTTCTTATTTTCCACATAATTAAGAATTCATATACTGAATGATTTTTACTCACTCCATATTATTCATTTACATGGATATACACTTTTTTCTTTTTAAAATAACCCTTTGTTAGTAATCATTTCTGCTAAATTTTCAATAAGCAGAACTGGGTGAATCTCTCTAAAGCTATGTATTCATGAAGAACATCCTTGATTAATTTTATAAAAGGCATTCTGAAATTTGGAAAATATTGCCTATATATCATTATTAACCAATGAGGAGACATGATAAATTAAAAAGTTTTCTTTTACCACAGGAACAATGATTGAAATACGTGTAAAATAGGAAAATCATGTGACCACCAATTTTGTATGACCTACATTAAATAAATACTGAAAAGCTGTTCTTAAAGGGATAAATATTACATAATGTAAAGATATGGCATACTCTTGGATATTAAAATACTATTGAGAAATAAATAACATAGAGAAAATAATACAAAGGTAAATAAAATAATATAGAGAAAAACAATTCCCAAGTCTGTAAATGCATTGCAATCTCTTTTGTATAGTTTCTGGAGCTAAAGAACATTCAGAATAGGTACAGAAAGAAACACATTTTTAAAAATTGAAGCATCACATGCATATAGAAAAGCACACATATGATAAGTACAGCTCAATGAATTTTCATGGCATAAACTCACCCATGTTCATCTAGATAAAGAAACAGAATTGCATCAAAATGCAAAACTATGCTATGCTAATTACTACTCACCCCCTACAAGGTAATCAGTTCCTGACTTCTACTTTGATAGATTAATTTGCCAGATTTTTAATTTCAAATAAATAGTCTCGTTCACTGTGGACTCTCTTTTTTTCTTCCATTTAGCACCATTCATAATGGTGCTATAGTTGTAATTATTTCAATATTATTGCTGTATAATATTGATGTGTATGAATGCAGGAGTATTTAACCATTCAAATGATGAACATTTGGCTTTTTTTTCAGCTTAGGATTATTGTAAAAATTGTTGCTCTAGGTATATATGTATGTGCCTTTGGATAAATAGATGTACTTATTTCTGTTGACTTCATCAGAATTACTGAATCATCGGGTATATGTATATTCAGTTTTATTAGATATTGCAGAGTAGTTTTTCATATTGCATACACCAACTTAAATGTGTGGGCAAGGTAAGCAAATTATAGTTTGTCCACAACCTGACTAATATGTAGTGTTATGTGACTTCTAAATTTCACTCATTCTGCTGAGTATATAGTGGTATCACCGTGTGGTCTTCATTCACATTTCCTTGATAATGGATACATTTCATCATTGTTTTGTATGTTTAGCAACAATTTGGTATATCACTCTAGTGAAGATATTCGGTTTACAATTTTTGCCCATTTCTTTTTTTCATTGTGGCTTTTTAATTGTTTTGTAGAAACTCTTTATATGAGCAATTTGTCATATAAATTGTATGGCAAATATATTATTTCACCTTTAGATTGCTTTTTCATTCTATTGATGGGTGTTTCTTTTAAGGAATTATATTTCTTTGTTAATATGTTTTACCTTAACATATTTCCTTATGATTAATATGCTTTTCTGCATTGCTTTTAAGATATCTTTGCAAACACTAAAGTCACAAAGATATTCTACTGTTTGTTTCTAAGAGTGAAACAACTCTATCATCTTTCAAATTAAATTTTAATTTTGAGATAAGTATAGATTCACGTGCAAATCTAAGAGAAATCCCATGTACTCTTTAACCCATTTTCTCTAATTTCCTAACTTTCTATCTTGTAAAGTTATAGTGCAACATGAAAACCAGAAAACTGGTAGTAATCTAGTCCACCAGTCTAACTCAGATGTCCTTAATTTTACATGTATTCATTTACGTATGTATTTATTTGTGTTTCTATGCAATTTTATCACATGTATAGTAAGTTAGTAACAGATTTCCATGAATTCAGTGGCTTAAAGCGCTAGAAATTGATTTTCACTGTTCTGGATGCCAGAAGTCCAAAGTCAGTATCACTAAGCCAAATTCAAGGTGTTTGCAAGGCTGTGCTCGCTTTGGAGGCTCTAGGGAAGAATCTGTTCTTTGACCTTCCAGCTCCCCGTGGCTGGTGTCATTGCATGCCAGTCTCTACCTCTGTGATCACATAGCCTCATCTTTTCTGTTTGTACCTAACCCCTTGCCTCTCTCTTAGAAGGATGTTTATGATGGTATTTAGGTCTCACCCAAGTAATCTAAGATAAGCTCTTTATTTTATTATTTATTTATTTTTATTTTTTTAAGACGGAGTTTTACTCTTGTCTCCTAGGCTGGAGTGCAATGGTGTGTTCTCAACTCACTGCAACCTCTGCTTCTCGGGTTCAAGTGATTCTCCTGCAGAGTAGCTGGGATTACAGGCTCCCACCACCATGCCTTGCTAATTTTTTTGTACTTTTAGTAGAGAGGGGGTTTCACCATGTTGGCCAGGCTGGTCTCAAACTCCTGACCTCAGGTGATCCGCCCGCCTCGGCCTCCAAAAGTGCTGGGATAACAGGTGTGAGCCACTGTTGTCTGGCCAAGTTCTTTATTTTAAAATTTTTAATTTAACCATATCTACAAGGACTTTTTTTTTTTCTTCCCCAAATAATGTGACACAGATTGCAGGGATTGAAGCCTGGATATTTTCTGGGGACCATTTTTCAGTCTTCCACGTTTAGATTTGTGTAGCTACCATCACAATCAAAATACAGAACAGCCCCTTTTACCATGTCTACTTCAGTCTCAATTGCTTTTCACCAATCCCCTAACCCCCAGAAATTACTTACCTGTTTTCCAACTCTGTATCTTTGTCACTTCAATAATGTTATATAAGTAAAGTCATCTGATATGTAACCTTTGCGGTTTGGCTTATTTCATTTAGCATACTTCTCTGGAGATTCATCCAAGTGTTGTGTTTATAAATAGTTCTTTTTCTCATTGCTGAGCCCTATTGTTGTGGTATGGTTGTATGGTTTATTTAATGATTCACCTGTGCAAGGACGTTTCAGTTATTTTCAGATCCAGGTTATAACAAATAACTCTGCTATCAACATTTGTGTAGAGGTCTCTGTGTGAACATAAGTTTTCATTTCTCTGGGATCAGTGCCCAGGAGTGAAATTGCTGGGTCGTTTGGAACTGCTGGGAGGTTTAGAACTTGATCATTTTTAACTCTCAGGCCCTTTGCTCTTTTAAGACTCACAGTCTTACAGCTAAGACAAATTCAAGTATGCCCAATGCTTTCATCAGAGAAACTAGTCTTTTATAAAAATGATGACCTTAAACAAGATCAAGCTCTGCATTCGTGGCTTCTTATACTCCCTGGCAACACAGACTTTTATTGGAAGCCTTACCAGTTTGTAAGACATTCCATCAAAAATCTACCTATTTCAGCTCAAGTTTCTTCTCAGGCAGCATCTCAGTTCTGTTCTTTGATTGACACTATAATAATAACTTCAGCAGGATTTTTCCCTTAAATTCAGCCAACATGCCTCTATCCCAGCACTGAACATAATTTAGGCCAAAATGTCTACTACATGGAGTGGTGTTTAAGTGAGCATTTTGATCCAAGATTCCATTAAAAAGGAAATATGAAATAGGTAACCTAAAACCGAAACATTTGCAATAAGAACAAAGATACAGGAGTAAATCTTTAGCAAAGACAGAATTATCTGTGTACATCAGAGAGAAAAATTCACCTTCGGCAATTTTCGGAACTTAAAGACTAACCTCATCATTCTTCTTGAGACCCTAAGAAATTCCTGAGGCAAGTGTGACATAGTGATAAATTGCTCTTTGATGTTCACTAATATTGAACAAGTCTGAGAAAAGATAGAACTGTTCAGAGGTCAAATGTTACTGACTTTCTAGCCCCAAATGCTTGTACAAACAGCTATGAAGATAAATGGGAACTCATTTGTAAAATGCTGTATGACAACCAAAACAAATGCAATTTTATTCAGCTCACAATGCACATATGGTTTCTTAATTTTCTATAATAATGGAAAACATCTTCACAAAAATATAAAGAATAAGTTGCTATTACAGGAAGTTCAGTATATGTTTATTATGATAATTTAAATAATGCAATTTATGAATTTAGAAATCTTTTTCTTTAGGTAGCCATTTACTTAATCCTAGTGACTTATTATCTTGTCATTTTCTTAATATGCCATTTGTTTACTATGTCTATTTATCATATTAAATATGTATTAGAATGCTCAGTAGGCATGTGAAATATATCTATTTAACTGGTTAAAGTGTCCTGAGTTTTGTAGAAAAACCTGTGTTCATATGAATATATAACTTCTATTAAACAATGGCATTCAAATATTCAAACGGTTATTAAATCTTTTGTATGTTTACACTGAAGTATTGTAGTCTTTCACCTAAAAGAGGAAGTTTAAAAACTGAAATAGATCCAATTGTAAAATATCAGTGGTTTTTTTCTAGTGATTCTTGATTCTTTAATGTGTTTGAGGGTGATTAGAAATTGTGGAGCCCTAGCATCTCTCCTTAAAAAAGAAATAAATATAAAATCTCTTACTTTTCAGTCAGTACAATCAATCTATTTTAAGATAAACAAATTTTAAAATGCAAGAAAAGCAAAAAGATAGCGGGTGTGCAAGGCAATAATGACAGGTTTGACAATGCAAATTACTTCTGTAAAATCATAGAACATGCTTGTTTATTTTCCCACCTCTGACCTGTAATATAGGAGTTTTCAAGATGAGATGATGAGTTAAAACATGACAGGAGGCTAAATATATGTTTTCACTGGAAATCAATGCTCACCAAATTTTAGCAACAATAGCTTCCTAAAAGAGAATTCAGGTGAGCAAAAATAACAAACAAGTGCTGAAAAGTCACATTAACTTCCATAAATCTTCCTTAAATAGTCTCTACCACTCAGTACAAATAAGCAAGACGGAAGTTCCTCTACAGTTGTGCCCTCCCTCATATTCACCCTGAATCTGTTATAATGTGAGACTTAAATAATCTTGCAGGAGAGAGAGAGAGAAAGAGAGAGAAAATTAATGTATGTATATGTGTGTAAACAACCTCTGCTTACAAACTAGGAATGCTTTTTAAAGTCATTATCCAGATGTATCAGTCTGTGTGGTCCTGAACATACAATTTGGTCCTTTCTTTTTAAAGTCCCTCTGTGTGATTCAGCAATTTCTTGTGTCTGGAAATAATGTGGATATATGCAAGCACTATTTGGGGAAAACTTTTCTCACTATGGTACTAATTCTAGTGTACTTATTAACACAATTTGTATCGATATTAACATACACAAATATATTATAAGTGTGTCAGTTTCTTGTTGCTGCATAGCTTAGTACAATTAGGCTGCTATAGCAAAATGCCATGAATTAGCAAGCTTACAGACAAGAGTAATGTACAGTTTTGGAAGCTGGGGTATCCATAACTCACCTCCTGGTACCTTCTCCTGTGTCCTCAGAGGCAGAGGGGCCAAGGGAGGTGTTTGGGAGGCCTCTTGCATAAAAGCATCAATGCCATTCATGAGGGCTTCACCCTCATGACCTAATCACCTCCCAAATTTTCCATCTCTCACTACTATCACATTGGGAATTAGGTTTTAACATATGACTTTTGGGGAGACAAAAGCATTTAGGCCATGGCACTGCATAGCAAATTACTCCAAAACTTGACAGCTTAAATAACAACCAGTGTTTAATATGTTGCATCACTTTTGTGGGTCAAGAAATTAGAAGCCACGTAACTGGGTGGTTTTGGTTCAGGGTCTCTTATGAGGTCACTTTCAAGAAGTGTTGGCAGGGATGTTATCTTCTGAAATCTTGACTGGGCCTAGAAAATGAGCTCACCCATATGTTCTGGGAGTTGGTACCTTTCTGTCTGGGCCTCTGCTTGAATGTCCGTGTGATCTGATAGCTGGCTTTCCCCAGAGTGAACAATCCAAGAGAATACAAAGTGAAGACTTTTTGGAAGTCACACTCAATGATTTCTACAATATTCTTATTGGTCACAGGTTGACCCTACTCCATGTCAGAGAGGCCTATACAGGTACATAAATACCAGGAGAAAATGCACATGAGGGTTACAGATCATTGGAGACTGTCTCTTAGCTAAATAACTCATTCCAGTGTTAAGAATTTTAGACAATATAATTGATGATTATAAGGGTAATAACATTACAAAGTTGATGCCCTACACAAATTCTTGTTTCCAACCCTTTCTCAATATGAAAAAGTAAAATTGAATTTCCTTATTTATTATTTTAACATAACAAAAAGTAATGAGTATCATATATCACAGCATTATTTTTCCTCCCAAAGGTAAACTAACATTAGCTAGAGCACTTTAAGGATGTACTTGTCCTTTAGCAGAATTTTACCTCTGTGGATACATTAGCTATGTCAGACAGTGTCTTCTAACTGTTATTTTCAATACAGTTAAACCCTAATTATTTTTAATGTTTCCTATTGCATTAAATTTTCAAATTAAATCTAGTTTTTATTTTGCAATTTATCATCCCTGACACCTACCCAATTGCACATTTACTACTCATCCTCATTTCCCACAAAGTGCTAGGACTAAAAGAACAGAAAAATGAGCTAGAAACGCAGCCAACTAAGCAGTCAGCAAGACAGTGCTCTTAAAGACCTCTCATCTGTGGCAACTCTTCATTTGATCTTTGTTTCCTCTTACGAAGTGTCCTTCTCTCCTACTTTGCTCCTAGGAAACGCTTTTCAACATGAAATATGTAATTACGTTCCATTCTCTTGGTAAATGTGGGAGTCAGTTAGAAAGCAAACATATATAATAGGGAGATGGGATCTGCCCAGGCTGGAGGTTTGTATCATTTCCAAAGCTGATATTTCTATTCTGAAAACAGACTATCTCAGCCTGGGGAGAAATTCAAAGGTTACATGGATCTGAGGCTAGAATCTTCTCCTAAATATAACCCAGTTCATGTTGTTTGAGGCACTTATAACAGGGAATTCATTATCTCCTGAGGGAGATGATGAGGGAATCTTTATCAATTTGGGACTGTTATAAGTGTTTTGTTAGTTCTTACTTAAACTGAGTAAAAAAAGTTATAAATTATCTTTTATGTGATTATCTTTCATTTTGTGCATAACATAATCTCTGAGCAACACTAATGCAAGTTGAAGGGTTCTAGTTTCCACAAAATATTTTTTGTAAGGATTCAGGATTATTCTCTTAGTCATGAACATGAACCTTTGATTTGGGAAAGATTTCTACTCACACATTAGCCCTATCCCCATTATTCTGCCACTCCAGACAATAATTCTGAAATAAATAAAATTATACGAATATTAGAAAGTGAAACTATAAAATCAGCACATTTTATTTTGGAGATGCACTGTCACTTTAATGAGGTGGAAAGGTTCTTAGATCCACAGATAAAGGCATATTAAAGACTATGTGATTTAGAACGGGGATCGGTAAAATGAAATGATACAGAGAGCTGACCAGGCCAAAGGCTTCCAGTGCCAAGGCTAGAAATTCACAAGGAAGAAAGAATTACATAATGAATTTTGGATATTATAATGTTACTAGGGATGTTATCCACTATTATGGAAATAGGTAGTTCACCCATTAATATTAAAGTTTTCTATTATGTAACTAAATCTTTTTCTGGTTCCACAGTCACTCAGAAACTGTTTTTAAATTGGTTTTCTACGCAGATCTATCTATAAGAGGTGACCATTGTGGTTATTCTGGAAAAAGCATTGCAACGTATATGACATTTAAAATGCATTGGTGTTCAGCCTGGCCAACATGGTGAAACTCTGTCTCTAATAAAAATACAAAAATTAGCCTGGCATAGTGGTGGGCGCCTGTAACCCCAACTACTCCAGAGGCTGAGGGAGGAGAATCGCTTGAACCCAGGAGGCGGAGGTTGCAGTGAGCCAAGATTGTGCCACTGCATTCCTGCCTGGGCAACAGAGCAAGACTTCATCTCGAAAAAAAAAAAAAAAAAAAAAAAAAAAACATTGGTGTTCTGGGCTAATGCTGTTCTGAGTTTGATTAATGTGAAATGTCTGCATTTTCTGTGCAGTGTCAAAATTGTGTTGTTTCTCAGCAAGACAAGTATCTTTGAATGGAGCTTAGTCATTGGACATTTATATATTCAACAAGACCATTGTAGCAGGCAGAATGACAGTCCCCCAAAGATTTCCACATCCTAATCCTCAGAACTTCTAAGTGCACCACATGGAAAAAAAGTATTTTACAGACGTGATTAAGGGTCTTGAGATGGGAGATTATCCTAGTTTATCTGGCTGAGCCCGAAGTAATCACAAGTGTTGGTAAAACAGAGAGAGGAGATGTGAGAGTCCAAGAAGGTGGAGTAATGTGTTCTGATACGGCAGAAGGGGCTGCAAGCTGAGAAATACAGGCAACATCCGGAAGCTGGTAACAGCACAGAAAACAGATGACCCTCAGAACCTTCAGGAGCATGGATCTGCCAAGACAATTTAGCCTGTTAGACTCATTTTATACTTCTGAGCTCCAGTACTATAACTAGATTAATTTGTTTTGTGGTAAGCTACCACGTTAGTGGTAATTTGATTATACTAGAGATTGGAAACAAATACAGTAATTCATCTTCAGAAGATTCTTAGATGGTAACCATTTGGCCTTTTCCTGTTAATAGCCTCATTTTACATTGTAAGATTTTTCTCATGTCTACATATTTATATGATGTCACATGTAATTCTCTTCTGGAGCAAACAACATTTTGGACACAATCTGATATCTCTCATTTATTGTTACTAGATAATGCATTTTATGAGTACATTTTGAAATCACGACTTTTTTTTGGTTGTGACCATATGATGTGTTTAGGCCTTTTAAAAATTAATATAAATTGCTAGATCTCATTTTTCTAATCAGCGATCCTTTGATTTTAAAAGTCAAGTACTATAAAAACCTTCCCCTAAGGAAAACTCTAGGCCTGGTGGCATCAGATATAAATTCTTTACAATATTTTAATTTAAAGTAACAGCATTTTACGATAAATTCTTCTGCAGAATAGGACAATAATGGTTTGTTGAGATCAACTAGTGATATTACAACAAAAGAAAAACAAGGCCGGGCGCGATGGCTCATGCCTGTAATCCCAGCACTTTGGGAGGCTGAGACGGGCGGATCACGAGGTCAGGGGATCGAGACCATCCTGGCTAACATGGTGAAACCCCATCTCTACTAAAAATACAAAAATTAGCTGGGCGCGGTGGCGGGTGCCTGTAGTTCCAGCTACAAGGGAGGCTGAGGCAGGAGAATGGCGTGAACTCGGGAGGCGGAGCTTGCAGTGAGTGGAGATCGCACCACTGCACTACAGCCTGGGCGACACAGCGAAACTCCGTCTCAAAAAAAAAAAAAGAAGAAAGAAAAAACCCAGAGTCTCCCCTAAACATAAATTCAAAAATCATAAAAATATTGACACAAAAATACAAGATCTATAAAAAATAACTAGGCTGAACTTATTTCAGAAACACATGGTCATTTAAGTTTGAAACTCCATAGATTTCAAAAATTGTATAGGACATAGGAGAAAAATTACATGTTTCTCTCAAGAGGTACAGACAAAAATATTGGCTAACATTCACTGTCAATTTATTACAAAATTCTTAGATATACAAATGATCCTCCATATCCATGAGTAGTATATTCTTGGATTCAACTACCTATAGATACAAAATATTAAAAAAAAAAAAAAAACTGTATGGTTGGCTTTGTACAGAAAATACACAGACTTTTTTGCTGTCATTATTCCCTAATAAATACAATATAACAACCATTTACATAGTATTTACATTTATTAGGTTGTAAGTAATCTAATGATGATTCGAAGTATATGGGAGGATGTGCGTATATTATGTGCAATTACTATGTCATTTTATATCAGAGAGTTGAGCATGCACAGATTATGGTACCCCTGGTGGGTCCTGGAATGAATCCCTCACAGATACCAAGGGAAGCTGTAAAACAGCATTTCATTGACCAGGTAAAAATGTATTGAAAGCAAACATATTTATTGGCAAAAATAATTAAAACATTCTTCTAGAAATCAAGAACAAGTCAAAAATGTCTGTTACCAGGACTTCTATTTAAAATTGTACAGGAGGCCTCTGCTAATGCAAAGAAATGAACTACGAGTGTAATGTCTAACAAAGAAGAAATTTTTAATCATGATATTTAAAGGAGGATGACTATGTACATAAACAATTCCACAGATTCTACAGATTAATAATTGAAATTAGTAGATAATTTTTGCAGGTTTTCTGTTAGAAAGCCACAATGCAAACACTAATTTTATTTCTATAGACCAGCCCCAAATTAGAAATTTAAAATTTAAAATACCACATATGTATATAAATTTATAAATGTATATAATTTATATACATTGATAATATATACATGTATATACATTTGTAAATTTAACATACCATATATATGCGTATGTGTATCAGAAAACATTAAATACTTAGAAATAAATCTAATGAAAGATATCTAAGACTTATACACATACAAAATTCCTAAAACCATTAATGGAAAAAACAAAGAAGACATAAATAAAAGGAAATATATACCATGTTAAGGATTTAAGGGTTATGAAAATGTGAATTCTTTTAATATAGGTCTGTAGCATACATTGTCAATGTGTGTGCACATGTATGTTTTTGTGTGCAAGCTAGTTGTAAGATATATGTGAAAATGCAATTGGCTAAAGATAGCAAAAATAATCTTGAAGAAGAAAAGGTTAGAGGGCTAGCACTATTTTACATCAAAACTAATTGTAATGCATCTTGGTAAAGCAGTGTGATAGAATTCTCAGAAGAGACAAATGGAATAATGGAATAGAATGGAGAGCTTAGAACCTACCTACATAAATACTGTCATACAATTTGTGACATAGGTGGTGGCCACACCATGCAATTGTGAATACATGGCCTTTTTAAGATATGTTCCTGAATCAACTGAATATTCAATTCACAAAAAATTGAACCATGACCTTTGTCTCACACCATATGCAAAAGTAAGACCCTAGGTGTGGTGGTTCACATCTGTAAATCTCAACACTTAGGGTGGCTGAGGCAGGAGGATTGCTTGAGTCCAGGAGTTCAAGACTAGTCTAGGGAACAAGGTGAGACCCAGTCTTTACAAAAAAATTAAAAAAAAAAAAAAGACATGGTGGTGTGCACCTGTAATCACAGCTACATTGGGAGGCTGAGGCAAGAAGATCACTTGACCCCAGGGGGTTAAGGCTACAGTGAAATATGATCATGCCACTGCACTCAACTGAAGACAGAGTTAGACACTGTCTCTAGAGGGGAAAAAAAAAAAAAAGCAAGTCCCAGATGGATTGTAGAGCTAAAAGTGAATGTTAAAACAATACAACTTTTGGGGAAAAAAAACACATGAGAATAACATCATGATTTTGTTTCTTGACCATAAATCACTATTAAAGAAAATGTTAATAAATCTATTTTAATAATCTATTCATCAAAACAGATCATGAGGAGAGGGATAAAGCACAGGAGATATATCACACGTGCACACACACACACACACATATATATATATATAATATTACATATATATTAGACAATGCAGTTATCTCAGAATGTAACTCATAGAAATCAATGAGATAAGGAGAAATAGCTACATTGGAAAGCTGTTTGGGAATAAACTGGTAATGAGTGTGCACTGTTATGTTTTTGGTATAAGTTAATTACAAGTTGTATGTGAAAACGTAAATGGTCAAGGATAGCAAAAAAAAAGAAAAAATTATTAGCCATTCTTCTCTTAGCTCTGTATATGTATCACATAAATCATGCATATATGTATAGGCACCCGAAGCCAAGTATATGTGTATTTATAGTGACATTATTTATTATGGTTCCCAACTAAATCAACCCAATGTGCATCAATAACAGTATGCATAAATAAATATTGGTAATTTGTCATATGCAATAATATATAACAATGAAAAGATCGAGCCACTGCTATTTTTTTATGGAATGGATACATCCCACTCACATAATGATAAATGAACAAATCCACACAAAAAGAATAGTATATCATATGACATAATTATGTTGATTTCAAGTTAATCAACAGCAGAGGTAGGTTACCTTTGTAGAAAACCAGTGACCAAAGGGGACATGTGTAGACATCTGGATACTGGTGATGTAATTTTTGACCTGGATGTGATTACACGGGTGTTTTCACTTTATAAACATCACTGAAGTGTATATTTAAACCCGTGTGGCCACCCTGCTATATATGTGGTATATTTCTATGAAAGTTTATTACAATAACAGACACATTACCGGAGTAACACACATACTCAAAAGAGAAAGATTGATTGCGAGGAAACACAGCAAATCTCAGGAACATCCTAAGTCAGGAAATAAAAATTTAACTGGCTTGTGGAGACTCGGACTGGATGTCAGCAATTAGGGTTGCTTCTTCATATTTGGCAACTGAAATGATTGCCTCTTGTCTCTGTTTCTGTCCTCTCCATGATTTTGATTCTGTTTGCCAGTTAGCTTTCTTTGCTTACTCATGCAATCTCCTCTACTGCATAGCTTTTAGCTTGCATGTGGCTTTGACTCACCATGTCACCAAAGCTAAATCAGGTACTGGGTGCATTTTCATTTTAAGTACTGCAGTCATCTAATGTACTTTACCAAACAGAGTCTAAATTCTAGATTCCCAAGAAAGATTATTGTCAGCTGGCTTTATTCAAGGTCCAATTCTGGGCCCATATCAAGTAATAAAGATTGAGTGGTGTGATAATTAGAGATGCCTCAGCCAAAGTATGTGAGTTAATCAGTTTTATTGTTGTTTCACTTTTTTGCTTTAAGAAGAAACATGTGATTGTGAAAAAGTAATTGAAATTCCTTGCTACCTCTGTGGTCATGGAAATAAAATGGCATGATACAGAAGTTCCCAAACTTTTTGGTCTCACACACTCTCAAATTTATTGAGGACCATAAAGAGATTTTGTTTCCATAGATTAGATCTATCAACATTCACCATATAAGAAATTAAAACTAAGAAATGATAATCACATTCCTTTTAATTTTCTAAAATAACAATAACAGCTCATTGCATATTAGCTTGTCACCTGTTGTTATGAAAAATAGCTATATTTAAAAATTATAGTAAGAAGAGCTGCATTGTTTTACATTTTTGCAAATAAAAATTAGTTGAGTGTCACGGTGCATGCCTGTAGTCCTAGCTTGCTCAGGAGGCTGAAATGGGAGGATCACTTGAGTCCAGAAGCTCTAGGCTGTAGTGAGCTATGATTACGCTACTGTACTCCAGCCTGAGCAAACAGATCAAGACCCTATAGAACTCTGTTTTCTAAAGCCAGATCTCTTGCTCTTAACTACAGTTTGTTATCTTTGTTTGACAATTTAAGATGTAAACAACAAATGGTAATGCATTTTTCAACCGACATATTTTACACTAACATAAAACATAACGAGTTATTCTTAGGTATATGAAATCACATTACAGATTTACTGTCCCTTTTTAGACATCATGCCAAATGCTGTATGCAAATCTGATTTGCTTGATAACAGCTAGTACTCTTGACAGCATTTAAAATAAACTGGATGTCATTATAGCTTAACGGTCACACCAACCTTCCAAAGTACATGCTGTTTACATTGCACAAGTTAAGATGAAGGATTTAGAGATTGAGTCACTTGGCCTCAGCCAGAGAGATTGTTAAAGATAGACCTAGATTTTGAACTTTGATGTGTTGGCACCAGAGTTCATTCCCTTAACCACAAAGTTATGTAACTTTGAAATCATTTTTCACCTATAATATGGAAGGCAGTGGAAAAAGAAAGCAGGTGGTGGGATAAATGTATGTTCTTTAGTGATACATTATTATTTTTTTGAACTGCTGTAACATCTCAAACTACCAATATCACTTTGCAAAAATGCATAATGTCTTAATAGTGTGAAATATTAATTATCAATTAATTATATTGTCCCTAGTTTGCTTTTGTTCTGTTATTTATAAATGCTATTATTTTATAACCTTGCTATGCTGCATATCATACTAGTTCAGTGGAAAGAGAGAGATTGTATAAAATTTTTTTAAAGATTGCAATTTATTACTGAAAGTTGCTAGAAATAATCCTGTCCTTTCAAGTAACAATAAAATGATAAAATAACATAAAAAATGATTCACACCAATACTTTTTTAAAAAACACAGAGTTGTTACAAAATTTAAAACATTTATATTATTTTAAAACAGAGTTGTTATAAGTATGTAAAACATTTATATTATTTATTTCCCGCATTTCTTTTAATCTATATATCTGTTATACTTTAAATAATAATAATATTGTGCAATATACTTATATATTCTTTTGGATGATTTATATATTTTTTATAATTTTAATATTTTGTATAGCAACTCTTTTCGGTAAGAAATGAAATGATAGATTTCAACTTAAAATAGAAATTAGCCTCAAGGATAAAATACTGCTGTGTTAGACAGTATTTAATAAGTTTTCCACACTTCTAATTCATTTCAGGACTGTTTAGTTCTCCTTTTATTGTTCTCATTCTGTTCCATTAATAGGTCTTAAGTTTACCTCAGAGACTCAACTGCCAAAACCATCAAGGTTTTAGTGAAAACAATTTTGTTAACAGTCTTTTATAGCAAGAGATGAACTGAAGTAGGCGACCTTGCTGCAAAATTTGTTTTCAGACTTTTTAGTAGAACATGGGGCTCCAACTGTAGCTATAATTTTAACTTCCCATTGACTGTCAGTTGAAAATATATAGAAAAAGATGTGCTATTCACAGAAATCTCCATAAAAGGCTTACAGATTATACATTTCAACATATCCAACTGACAACCCATGCTTTACTGCACATAAAAATAATCACGCATTAAAAAGATATAAACACTTTATGGCCTGTAAAACACATAAATCAAATTGTATTATTTAAGTCATGTTTCAGAAAGTCAAATGCAATTTAAACGAAGATGACATGAATAATAGTTTAATATTATATATTATATATTAACATTATACTAATCAAAAGTATTATTTTAATATTGAAAAGAGTGAGTACATTGCTTCAGTAAACTCTCATCTATTCTTGTATATTTACAAGTTGAGATTTAGTTCTGCATTTAGAAGTAAAATTCAAGTAGAATACACATTTTGCCTTGAAAACAGAATGTCAAACGCTTTTTATTTCAGATCCAATTCATTTGGCATTTTCAAACTCTAGCTAATATTCAGAATATAATCTTTACATTTAAGATATGATACTGAACAAATATAATGTAATATTTAAACTATATAAACAAATATAAAAAAGAAACAATCACTTTGAAAATTGAATACTGGACAAAACAATTATGGTTCTTTTTCTAAATCAATAGAAATGAAAGTGCAACACTCATGCTTAGAAGTCAAATATATCCCAAAGCCCTACCAAAACAAAAAAAAAAGGAAATTATTGATGTAGTAAACAATCAATGGATAGTCATTGTGTGAATACCTGTATGACCAAGAGTAGGTTTTAGTGTGTAAACTGCTCAGTGATTTCATAAAAGCGACTTGAGTGCTTTAGTCTAATGGTATCACAGAGTCTAACACAATTTGAACTCAATCTTCATTTCAAAGAAGTGTGTACATCATTTCTCAAGACCAGTGATGCTAAGCATTAGCTTTCTAACATTAGATTCCAAACTGTCAAAAGAATCATCTGAAAAGCTTGTTTAAAATGTAGTTTTCAGACAATGCCCACAGATTTTGATTCTGTAAGTCAAGATCAGTGCTCTGGAACTAGCATTTGGGGCTGTCTGAAGTATGTGGCAAGCAGAGTATCTTGCACAGATTATGTCTTCTGTTTCAGGGTTAAACTACCTTGAAAAGCCCAAGCACACCTTTCCTTTAAAAGGCTAAATATATTTAATAGCATATATTTTTCTTGTTATTAATTTGAAAGTCATCTGGTCATATAAATGTAGTATTAGTTTTATAAAGATAACAAAAATTCATCCAAAGATGTCTTGATACCTAATAACTTACAGTTAAATTTCATATTTCGTTCTTCTTTAATTTATCAGTGAGGACATAACTATAGTAATATCTATTCCATAATCATACATATGTATTTTTTTTCTGGCATTCTCTTAGGGCATTAATTCTAAGATGACAGTGATTACGTATTAATGAAAAATTTTCTGAGACTTCTTTCTAAGGTTTGGTGTCTTAATTCACATCACAATTAGCATATATTGATGCCATGCCTTCAATGCAGTAATACTTAAGAGAGTTTGGATACAAAACTATTTTTGAAACTAAAGTAAAACACTGAAATGAATCTTTGTCCTTAATATTTTTAATATATAATAATCCAAACTATTATTTTAATTTAGAAAATACTCAGAATAGTTCCAATTTTTAAACAAGGTGTATGAAATTCTTTATCTCTTAAGATTCATTTGACTTAATGATTCTAAGAAAATTAAACATTTTCGCATAACTTTAAAAAGAAAACAGCCACAAGATAATGTGGCTTATATGTTAAGCTTGCATTTTATAATAGAAATGAATTTATTACTGAATGCACATTTGCTTAAATGTTATATACAATGAATTATGAAAGATAATAAACTATTCCTATACTCAGAATATTTTCTAGGTGAAGTAATGAGACACAGAGTCAAAGAATAGCAAGGGAAGAACTGTAAATTATGAACATTGCTTTTGAGTTGTCAATTTTCTTCCCAAAAATGAATAAAATAATACTGTAAGACATGTATTATGAGTTGCACAGATAACTTTTGAACATAGAATACTAATGGAAGAAGGTCAAATCTAGCAATAATTCACAGAGATAATATGTTGTTGAAAATTTTAATAGTCACATTTGTATATGATACCATCTAAGTTGTGATATTCAAAATGTATTACAATTAGTAAAGATACACCATGAAGTTCCATATAAAAAAATACCAAAAAGGGCCGGGCGCGGTGGCTCAAGCCTGTAATCCCAGCACTTTGGGAGGCCGAGACAGGTGGATCACGAGGTCAGGAGATCAAGACCATCCCGGCTAACACAGTGAAACCCCGTCTCTACTAAAAAAACATACAAAAAAAAACTAGCCGGGCGAGGTGGCGGGTGCCTGTAGTTCCAGCTACTTGGGAGGCTGAGGCAGGAGAATGGTGTGAACCTGGGAGGCGGAGCTTGCAGTGAGCCAAGATCGCTCCACTGCACTCCAGCTTGGGTGACAGAGCGAGACTCCGTCTCGAAAAA
>NW_012102898.1:2457909-2465907 GCF_000951045.1 Mandrillus leucophaeus | reverse complement strand
AAAAAAAAAAAAAAAAAAAAAAAAAATACTCAAAATGTGTTACCCTATTGAACTACAGAATAGTTTAACATAGCTATAATAGAATACAGAATGAACATATATAAGATGTAATTGAACCCATCAGTTAGGGAACCAGCAGAGTAATAAAGGTAATTCAAAAGTCATTTGATTGAGGCCAGGTGCAGTGGCTCACGCCTGTAATCCCAGCACTTTGGGAGACCGAGACGGGTGGATCAACTGAGGTCAGAAGTTCGAGTCCAGTCTGGCCAACATGGTGAAACCTTCTTTCTACTCAAAATATGAAAATTAGCTGGGCGCGGTGGTGCATGCATGTAATCCCAGCTACTCGGGAGGCTGAGGCAGGAGAATACCTGGAACCCAGAAGGTGGAGGTTGTAGTAAGCTGTGATCACTTCACTTCACTCCAGCCTGGGCAACAAGAGTGAATCTCCATCTCGGGGGCGGGGGTGGGGAGGCACTTGAAGACCTGGGTATTTATCAGCGTTTGTATAATGAACGTTAGACTAGAGTAAATCTATTTTGCTGGATACAAAACTGATGTTCTGCATGACAATAAAACCATGATCTTTGATGTTATAGTTTCTACTGGGCAGAACCATTTGCATTTGTCTTGACAAAAAACTCTAGTTATCATGTAACTCAACAGAGTATTGGTCTTTAATCAATAGTGGAGAGCACATAAGACAAAGAAATATGTGTCTAGATATTTACATAACTTTTGGACACTCTATTAAAATAAGGCATTGAAAGGGCTTACTCTCTTACCTTTTTGTCATTTCCAAATGTTAGATGTTTTCCTTATTAATATTTTATCTGCCCTCTGCCTTCATACACATCCCTTCTATAATATGACTGTCTAGTTTATGGCACCATTTAATAAACTCTTTCACCTCTCCTTTTGCCAGAATAACACTTCCCTGGAGAACAGGAAGTAATTAAGTGTGTGAATTCAAAGGGGCTCCCTGCAGGGCTATAGGCTTCACGCTAAGTAAGAGTAAATAGAAATTGTTTGCAGTGTCAACAATTACAGCCAACAGAGTCAATAAGAATTTAGAGATAAGATTAACAATAGATAAGTGACTAAATGGGAAACATTCCTTCCCAGAGTTAATGGCATCTTTATTTGGAAAGTTTCTGAGATTTTTTGTGTTTCTCTATGAGCATGCAAGTGTTTCAAACAGATTTTTCCAACTAATTTTAGATTTTGGATATTGCATTAAAAATCCCTTCATGTTTTGAACAGATATAATTAAATGCTATTTAATGTGCCCTTCAAAATGAGATACTTGAATAATTTACTGTAGTTCATTCCACAGTGCTTAAGTCCAGAGCAATGATTACACCAAATTGATCTCTTGACATTTTTCACGGCACTTCATTTTCAAAGTAGTTGGTCTTGTACACACGCGTATCAACCAAAAATATTGCAATTTAGAGGAGCTCTTCAACAAACTGTCAAATAAATCTATCCTTCTTCAATGCTTAATTCACTTGAAAGCTAAATCCTATAGATTCGATGGTTATCTACATGAGTATAATTACTCTTCATTTTAGGATTTCTAAAAATGCTTCTTCTTGTTTAAAATTACTCAATTTGCATTCACCTCTGTATACGTGAATGGTATTTGTTGTTTGGAAGCCGAATTTAAATACAATTTAATGTACTTAAGTCTCTAATATAGCTAGGCCTCTGCTTGTGGACTTTTTGGTAACTTTTGAATGGCTTCATCTTTTGTATCCATCTAAGGGAGTTTCAGTGTGTGGTTTGTGGGTCAGTGAGATCGTAGAAAAGAAAAGAAATAGAAGTGCATATAGGGATTTACCTGAACATGATGATTTCTTTGAGTATTTTCCCAAAATAGAAGCCTGGTTCATACTATACTCTGGGAACATATTTCTCTATAATGTCAAATGTATGTTTACATGGTGTATTTAATGCCTCTAAATAGAAATACATCAGGATTTGGCTTTGTGTACATAGTTTTCTATAATCTACCTGGTAGGACAAAACAGGATTTGAAGCAAACAATTCGTTAAGTCACCTTTAAAAGATGTAAGTAAATATTTTCTTAACGTGTATATAGACATGACATCAAATGAAACTCTGAGAAGAGGCCATGGTAGAATAATTCAAGCATGTTAGGCCCAGACTAGGAGACTCCAACTATGTCTTTGAAAGAAACAACTAATTAAACAAATCAAATATCTATAATCTCTCTCTGATGCACACATATCCCATTTCCTATATAAGCCTTTCATATTTTGGTATTTCTAAATACTTCAATTGAAGCTTACCAAATGCTTGCTACAATCACAGTGTTGTTCCATTATTTTAATGAATACTTTATATCTACTGCTGTAGATATGCTTATACCAATCTGTGTTTTTAAGTTCTATTGAATTCACACCCAAGGAAATAATAAAGCAGATATTTCAATAAATTTACCCAATATCATACAAGTAACAGATATCAGAACTTAGATTTAAACAGTGAACTAGAACATTTAGGTGTTTTTTTTCCCCCCTTTTCATCATTTCCTTATAAATATGGAAATTGTTGTGAAGTCAGTATTTAATGTATTAATACATACTCCCCCATACTAGGGTTAAGAAAAACAAGCAGTTATTTGGCAAACTTCTTTTTAAAGGCTTACAAGTCTTGCTATTTACCTTAAGAATTGACACAACCTTTCAATCACTTAGGGTAATCTTACCACCCCATAAAAATCTCTCTTTGTAACATTACACTTGCTTTTTTAAAAAAATTGATTCTGCTTAGATTAAAGCACTAAGTGTAATGAGCAAGTTAAGATAACTTTAGCTGAAGAAAGCTTAGATTAGATTATCATTCATTGGACTTGAAAGGGGTTTTAATATCATATAATTTATATTTTGTTTATAAAAATGAGAGTATATAATGGTAGGTATTTGAATGCATGAATTAGTGAAAAATTCTTAGTAATAAGCTAGAGACATTTTTTAGCCTCTGTTTGATCTCCTTGAATAGTAGTTACTTTTTAAAATTTTGAAACATTTGCAAACTAGTTCTAAAAATTAAGTCTTTAAAAATTGAAATTGAAATTTTTACTTTGTGCCACCATAAAAAAGAGGTTTTTTTTTTTTTTTTTTATAAGATGACTTTCAGGTATGAGAGTACATTTATCATAGACTCATGTCATGTAAGTTATTATTTTATTACATTTTTGTGCTACTTACGAATTACATAGTTGTAGTTAAGTTGCTTAATGTTTATGAGCCTTGATTTTTTTCCTGGATAAGATGGGTCTCTGTGATACCTCTCTATTTGAATAATTGTAAGGCTTAAATGAGAGAATGGCAGAATGGATATAAACTGTCTACCACTGTGCCTGCCACACGGTAGGAACTTGGTTTCTGTTAGGTAGATAAATTATCTCCTTTCCGTCAGCCACAGAAATAACTCAGGAAGCAGACAACATTCACAGGCCTTTCTTGTCTAGACGGAACCATCGTACCGGGGCAGCATGAAAAGATCTATTGCTTAAATTCCTAATAATTGTTTGTGTGCCCTATTTTTGTATTCTGACATGATGACAAAGAATAATATAAATACGTTCTAGTAGTAACTCTAATTTGCATATTTTAGAATTATGTGGAAGGTCTGCCATTTCATGCGTTTTAAGCATGTAAGTTTCATAAAGTTAGCAATCTAATCACAACAGGATAACATCTGGCTGTCTCTCTCAAAAATATTGGCGCTCATAGACAATTAAAACAATTAAAATTATAAAGAATAAGTTGGAATTCCTCTCAAATTCCCATACCTCAAGGGAAAAGTTTTTGGAAAACTTATTTTCTCCTTTTCATCCACCTAGGTTTTCAAAAACGGGAACATACTGAACCCTCTGTTCTACAACTATCTTCTTACAACTGAGTTAGTATGCAGTGCTTTCCAAGTCTATAATGAAAGTGGTAATGAATCATCATAGTAACATTATTAACAATAGCTAGTTTTACTGAGCACCTAATATATGTCAGATATTATATGAAATGCTTTACATGTATTATGATATATAAGATGCAAAATGATTTTGTGAATAGCTATCATTTTGATTCCTAAACAGCTTCTCCCAGATTTTAAGTGAAGTAGGTAGCACAGCCTGTCCTCAAACATCTGTCTCTTAAGGACGAAGAATATGCTTCTGTTTTCCTACCTCGGTGCCTTTGTTTGACACTGAAATTCTCTTTGCTGTAATCTCAGTTACATAATTCTGTTTACTTGTTGACTTGTTTTAGACCCTACTTCCAAGCTGTAATGTTCCAAGAGGAAAGGACCAGTTCTATTTTTTCAATCTGTCTTACTACAAACATAAGTGTCTCACACATAGCTTTGAATAAGTCAATAAAAAAAAATTACATGACACCCTTTGAATAGCTACACTGTATTCTTTCATGAGCCCATGCTGTGAAGTATGTAACTCGCCCCTTTTCATCTTGACTTTTGGATGCTTATAATCTCTACCTTTACGAATATCCTCGTATTTACATTCTTGTGCAATTGTTCACATTTTTCTTGTTAGGAAAAAATCCCCAAATTAGAGTTGTTCAATCAAAGCATACACCCATTTAAAATGCAAAGCATACTGTAAAGTACAGTTACTTAGGAAGACTTTTCTAGTATTGCTTTCACAATGTTGAATAAAAGTAACAATTTTCCCCACTTTTAACAACATTTAATACAGTGATCTTTTTTACAGTTTGAAAGTGTTTAGCCAAAGTGAAATCCTACCCAAACTGTAGCACACTTGCTTCGTAGTACAGTAATACTGCTGAAAGGCAAATCTCCAAGTCTCCGTGGCTTAACACAAGTGATCGGAAGTCTGTTGCATGGTGAGGGTCTTTGTTTTCATAGTCATTTGGGGGATTCTCTCTTCTACCATGGTGCAGCCTTCTTCAAAGGCCTTAGTTTTTTCTGTGTTTATCCACCAGATGGGTAGAGCAAATGGAGGATTGATCACAAGGAGGATTTTATGAGCCGTGCCAAGAAGTGAGTTAATCCATTGTCCAGAATTGAGTTACATAGCCACTTTTAATTTCAAGGAAGGCTAGGAAGTTAGCATAGCTGTGTGCCCAAGAAAACTGGAGCATTGGTTGAGCAAACAATGAACCAATCCCTACCTGAGTTTTCCCTTCTGGTCACTAAATAACTGTTTGAATCTTCATGCTTTACATGAAACCTACTCACCCCACCCCAAAGGAGATGAACATGTATCCCATATGTTAAATTTAAAGATCCTTGGGTAATAGTCTTCTCCAAATGGTCAGGATCTAAAAGGCAATCCCACCCCACCCCTACAGATATTCCAAATCCAGGGCAGAACTGAAACAGGGTAACAGCAACAAACATTCCCTCCTGGGAAAAAGAGGAATAAGAAACAAACAGATGTTTCCAGTTCATATCAATATTTAAATACTCCTGGGGATAAGACACTGCTTTTTCCAGGTAACAGGAACTCTCTGGCCCATTATTGTTTATAAACCATCTAGTTGTACCTTACAGTTATTTCTTACACTTTTTTCTTCCATAACTACATCTAGAGTAGGCAGTGGAAAATAAGCTGTTCTTTGGGACTGACTCCTATAACTTTCCACCTGTATGTTTAAGCCTCAGGATCCAAAGGTTTATCTGAGACTCAAGTTATCAAAATGTTACCGTTCAGGATCATTATTTCTTTGTCAATAGGACTTCTTCAAAAATGGGTAGGCTTTTGATTGATTTTTTTAAAAAATCAGTCCCATATGATAGTAAATGCTCCTGTGGGAGGGTTTTATGGACCACGCCTGAATGTAGTTTTTACCACTTTTAGCCATGTTCCTTTGGCAAGGACTCAGCGATTATAGTCAAACCTACAAGGAAAGGAAGGAAATATGAAACAGCTGGATGGCCAGGAGCAGATAATTTTGTTAAACATCAGCCTATTGTTGCCTTAATTATTGAGGAATAAAAAAACCTCTATATTAGGGAATAACTTTGATTCATTTTAGTTGCCCTGTTGAAGTTTGGATATAGTCTGTCCATAAAAGAAAGATAAGGAAGGAAAGAGACAATTTTGGTAAACATCAGCCTGTTGTTGCCTTAAATTATTAGGGAAAAAAACCCTCTATATTAAGGAATAACTTTGATTCATTTTAGTTGCCCTGTTGGAATTTGGGTGTAGTCTGTATGTAAAAAAAAAAACAATATAAAGTTACTATTTAAAAAAATTACCAATGAATAAAATTTAAAAATATAAAAAACATGTATCTTCCAGAATTCTTTATTTTTCAATGACTGTCATTTGGCTACAACATTTTAAAAATACAAAGAATTGAAATGTAATGATGAATAAAACACTGATAAAAATTAAGGAAAAAGTAAACAAATTCTTTCTAGATTCAACAATTTAAAAGATTCAATTCTATTTTGATTACTTGTGTTTAAAAATAGGCAAAATTATGATTTTATGTGTATGTATATATATAAATTATTTCTGCTTTATGTATCAATAATGATTTATGTTTGGAAGGTACAAAACATAAAAGTGATAATGCAACATTTTAGCTTGGGTTTCCAATGGCTTTAAATCTTTATAATCTGTATCTGTCCATCTATCTATCTATAGATCTATCTATCTATCTATCTATACACATGGAAGAAATAGAAGAATACTTTCAAGTACAAAACTTGGGATTCCCCAGTTACGTAGGTAAAAGGCAAAGCTGAAAGCTAAGTTTAGTCACTTTTCTCTCAGTTGCTGACTTTTCTATTAACTGGGGTCCATCAAATCCTATTAGTCAAATATTATTAGGTCAAAATAGCAAACCCTTAATTACTTGAACACTTACGTAGTATGCATCTCCCATATGTGAGACAGAGTGTGATTTAACAGGTATTCAAGAAAAAAAAAGTCAGCACCTACAATTAAGAGGATTATGGTTGGATGCAGTGGCTACCAAATGGTGTTTCCAAAATGGGAAGAAATATCACCTGTGAACTCATTAGACCAGCATCCCCTCAGACTCCACTAGCCGTCTGTTTTTAACAAGTCTTCTGGGTGATTGTGATGCAATCCAAAGATTGACTATGGCTGGTCTAGTGCTGTCCTTTAAGGGCACTTATGGTGTGTGACAGAATAGGCTCCCTGCTACCTCTGCTCCATCCTGAGCATTTTTCTAAATTACAACCAGAAACTTAAAATGTGTAAAAACTGAGCTACAGCACTTCATGTTCCATTTACTAGTGTTATGTCCTTTACACATTACAGAAATAAGTATTCCTATAAATGAGTTGCAGCAGAAAAGGTCTTGTGAGCATTCAGTAAGCAGACACATAAAAATAAAAAGATATAGTAAAATTCAATTCAATTTACCTCTCTTTAAATCTGTTCTTTATTTTTCTAAAATATATTAAAGACATTTCTGCTAAAAGCCTGTGAATGTATAGTTAATAAGGAACAAATCTAAATTCAAGGTCAAGACCATAAGGGGAGAAAAGCAAGTCTATTATAAACCATGATGTTAAATGCAGACTATACGATTGAGAGGGAGATTTCACTGTTATCTTTGAACAAAGATTGAAAAGAAAATATGATTAGTTATGTTAGGATGGTTACTATAGAAACATATAAAATGCTTTGTTATATTTTCATGAAGTTTTTGTGGAAGATATTGTTAAAGATCTTAGAAATCCCCAACTTAATAGCTTAAAGGAATCAGGCAGATAATTTAAATAAGCAATTAGAATCAGATGTAATAAAATGAGGACTGGCTTATGTAGACTGCGGTGATGTGGAAAACAGGCCATTCTGAATTGATCATGCATTTCCCAGGTCAGAGAGGTCAATGCCAAACAGAATATAGTTCACATTTCACCAGATCTTCACATTTCTCAAGAGAAGATAGAAACTGGGACATTTACGTAAAATCTGCACATGCTTTAATATTTTAAAATAATTTATAT
>NW_012102898.1:2450250-2455694 GCF_000951045.1 Mandrillus leucophaeus | reverse complement strand
AGAGGTGCTCTAGGCCTGTATACTTGAGGGATTGGGCATGTATTAATTTTCTATTTTGTGTAACAAATTACCATGCTTTTATGCACTTGAAACTTATTTATTACATCTCAGTTTTTATTTATTAGGAGTCAGGCTTAACTGACTTAACTGAAGCTCTGCTCAGGATCTCACAAAGCTGCAATCAAGTTGCCAGCTGAGCTATGTTCTCATCTGGACGCTTGACTGGGGAAGAATCTGCTGTCAAGCTCATTTAGATTATTGATAGAATTCTTTTTTCTGGCTGCAGAACTCATAGCAGCTTGCATCTTCAAGGCCAGTAGAAGAGCTTGCCTGACCTCTTGGAGGGCCCAGTCCTTCTTTGAATGGCTTTTATATGATTAAGCCAGGCCAATGAATGAGAATCTATCTCCCTTTTGATTGCCTCAGTTAACTGATTTGAAACCTCAATGAAATTTGCAAAATTTTACACATTTTTACTATATAAATAAACCTTTTCCATCACTTATGAACTAGCAACCAGCCCTTAGAGGAAGGAGAATATACAAGTATGTAGCTCACATACCCTAAGGTCACCTTAGGGTATGTCTTCCAAGGGAGCTTCTGATCTCTACCTGAATACATTTTAATACCTGTGATGACTAATCTCACCTGCCAATAGAATCTTAGTAGCAGGCTGTTTACCAAATGTAACATAGTTTTTTATCTGCATTTGAATAAGACTTTGAACACATTATGGCATAGGATTACAATTAAATGATGACATAATTGTGTAAACTCTAAGGAAATGTGTATAAAACAAAGAATTTCCACTAAGTGAGAGGATTTGGCTCACCAATTTCCAATGGGAGACAAGATTTCTCTAACACCAAATTAAAAAAGAAACTCACATGCCATTTTGTTGATAGGCATAAAATATAGTGTTATTAGCATTAATCCTAACTAAAGTGTATTGATACTTACTGGACCTCTTAGTAAGGTCCACACAAGCCTCGTGGCTATAATTGCTATGTTCTTGCCAAAGGAACATGGCTGAAAGTGGTAAATACTACATACAGGCCTGGTCTATAAAAACTTCCCACAGGATCTTGCATCCTCTCTTTTCCCATCTGTTGGCTGAATGCAGAGGACATTCATGCCTCAGAGCAGGGGAGAGACACAAGATGGAAGGAATCTGGTCTCTAATTGACAGTATGAAGCAGACTTATCCTTATCTCGTTTTATTTTTATAAAAACCCAAAATAGCTTTTTATATTAGGAAATATTAACAAGTTGGAAAACATGCACACATATAGGAATATGCTGTATCCTAAAAAAGTTTGGAATCAAAGTTTCTTTTTTCTGGAGTCTACATTCAAACACTATGTGCTATTTCATTTCGCTTTGCTTTGCTGTCATTGTGACAAAAAAATCAAAGGGATCTTGAATAGAAGTTTATAGAAATAAAAAAAAGATGCGATAAGTTTATGAATAGGTAAAAATAGACTTTAGAATAGCATATGAATTGAACTATATAATTGTAAAACAAAGTAGAAACAGGCTCAGCTTTTTATTTGCTATTTTAATATTTGGTGAGTGCTAGTTTTATGACAGGCAGTGCCTTAAGTTCTGAAAATACAAAAAGGATGCTATCATTCTCACTATTAGTGAATTAAAAAAAAAAAAAAGCTTAGGAATTTGGATTTTGGAGGTACTTAATTCTGAGATAGAACAACAGCTCCTTCACTCACAAATTTTAGAACTTTTCATGAGTTACATGACCTCTGCACATCCATGAATAAAATATTAGTACTTATCTCATGGAAATATTGTAAAGCTTAGATGAGACAATAAAGGCTAAGTGTTTAGTGTCCTGCATTGGATATAGTGGTCAAATGATGTCAACTAAAGATGATGATAATAATAAAAAATGGAAAATCTAAAATATATGCTACTTTGTAGAAGCACACAAAGAAAAGATCACAAAGAAAAGCACACAAAGAAAAGAATTCACAGTGAAGGCCACAAACTGGTGGTCCACTTGGGTAAATATCTGGCCCAGAGGTGTGTATTATTGAGCTAACATAATTTCTATATTTATACAGAGCAACAATGCACTGAACTCTTGGACCATAGAGCATCTATCCTCCACCGTCTACATTCACACTGCTTGTTTTCCTATATTTGCCTAGACCTTTAAGCATTTTGAGTTATAACTCTTGAAATAGAAACCATTAATGGTTTTTAATGGTGCCTAGACCTCTAGCACAAGAACACATAAACTTGCTCAGGGGAGATGTGGCTCCAGTTGAAGAAATCTTTTTCTCTGCAAGCATTTGGGGAAGGCTCAGCATCATATAACACAAGGATACTCTATAGATAAGCAAGAGAATATCATACAGATATCAAAATTAGTCATAGCTAAACATCTTATCAAAGGTGCACTCATAAAAATATATAATGGTGAAAAATTAATATAACCTTCTGATTTTGTAATATCTAGAGAAAATCTTTTCTCCCCAAATTGTATTGGGATAGCACATAGAAGAACAAGTTTAGAGCAACAAAATATATCCTCCCATGTGTAACTAACGACATGTATTTAGACAGTGAGAATCCACTCTCTTTTTTGTGAATTAAAAAAAAAAAAGCTTAGGAATTTGGATTTTGGAGGTACTTAATTCTGAGATAGAACAACAGCTCCTTCACTCACAAATTTTAGAACTTTTCATGAGTTACATGACCTCTGCACATCCATGAATAAAATATTAGTACTTATCTCATGGAAATATTGTAAAGCTTAGATGAGACAATAAAGGCTAAGTGTTTAGTGTCCTGCATTGGATATAGTGGTCAAATGATGTCAACTAAAGATGATGATAATAATAAAAAATGGAAAATCTAAAATACATGCTACTTTGTAGAAGCACACAAAGAAAAGATGACTGAATTCACAGTGAAGGCCACAAACTGGTGGTCCACTTGGGTAAATATCTGGCCCAGAGGTGTGTATTATTGAGCTAACATAATTTCTATATTTATACAGAGCAACAATGCACTGAACTCTTGGACCATAGAGCATCTATCCTCCACCGTCTCTGTCTCTTATACACATCTAGATGTGTATAAGAGACAGGACTTATCCTTATCTCGTTTTATTTTTATAAAAACCCAAAATAGCTTTTTATATTAGGAAATATTAACAAGTTGGAAAACATGCACACATATAGGAATATGCTATATCCTAAAAAAGTATGGAATCAAAGTTTCTTTTTTCTGGAGTCTACATTCAAACACTATGTGCTATTTCATTTCGCTTTGCTTTGCTGTCATTGTGACAAAAAAATCAAAGGGATCTTGAATAGAAGTTTATAGAAATAAAAAAAAGATGCGATAAGTTTATGAATAGGTAAAAATAGACTTTAGAATAGCATATGAATTGAACTATATAATTGTAAAACAAAGTAGAAACAGGCTCAGCTTTTTATTTGCTATTTTAATATTTGGTGAGTGCTAGTTTTATGACAGGCAGTGCCTTAAGTTCTGAAAATACAAAAAGGATGCTATCATTCTCACTATTAGTGAATTAAAAAAAAAAAAAAGCTTAGGAATTTGGATTTTGGAGGTACTTAATTCTGAGATAGAACAACAGCTCCTTCACTCACAAATTTTAGAACTTTTCATGAGTTACATGACCTCTGCACATCCATGAATAAAATATTAGTACTTATCTCATGGAAATATTGTAAAGCTTAGATGAGACAATAAAGGCTAAGTGTTTAGTGTCCTGCATTGGATATAGTGGTCAAATGATGTCAACTAAAGATGATGATAATAATAAAAAATGGAAAATCTAAAATACATGCTACTTTGTAGAAGCACACAAAGAAAAGATCACAAAGAAAAGCACACAAAGAAAAGAATTCACAGTGAAGGCCACAAACTGGTGGTCCACTTGGGTAAATATCTGGCCCAGAGGTGTGTATTATTGAGCTAACATAATTTCTATATTTATACAGAGCAACAATGCACTGAACTCTTGGACCATAGAGCATCTATCCTCCATCGTCTACATTCACACTGCTTGTTTTCCTATATTTGCCTAGACCTTTAAGCATTTTGAGTTATAACTCTTGAAATAGAAACCATTAATGGTTTTTAATGGTGCCTAGACCTCTAGCACAAGAACACATAAACTTGCTCAGGGGAGATGTGGCTCCAGTTGAAGAAATCTTTTTCTCTGCAAGCATTTGGGGAAGGCTCAGCATCATATAACACAAGGATACTCTATAGATAAGCAAGAGAATATCATACAGATATCAAAATTAGTCATAGCTAAACATCTTATCAAAGGTGCACTCATAAAAATATATAATGGTGAAAAATTAATATAACCTTCTGATTTTGTAATATCTAGAGAAAATCTTTTCTCCCCAAATTGTATTGGGATAGCACATAGAAGAACAAGTTTAGAGCAACGAAATATATCCTCCCATGTGTAACTAACGACATGTATTTAGACAGTGAGAATCCACTCTCTTTTTTTGACAAGAATTACATGACCTGTAAGGGACTAAAATGATGTTGACATTCCTCACAGTGTTATGCAGCTGACTCAAAGTAAGGACATGGAATATATTGGTTGTCAAAAAGAGCTATGAATCAACTCATCTCTCTTACCTATTTAAGATCTCACACATATTTGTCTAAGGCCTATTTTTGTCCTACTAGTAATAATATATTCATTTGGTTTATAAAATGGAAAAGCTAAAGTCCTTTAAAATACTGGAGCTTTATGGTAGAACATTTTATATGATGTTTAAAACTTGAATTTCCCACATGAAAAATTAGAAACAAATAATATTAAAAATTGTATAGCTCTGAAATTTCAATGTTGATATGTTGGTTGTTCTAGTAAGACTACAAGAACTGTGAACTGATTTGAAAGGTAGGCAGAGATTTGCCTTACTAGAATTTTGGGAGTTGGTATAACAGAATTATCTTGAAATGTGAATTGAAATGGAACTACTCATTAACTGTCCCAAATACTTTAGCCCCAATAATGTAAATATAGCATTGTGTAATAACAGATTGAGCAAAGCTACTAATTCCTTATATAAAATAACTTTGTAGTTGAAAAAATGGATGATCTCATTTAATCTTCACAGTTTCTTCTAAGAACGAGAAGTCATAAAGTGACACTGGAACTTTTTCTGAGGCATTTCTGGATAGAGTTATTATTATTCAAATCAGTACAAATTAGTATGTTACAAAAGAAGATTTTTTATTTTCTCTATCAAGAAAATAAAAACCAACTCATTGTATATAATACTTATACTTAAAAGATGCCTATTATGTTCATTTTAGTGGATCATTTTATCAGGTGAAATTATAAGATGCTCAAAATTAACCATTGGTTCTCAGGGTATGTACAATGAAATGAACACCAAGTTGTCTTGAAAACTGTA
>NW_012102898.1:2447927-2450200 GCF_000951045.1 Mandrillus leucophaeus | reverse complement strand
ATGTTACAAAAGAAGATTTTTTATTTTCTCTATCAAGAAAATAAAAACCAACTCATTGTATATAATACTTATACTTAAAAGATGCCTATTATGTTCATTTTAGTGGATCATTTTATCGGATGAAATTATAAGATGCTCAAAATTAGCCATTGGTTCTCAGGGTATGTACAATGAAACGAACACCAAGTTGTCTTGAAAACTGTATAACAAATCTCTTTTGGGTAATTTATTATATGATAGGGGAAAAGACCCGAGATACATGATTTGAAACTCAGATTATTTTTTTGAAAACAGGCTTGATGATTTATGTGTTTACTCCTTAAACATAGGATGATAATGCTGAGTTTTAATGCATGTGCTTAATTAATAAATTAATTGATGTTCTGCATATCTTCAGAAACTAAGCATTCTAGTATGCATATGGCATAGTACAAGAAATTAAACCAAAATTATTTTATTTAGTTTTATTTTCTCTATACATTCCCTTCATAATGACTCTGTTGCTTCTAACTCTTTTGTCCCTTAATGATTTTATGATTACATTTCATAAGTTTCTGTCCACTTTCAGTTATACAATCTTTTTTTAAAGTCCAGTAGAAAATATCAAGCTCAAAAATCAAATGAAGTCCATTTTATCTTAGCTCATTCTTGCTCCTCTGGTTTCTTCTTCTCTTTTCCCTGTCACATTCCCCACACTTGCAGTGCAGACATGAGCTGGGACCCTCATTCCTTGGCTGAATGGGGAGTTGTATGGTCTTTTATGCTATTTTCTGAACTCTGTACACTGCAAGATTGAGCACTGGGGAGGAATGTCCATGAAGATAGGGTTCATTTTATAGAAATGAGTTCCTTCTTATATTGAGAGATATTCCTAAGATTTTTATGGTTCAATCTCCTTCCATGTGAGATTGAACCATTTCTATGGTTCAATCTCTTTCCAGATTCCAGTGAGGAATCTGAGGAGCTGATGGTCTCAACTCATATGACATGCGTATTTTCCACGAAGTGGTAAGTTTCAGTCCGACATCAAACCATAATTTGTTTTTAAATCAATGCACAATATGTAAGTGATAAAGCCCTAGAATAAAATGCAGTAAATTCAATTTTAAGTATATGTTTCATGGTGTGTTCTAATATGCATCTCTCTGAGGACCTGGAGTATGACAGATTTTTATAGTATATCTCTTGATAGTGTTTTACTGAGTCTAAGGTTATTAATTATAATGGGTTCTCTATTTTGTTCCACTTGGATCAGTACCCAGACCATCCGAAATAAAGCTGAAGAGCTGGATCCCCACAGAGATAGGAGGTGGTGTTGAAATTGGGAGAGGGATGGAGGAAACTTTGCAGATAATCATGCATTATTATATTTATTCCTCTAACACGTACTAATATTATTCCATTTCACTTGAAATGTAATAATTTGTATATATGTCTATTAGTCCATTCTCACCCTAGTGTAAAGAACTACCCAAGACTGAGTAATTTATAAAAGAAAGAGGTTTAATTGACTCACAGTTCCACATTCTTACAATGGCAGGAGGGGAAGCAAACATGTCCTTCTTCATGTGATGGCAGGAAGGAGAAGTGCTGAGCAAAGCAGGCAAGGCCTCTTGTAAAACCATCAGATCTCGTGACAACTCACTCACTATTACGAGAACAGAAGCATGGGAGTAACCGCCTCCATGATTCAATTACCTCCCACAGGGTCCCTCCCACAGCATGTGGGGATTATGGGAACTACAACTCAAGATGAGATTTGGGTGGGCAAACAGCCAAACCATATCAATAGGTAACATAATTATAATAATGTGGAATGCCAAAATGTGTATTTAGAAAAACTGATTTTTTGCAATCAGTAAATTTGTGTTGGTGCTATCGTTACATGTATATCACTTATTATGCACTTAGAGTCTGATATTCTAAAATAAGACCCTTTCCAACAAAATTACATCAATCAAGCAATATTCCATTCATAAAATCAGCAAGTAAGTCATCATTCAATAGCCTATATTTCAAGTTTTTGCTTTACATAAAAGCTTTGAGGTATGTAGCAAATGTCAATTATTCTATGACACTTATAAAATGTAAAAATATAGATGGGTAAATAGATATTGATATAAATATTAAATATTTCTCTTTCACTTTATTGTGTGTTCTTTATCTTCTATTTGTCTTATATCTGTATATCTAATTCTATTCGATTCAATATAAACTTTATGTCAGTTATATTCCTGCCAGGGTCAGATGATGAAGGCAAGATTTAGTTCCTC
>NW_012102898.1:2442452-2446937 GCF_000951045.1 Mandrillus leucophaeus | reverse complement strand
GCCTCAAGGCATACTTCATTTTGTAGCGAGAAAATGCTTGATGTGTTTTAAGAGACTTGGTTTCTGTTTTCAGAAGCAATCTTGGTGACCTCTAATCCACAGGTTTACGCCTTAAACAATGAGCAGGCCTTTTTTGGTTGTTTTTCTTTCCCTACTTATCCAGATTTGACAAAAATGTCGCTGGCTGAGGATGGGAGGAGAACATAAGTGGAGGCATCATGTTAGACACTGGTGGGAATTCGAAAAATGCTCCTGATCCCTGAATCAGGTCTAGATAATACAACTAAGGGATCAAATACATTTAATGGTCAAAAGCAGAGAGAACTTAATGTATTCCCTAGTTAGAACCTGGGGAAACAAGTTCTGTCCATGAAACACCACCATACCCTATAAGCAAGAGAAAATAAATGGCAGTGTTGCATAAACAACAAAGAGGATTTAGGGAACCACCCTCTTCCCCAGTCTCCTGCAACTCAAGAGAACTGATAGAGATTAACTGAATTTCCCAAACCCCTGAAAGGGGCAAAGAAGTAGCCCAGAGATGACAATGGGCATTAAGCACCTGGGTGGTCCTGGGTGCTGGGACTGAGTTGTCATATGGGATTCTCAGTGGGAGTAAGCAGGGATGGTTGCCTCTGTAGGGGAGACATGACTTCCTGGATACTGACACTCTTGGTACTCCTCCACCGCCCCCACCTGTCACATCTAGAAGAGTAAAATACTGAAATGACTATTTTAATTTGCCCGGATAGAATTTACCAGCATTTGAATAATTCAATATTGAAATAGAGATTGAAGTTTTTTTTTTTTTAAGTAACAAAAGCTAAATTTTTTTGTGCATCTGGTTGTAAAATGTACATCAAGCAGCTTTTCAAGTTGAAAGAGAAAGGAAGGATCAAGGACTCACAAAACTGAGGCAGTTATAATTTGCCAGGTCTCAGGCTTGGTATTTGACATCCATTATCTCATTTATTCTTTCAAATAACTCATTTATTTACAGTCTTATTCAGAGTTCCTACAGAAAGTGTGGCTTTATTTAAGGGCTTGAATGTAGATGGTTTATTTTGTAAAGAGAAATCATCCTAAGGAACTTGGGAGGGCCCTAGGAAGAATGACCAGGGGCAGAAAGAAAGGTGAGTAAAAAGGTGTCTGTGCATCTGGTCATTGTGGGCAACGGAGGTTTCACCCAGTGAGGAGCTAGGAGATTGTGGAAGAAATTCTTCAGACTTGTCTGTCCAGGGATCGAAAGAAGGGAGTATTTTCCATCAGTTAATATTTCCTCATTGGTCGTTGGTTGTGCGGTCCCTTGCACATCCACGTTTGTGCATGTGTCAGAATCACTGAGCTGGTTCCCATAGGGTCACACATAAGAGTGGCAAAGAAATCATCAGCTAGAAAATGAGATATTTGCTGGGCATAGAAAGAAAGATGCTGCTTGGGTTACATTTGAGCACAGCTGGTTGCCATACAGGAGCCAGAATAAAATTAGGCCTAGAGGATATGAGGTATGGCATAAAAGTTTTCCCAAGATCCAGGCCAAGATTTGCACGTGTGTGACCAGGATAATCACATGGGATAATCACACAGGATAATCTGTGATCAGAAGGGTCCTACAATTGAGGTTTAATGCTCTGTGCAGTCTTACGAATGCTATCTTTGAATGTGTATTTTATAAGTAAAGTCAGATGGGGTAATGGAGCCTGCACTGGGATTTGGATCATCTCTTCACACTGAGTGTCACCTCTCACAGACTTCCTATGTTGTTCTTGCCTGGGTTGGTGGCTGCCCAGTCTCTTTTCTCTGGTTACCTGATTATTAGTCTTTATGCCTCCCTTCTGCATCCTGGGGCCACTGCCACCTGCTGCCAGGGGCAATAACCAGATTGCATTGGTAGGTGTAGAAGGGAGGATCATGTTCTATTATTGCACTTTCTCTTAGTAGGGGCTGAGCATGGGCACAAGAAAGTTCAGGGTCAAGCCCAATTAATGGTGTCATGGGGAGGAGGATGAGGCAATGACTGTCCTCTCCCCTGTGTCAGTGCCATGGGGAATTTGACAGGAGGCTTAGTGAGATCCTCAGAATTCTCACAATCAAGGTATCAAGTATAGCTCAGTGTGGAAGAGATTGCCAACATTTGGGAGTCACTCATCTGTAGTGTGTTGGGTCGATAGGAAAGGGATGCTGACTTCCCCACTGTATTAACCTTGTTTTCTAGTTTGTGTATCTGATATTTTGACATCATGGTCATTGTTGACTAGAAAGTGACGGCCCCTCCCAGGGTTAGTGGATTCTAGAGATAGCACAATACTCTCTGCCTTTTATACTTAAACTAACCAATCCCCCAACCCACATGCTTTATCCCGCTGTCACACTGGGTAACACCAGTTTCTCTTTCCCTACCTTAATTATCTCAGGGCCAGGCATAAGACAACCAGGGGCAACCCCTATTTCCTGGAGCCCACTGAACTTATTCAAACTAGTGAATCCGAAATCTACTTTGCCTGCTTACACTCTCATCCCATTTTTCCCCCATTAAAAAAAACCACAGTACAATCTTTCCTACAGTTTTTCTTGCTTTTTCTCTGCCTGTGACCAACCAACCCTGGTGTTCTCTCATGTGGTCCTGCCAGGGATGGCCTGGCATACCCCCTTCTCTTGGCAACTATGCGTAATGAACTGTCTTTTCAGGGTCAGGCGTCTCCTCATCTGTTGATCTCACCATACCTGATTTAAAAGATAAAATCCCACTGGCTGCAGCCAGTTTCTGTTTTTATTTTGGAATAGGACCTGCGGTTAGTAGCAAATTCTTCATTCAGGAAACATGAGTATAGATAGACTTAAGTCTCTTGCTTAAAGTCACCTCTATTAAGTGACAGGACTCAGACTCTGTCTAACCCTGAGATCTTGTTGTGCTTCCACCATTTTGCCTGCAGTACTAAGGTATGTTCACCCAAGAAGAAGTTAAATAACGTAAGCTATTCACCATTAGGTGAGAATCATCTAATTTCATAAATGACCTTCAGTAAAATGTCACATTACGATTTTACCTCTGGTGGGATAGTATATTACCTTGTTTTGGTGGCTTTGAATCGTATGTTTGTACTAACAGAAGACCACTGCTCAACTTCACATACATCTCAGCTTTTGAGGGATTGAATGAACAGGAACAGTTGATACAGTTTCCCTATTTTATGGACACAAAGGTGTGTTTTTGAGATAATAAAATATAGTGCAAAAGAATTGTGAGATACCCGACAGAACACTTTGCTTAGTGCTGCAAACATATATAAACATTTCAAACAGGCCGAGCGCGGTGGCTCACGCCTGTAATCCCAGCACTTTGGGAGGCCGAAGTGGACGGATCACAAGGTCAGGAGATCGAGACGATCCTGGCTAACACGGTGAAAACCAGTCTCTACTAAAAATACAAAAAAAAAATTAGCCGGGTACAGTGGCAGGCACCTATAGTCCCAGCTACTCAGGAGGCTGAGGCAGGAGAATGGCGTGAACCCGGGAGGCGGAGCTTGCAGTGAGCTGAGAGTGTGCCACCACACTCCAGCCTGGGAGACAGAGTGAGACTCTGTCTCAAAAAAGCAAGCAAACAAACAAACAAACAAACAAAGAAATTGATCATTAATTAGATTATTTTGAATGTTTCTGTAATGTATTTGTTTCATTTCAAATGTATAGTAACAATTTACTCTCAACTTATTGGATTAATACCAGCATTTGAAACAGTGACTGCTCTCTTCCACAGGCGTGTTCTTCATTGCTCTATTGGGCTACCCTGATATACCTGTTTCTACTGACCTCATGGGCTTCTCTTCATTTTCCACCTATAGCTAATTCATTGATACTGTATTATCCAGCTTCAAAGATTCAAATATCATCTTCCTTCTGGTAATGCACCAATGTGTCTTTCCAGCCAGAACTCCTTCAAAACCCTTAGTTCTAAATGTGATTTCCGCTCACTCATCATTTTCAATATCTAGTCAAATAGCACAATTTTTGCATGTAGAATATTGAACTCTTCATGTTTCCTCCCACCCACTGTAAAGAAGCCCTTCGCTTTCAGAAATTTTCCACAACTTAATAATCGGAAGCACAATTTTCTCAGTTGTTCACCTCACAATTATTGGAGCCGTCTTTGAATTATGATTTACCAATAAGCTCTCTTAGTGTGGCGTTTAGAATATATATAGAATCTTTCTTTTCTCACTATCTCAAGTCCAAAGTATCACTCTCTCTACTCTGTCAAGTGTTTCCACACATTTCTGCCTTTGTCCCTCTTTATTCTCAACAAAAATCCAAAGATTTCCTGAGGAAAAGCAAATGATGTCACCTCCCTGCTTCAGATCCATCCCACACAAAACCAAAGCGAAGTTCACACTGGGATCCTTCTCTGTTTGCCCCTTCTTACCTCTGGACTTTGTCTCCTTACACAGCCCCCTCTGGTTTCTCCAGCCCAGCCTCCTCCTCGCTCCT
>NW_012102898.1:2433954-2440797 GCF_000951045.1 Mandrillus leucophaeus | reverse complement strand
TAAATAATTTGAAGAGATTTATTCTCGACCAAACGTGAATGACCAATGGCCCAAGACACAGTCTCAGGCCATCCTGAGAACATGTGCCCAAGGTGGTTAGGCTACAGCATGGTTTTATACATTTTAGGGAAACATGGACATTTATCAATATATTTAAGATGTATATTGATTTGGTCCAGAAAGGCAGGACAGCTGGAAATGGGGGATTCCAAGTCCTAAGTAGATTTAAAGGTTTTGATTGGCAATTGGTTGAAAGAGTTATTATGTAAAGACCTGGAATCAATAGAAAGAAATGTCCGGGTTAAGATAATGAGTTGTGGAGACAGGTTTCACAGGCTTCAGAGCTCTTATCAGATCTGAAAAGTTGCTGGACCCAGTTAATTCTCTCCTGGATCAGGAAAAATACCTGGAAAGGGAAGGGGATTCTCTACAGAGTGTAAATTTTCACCACAAGGACAACTTTGCAGGGTTATTTCAAAATATGTCGTAGAAATATATTTGGGGGTAAAATGCTTTGATTTCTCTCAGGGCCTGGTATTTGTCATCTGATGCTTTACTAGGGTCCGCTGGAATTTGGTGTTTTATTGCTACAAAAAGTCTGTTTTGTCAGTCTTAAGATGTCTGTTTTAATATTAATGCTACCCAGCTGTGCCTGAATTCCAAAGGGAGGAGAGTATAATGAGGCATGTCCCACCCCCACTTCCCATCACGGCCTGAACTAGTTTTTCAGGTTAACTTTGGAATGCCCTTGGCCGAGGTGAGCATCCATCAGTCAGTTGTGAGGCTTAAAGTTTTATTTGTGGTTTACAATGGCATTGATTTTGGTGATTTTTTTAAGGTATATACTTATCTGTAAACTCATCAAATTGTAGACATTAAATACAAGCCTCTTTTTATAAATAATTAATATCTCAATAAAATAGTTGTTTTTTTCATTTTTCATGCTCAGTTTAAATTTAGCTGTGTACCTTATATTTTATCAGGCAACCCTAGCTGTATGGCCATTGTGCTTTAATAGGTCTAATATACTGTATACATTTTGAAGTAGCCTTAATAGAAAAAAGTAACATCTAACAAATGAGTTTTTCCACACTTTGTGATATTGCAGTCATCTTTGGCTTTAATGTTTGCACTGTGTGTCTTTAATAATTTCATTTTGGAGTCAAACAAATGAGTTCTATTGCAAGAACATTTTCCAGTTTGGTAAGAATCATGGATTGATATAACTCAAAACAGGACCAATTAATTTCAAAATGTTCATCAAACTTTATCTTCACTTTCTCACAGTGTAGACTTTACTAATTGTATAAATCTACTTATTTCTGATAACCAGATATTCCTAATACAATACCCATGAGGAAAAAAGTTAAAACATAATTTCTGAGTTTGTTTATATGCTCCTGATCTGTAATGATATTGGTGCTATCTAGCCATCACTTGATTTATTATTTAATTTATCAAAAAGCCCCTAAAATAGTTTATGACAAACCTAAATATCCCTTTCCAGGTCTTTCACCTGATCCAGGAGAGAATTAACTGGGTCCAGCAACTTTTTAGGTCTGATAAGAGCTCTGAATCCTGTGAAATCTGTCTCCACAATTCATTATCTTAACCCAGACATTTCTTTCTATTGACTCCAGGTCTTTGCATAATAACTCTTTCAACCAATTGCCAGTCAAAATCTTTAAATCTGCTTAGGACCTGGAAGCCCCTATTTCCAGTTGTCCTGCCTTTCTGGACCAAACCAATATACATCTTAAATGTATTGATAAATGTCCATGTTTCCCTAAAATGTACTTTGCTTTGAGTTAACATTATCATGTATCAGAAATGAGTAAGCTGAGAAAATTATGCAGTGATAATGTGAACTTGCTGCAGATTTTGAATTCTCACAAACAAGGAAATCAAATGACAGTATTATACTAACCTAAATATACCACTTAATATTAGATAGATTTTTGGGTATTTGTCTATTTATGCTCTTTAAATAAATTGGTCAAGATTTTAAAAATAATTTCCAACTTGAAATTGGTTTTCTTTAACAGAGAAGATAACATTTCTCATGTAGAATTTTTATTTCCCTAATCTAACTGAGGTATAAAATGTAACATTGAGTCTGAATTTCTTAAGTTTGCTTAAGAGGTATTTACGGGATTTTGGAAATTGCCTGATTCACAGATATTCTGTTGTTGATACTTTAGTTAAGCAATTTATATACTTATCATAAAGAAAATCATGATTCACAATGAAGTGTTACTCAAAAACCTGATCCCGAATGCTACTTCCCTAGTAGTCTGATTTATTTATTTATTTTCAACACTCTACCATGCAGACATATATATGAGTGTTTCTGAGTGTGTTTGTGTCTCAACTACTGTGCTATGTGTGTTAGGCGTTATTTGTTAAATGATTATAACATCCAGTCTATGTCATCTATATATTATCATTTATACTGAAGAAGTAAAGATGCAGATAAGTCAACTTACTAACCTATGGTCTCGTCTCTTATAAGTGGTAAATTGGCCTCACACACACACAAAATCACCCTGTTTAAATTTTATGCTTTCCAGTTGTGATTAGTGGCAGAAATAGTTGCTTCAACTTTTTTTTTTTTTTTTTTTTTTTTTTTTTGGCATTTGTTTATTATTTTAGAGACAGGGTCTCTCTCTGGTGCCCCAGCTGGAATGCAAAGTCATGGCTTACTGCAGTCTCTAAGTCCTGGGCTCAAGTCATCCCTCCACCTCAGCCTCGGTCCCAAGTGACTGCATTGCAGGCATGCGCCACCACACCTGGCTCATTTTCTTTTCAAGTTTTTGTGGAGATGGAGTCTCACTGTGTTGCCCTGGCTGGTCTCCAACTCCTGGCCTCAAGTGATTCTTCTGCCTCGGCCTCCCAAAGTGTTGGGATTACAACCACGAGCGACCTTGCCCAACCTGCCTCAAGTTTCTAATTTGGAACTCTTGTACTACTTTTAGAAAGAAGGAAAAATCGACTTGGTGAGCGTATTCGTTTGCTAGGGCTGCCATAACAAATACCAAAGAGTGGGTGGACAAAACAACAGAAATTTATTTTCTCACAGTGCTTGAAGCTGGAAGTCCAAGATCAAGGTCCTGACGAAGTTTTCTCCAGAAGTTTCGCTGTTTGGCTTTTTTTTTTCTTTTTTCTACCTGTTTACATAGAAAAACGAATTCCTTCTTTTAATAACACTCATCAGATTGAAGTAGGGTTCATGCTAGCAGCCTCATTTTAACTTGATAGCCTCTTTGAAAGCTTTATTTTTAAACCCATTCACATTTGGAGGTACTGGAGATTGAGACTTCAACATATAACAGTGATACTTTAAAAATCTTTTTATCCATTACCCCAACATTGAAGTCAGAGTAATTCAAGGGTATCTAATGTTGGAAAGATGTGCAATCCATCATCATTAGAAATTAGAATGCAAATTTGTACATGAGCCCAGTCTTTTATGTTTTCTTGATGGAATATTGCTCATAATTTTTCATCAAAATAGGTAGGGTACACTGTCATCTCGGGTGCATAAAATTTTAGCGCAGTACATCATAAACATTAGTACTGTAATCAACTGTAGAACTTGGAAAACCACAGACACCTAGCCCTATCTTCAGAGTTTTAATAGGTCTTGAATTGAGCCTGGGAATTTGCATTTCCAGTCAGCTCTCAGCTGAAGCTGATGCTGCTTGCCAAAATGTAAGTAGCACAGTTCCAAAGCATGCAGGCGGACTCAGGTTACTTTTTATTGCTCTTTCTTCTGAGAAATGTGATGATTTCACTTAGCGTGTTTATTGAAACAAAGTAGACGCTCTAGATAATTATTAGGAAAAGTCTTTTGCTGTGAGCATTCCTTTGGCTTTAACTAAGCACATGAAATTTCTCTCAATAGAGAAAATAATAACTGCCTTTTCTGCCATTTACTTCTAAATCCTTCCCTTTTTCTAAAAGCCACCTTGAAAATATCTTAAATGAGTTATCAGTTTGAAAAAGGTAAAGTTTTTTTCCCTTTGTTTCAAGTCTGACTTTCCAAATGTAGTAACTTCTTAATCTACTTAATAGTTGATAAGCTCTTATTTGTTTTAGTGGCATTAAATCAACATGCAATTTTATCTGTTGTAGCTAAAAAGGGTAATAATTATTAAACCATTACTACTGGAAAACATATTGCATTTTGAGGATCAAGCACAGCTGGGAGCTTCTCACCACCTCAAGCACCAGCTGCTCCATTTTCTGTCATTTGTTCAGAATTATTTACACACATGGTTGAATGAGCAGAGGGGTGGGGAGGTGCCAAACAGTCTTTTTATTCCAAATTTGTTGATTTTTTGTAGATAATAAAAATGTATTGCTTAAAACAATGAAAAAATTTAAAAATAAAATGTACGCAGAGAAAAGGCTCCTTCCTATCCAATGCACTCTCCCTGATTTTCATCCACTCCCAAATCGAAGCTACTGTAAATTTATCATATATTCTTTTGAAAATGGTTATGCATAAAGAAGGAAATATAAATGGCTATTTTATCTCATTTTAAAAATAGTAGCCCACTAGATGGGCCTTGCAGGCTTTCCCAGCTCTGAAAGTCTGTGAATCATTGGCACCCGAAAGGTGATTCGTTTTAAATCATCTTCTTATAAACACATAGGAAACAGAAGAGCAGAGGAACAAGATGAAAGAGAGAGATGAAATAAAGTTCGGGGCTCAATGCAGAGATTCAATGAATGGTACGTTCAGTCCTGGGACACACCTAGTCAATATTGGTTATTACTTAGCCATAAAAAAGAATGAAATCTTGTCATTTGCAACAGCATGAGTGGAACTGGAGGACATTATGCTAGTTGTAATAGCCAGGCATAGACAGACAAATATCTCATGTTCTCATTTATTTAGGGAACCAAAAAAAAAAAAAAAAAACAAGCAAACAAAAACAAAACTGAACTCATGGAAATAGGGAGTAGCATGATGGTTAACAGAGGCTGGAAAGGATAGTGGGGAGAGGGGGATAAAGGTGGAGTGGTTAATGGATACAAAAATACAGTTAGATAGAATGAATACGATCTAGTATTAAGTAGCGTATTAGGGTGCTAAACATTTAAAAAGTTAAAATAAATAAATAAAAATAGTAGCCCACTATATACGCTCTGATGAAACTTGTTATCTTTAAACAATGTCTTGGAGCTCTTTCCATATTCATAAGAAGCTGTCTAGTATTCTATTATATGGACCCACTGTGATCCTTTTTACTAGTCATCTGTAAATGTTAACAGGTGAACTTTTATGGTAGCATGACATTTCCATTTAACATAGTGCTAAGTATTACATAAATAATTACATATGTCATTTTCCATGAATATAATTAAATATTATAAAAATAGTTCTTCAGGAGACATGAAAAGAACATGCTGACTACCTTTTATTTTCGTTTTCTACTGAAATTATATACTTTAGCAATCTGTAGATCAGATTCCTAGAAGTAGAATTTTTTAGTCATCAAATATAAAGTTCATAATTTTGATAGAAATAGACAGATTTCCCTCCAAGCGATTGGCCTGTTTTGCAGAACTATGAGCCCCAGGTAAGATCCAATCACAGTCTTGCCAAATCGGGGTATCAGACCTTTAGATGTTTTATAATATGTTGAGTGAGAAATGGAATGCCAAAATTACCCTAACGTCCATGTCTCATGAGTAAGGTTGATGGTGTTCGTAATATGTTTAAAAGCCCTTCCAAAATTATCCTAATGTCCATGTCTCATGAGCAAAGTTGATGGTATTTGTAATATGTTTAAAAGCCCTGCCGGTCTTCTTCTCTGTGAGTTGTTGGGTGGTCACTGCCGGATTTTGTAGGATGGTATTATGAAGCACTTTGCCTACTTTGCTTATGAAATTTGTGCCACGTAGACATTTTCCGTTTTTATGAAGTGGTTTTAACAATCTTCTCTTTTATGATTTCATAGGCTAAAAAAGGATTTCTCCCACGTTCCACCCTCATATATTTATAGTTGTCCAGATCAGTTGGTTTACACAATGTAAGCGTTTTCTGTCTTGTCAGAGAGAGACTGCTTTCAGTGAAGCTGCTGTGTTTCTGTTCTTGTGGGTGCAATCTTGCCTCCTCTGGTGAACGACACTAGGTCCAGAAAGGTTTGCAGCCAAACTTATATCTCCTCCACTCACCTCATTTCCAACTGCACGCAAGGTTTCAGACCTGAGCATGCACTCTCACCTTTAGAAAGTGTATTTTTGCTGTGATTTACTCCTAATAACTTCAGTTGCTTCTGAAGTCTCTTTCAGTGGTTTCTTGCCCTCGTTTCGTTCCATGTGGCACAATAAAATCTACTGTAGTTCATTTCCGTAGCTTTTGGAAGCCCTTACGTGTAACTTAGATTGTAAGAATAAGTCTCATTATGTACTGAGTGTTTGTGTTTTTCACAAATGTATATGCTGAAGGCCGAACCCCCAGTGTGGCTATACTTGGAACGGGGCCTCTAAGCAAGTAATTATAGTTAAATGAGGTCATAAGGTCAGTCTGCTCTAACAGAATTGGTGTCCTTATTAGAGATACAGCAGAGAGCTTCCTCTCTCTCTGCCCAAGAGCATACATTGAGGAAAGGCCACGTGGGGCATAGGGAACAAGTGGCCATCTGCAAACAAGGAAAAGAGAACTTATCAGAAACCAAGTCAGCCAGAACCTTGATACAGGACTTTTAGTCTCCAGAACAGTGAGAAAATATATTTCTGTTATTTAAGCCATGTACTCTATGGTGTTTTGTTATGGCATCCCCAAAAGACTAATACACATGCCTCTCAGTTTTTTTTTTTTTTTTTTTTTTT
>NW_012102898.1:2429719-2431995 GCF_000951045.1 Mandrillus leucophaeus | reverse complement strand
TGGAAGGTAGAAGGGAAGAAGGGAAGTTTCGGGTTTTTGGTTTTTTTGGTTTTTCTTTTTATACCCAATTTTATTGTTATTTATTTATTTATTTATTTTATTGCATAAACTGGTAAAATTTTTATAATAAGAGCAAATAATAGAAACATAATGATAAACGTTTTAAGAACAAAAATATAGACCTAGAGAATATGCTTTTAATTCTCTGGAAAAGCAGATATAAAAGCCTTATAAATATTCCCGACAAAGTTATATCAACTGAAAAGCCTTTATTTTTATAGGACCACAGTGCAGCAGTTATATTAACAACATGGCAAATTCCCCATATAAATGGATCTTCAAATTATCTAATGATACTCTCGAGGACGTTATACTGTTTTGTTGTTTTTATGAATCTTATTATTATTTTTCACTAATATTCAACAAAGTTATACCTTAATACCCAATAAAAATTCATTGGAATATCCACTAGGACCTTTTTGCAACCAGGAGATATATTCAGTCTTTTGAATGACTATATTATGCAAATATGTTGCCTTATTTGTTCCCTAATTGTTAGAAGTTGTAAAGTAGCATAAAGGGGTGATGTAAGAACTGGATATATGTACAGCCAATTGCAAATAAAATCTCAATGAGTTTTCAGATAGTAAATGTAAAAACCTGTTACTTTTTTAAGCCGTCTCAGAAAATTAGATAGTTAATGTGTGTCTTTCTATCAATATCTCAAAATTTAGTAACACTTTAAAAAAATTAAGGTCACTTTTCCTTTTATAGGTCTGGGAGAGTGATAGCAAAATAGATGACTAAGGTCCTCTACAGTCTCCCTACTTTCTTTCCGTTTGCCACAAATCAATTTATCAAAATACAATTTCTTAGTCGTATAAAAAACTTCACTATACGTAGGTTGTTCCTAGAGTTTATCTTAGTTTGCAAGGACAGGAGAATCAGACTTATTTAAACTGTAAGCTTCTTATCTTATTGAGGGTATTAGAAGACATTTGAATATGCATGACTTTGATTTTTCTAAGCTGGTGGAAAGATAATGATAATGTAGTAGAAATAAAAATCACGTCTACCCTAAACATTATTTGTAGTTGATTATAATCATGGATACATTTACTTTATAATTTTAAGATTGTATACTAGTTATAATAAAAGATATTACATTTCATGCCTAATTTTTATCTTTAAATTTTATGAATGGGACAAAAAGTACCATGTAATAAAAATAAATATGAGTCAAATGTTGAAATGGTATACCTATATAACAAAAACGATATTACATACATTTTAAGGGCTTATTATTAATCAGTAAGATTTATCAGTCTTTTATCTTCTTTCACTTCATGTAATTCTATCTATGACTTAAATACTATTATCATATTCATTCAGCTCTCAGGGAATTGAAATTTTTTGATATTGTGTCTCAAAGACCATGACACAAGGTTACAAAAGCATGATAATTCAAATCCATGTCAATTTAAATCCTGTGTTAGAAAATGATGCTGGACTAAAACAGAGCTGTACTCAAAATTCATCTCAGACAAATGACTTCAATGATATATCTTAATATTTTCAACTAGAAAATAGTCATAGAACAACTTACTTTAATAAGATAATGATTTTAAGCATCTAGTGGAGTATATGCAATATAGAGGACCTGTATGTGTCCATGTATATAGATATATACACATATATATATACACACACACATATATATATTTGAAATGCTAATTTGTATACTTCATTCTGTACATAAATATTAACATACATTCATTACAAAGTGTACATTTATGGTATCTGGGTATTGTATGAATAAATATATTGATTTAATTGGTGGTTCAATCCTTTCCACCTTAAAACGCATTGTTCTCTAGGCTTCTATGCTACCCCATCTTTCTCAACCCACTTCACTGCACATTTCTTCTTTTTATTTATAGGTTCCTGATCCTCTACTATTAACTCTAGATATTTAATGCCCAGAACTGTGCCCTATGCCCTATACTCTTCTCTACGTTAATCATATACTCTATGAATTTAACTTTGCAAGGAATCCTGCTGACTCTCATGCTAATACCTTTAGTCCTGACCTTTCCACTGAGCTGAGGCTAGCTTAATTGGCTGCAAACTCCACATTTCCTTTCAAATCCCTTATGAATAGCAAACATTTACTAAATTTGAAAACAGAACTATTTATTTGTAAATAGTAGATTGATTTGTTACTCCCTACCTTTTCTGATTCTTTTGAGTTGTATTCTTCTTTTAATTCATCTATC
>NW_012102898.1:2426274-2428129 GCF_000951045.1 Mandrillus leucophaeus | reverse complement strand
GTTAGCCAGGATGGTCTCGATCTCCTGACCTCGTGATCCACCCGTCTCGGCCTCCCAAAGTGCTGGGATTACAGGCTTGAGCCACCGCGCCCGGCCAGCCTCTCAGTTTTATTGGGGGATGCATTGCAAGTATTTCTTTTTTTTTATTCTTTATTTTTCACAATCTTGTTGTACTCATTGCTTTTTAGTAAAATTCAATGGGATATGGAATTAATGCTGATGTACACATCCAATTTCATACCAGATGTTTCTGGGATAATTCCATTTATAAGTGCAGTTTTCAGTAGTCCTGAAGGCCACTGGTTGCTCTGGATTATACAGGAAGAATACATGTGTTCCGTTTGGCCAAATGGATTCCTAGAAACCAGTATTCGAATTCTCACTTTTAAAAATCAGTTATTGGAGGAAGAGTAGGTAGAGTATGGGTTTTCATAAATGCGAACAGGGCAACTCAGTAAGTTTTTCAGTGAGAAAATAAAAAGGGAATATTTTTAACCTCCCTAATTTATCACCAAAACAGTGGCATCATGGTATGTCGTGGCTTTTACTATCTATGATGAATATATAAAGGTTGAATTCTAAGACAGATAATAAAAAGTAGAGGCTATTTGGTAAGAGTTTCAATAAAGCTATCCAGTGGGTGTGAAACAGAAGGACTTTAGAAACCTCATTACTTTCTATTTGGATGTATGTGCACACATATAATTTCTCAAGGCCCAGACCTACAAGCAAATGCTTCACAAATGTCTGAGTGCCCTCCCCAAAAGTAAACAATGAGAATGGTTACTGTTTTACTGATGATGCTAATAATAATATTATTACTAAGTACACTTCAGGGACTGATGCAAGATAGGCTCTTGGAGATATCTCATATAACAATTTAGTTATTGATACTGAGCAGTTGTCATTATGCTCTTTTCCAGCATGAGAACTCAAGAGTCTAGCAGAAGTTTTGACTTGCTTAGGTAATACCAGTCAACTAATAATGAGTGGTGAACCAAAACTGAAACTGAAATCAGCTTGACCCCAAAGCCCTTACTACCTGGTTCATCTACGACCTGGTCAATCTAGATAGTCTCTCCAGGAAGGACAAATTATGTAATGAAGAATTTTTCTATTTTGGTAATTTATGAGGTTGACATGATACGGGTGACATATGCAAATAATCCATTTTATTCCTATTTAACCTTTTCTGAGATGCATTTAATTATCTACGTATACAAAGCAATGCTATTAGACATACATTCTATACATACATTCCCTTTGTTTCTTGTGTAACATAGAAAACTCTATTTTATCAGCTAATGAACTAAAAGGCTGACTTTCTCTGGAGTTTAAACACACAGATTTTAAGTTAATCTTTTGAACCAAAAGAGATTATTGTCTACTTGACACTGTATATGTTTTCCAAGGGGAATATATATCTATTCACACGTATATATTCTTCAGTAAGATATTGAATATTAAATTATTTTGCATTCTACAATATGTGGTATGTGGTAGTAAAAAAAATAGGTTTATAAGAGGTATAAAATGCATTTATAATTGTGACAAAAGCAATTAGAAAATATTAATATAACATGACTCAGTATAAATAATGATCTACTTAGCTTTCTTCTTTCATTTATTCTGCTTGTTGATATAACTGTTACTTATTTTATTTATTTATCTCCAGGACTATATATGTACATTCATTTGGAAGGTAGAAGGGAAGAAGGGAAGTTTCGGGTTTTTGGTTTTTTTGGTTTTTCTTTTTATACCCAATTTTATTGTTATTTATTTATTTATTTATTTTATTGCATAAACTGGTAAAATTTTTATAATAAGAGCAAATAATAGAAACATAATGATAAAC
>NW_012102898.1:2421090-2424654 GCF_000951045.1 Mandrillus leucophaeus | reverse complement strand
TATACTTCATTCTGTACATAAATATTAACATACATTCATTACAAAGTGTACATTTATGGTATCTGGGTATTGTATGAATAAATATATTGATTTAATTGGTGGTTCAATCCTTTCCACCTTAAAACGTATTGTTCTCTAGGCTTCTATGCTACCCCATCTTTCTCAACCCACTTCACTGCACATTTCTTCTTTTTATTTATAGGTTCCTGATCCTCTACTATTAACTCTAGATATTTAATGCCCAGAACTGTGCCCTATGCCCTATACTCTTCTCTACGTTAATCATATACTCTATGAATTTAACTTTGCAAGGAATCCTGCTGACTCTCATGCTAATACCTTTAGTCCTGACCTTTCCACTGAGCTGAGGCTAGCTTAATTGGCTGCAAACTCCACATTTCCTTTCAAATCCCTTATGAATAGCAAACATTTACTAAATTTGAAAACAGAACTATTTATTTGTAAATAGTAGATTGATTTGTTACTCCCTACCTTTTCTGATTCTTTTGAGTTGTATTCTTCTTTTAATTCATCTATCGTAAAGTTTAACACATAGCCTTAGTTTTTATATAGGCTATATTATATACATACGTATATAATATATGTATGTATATAATATAGCCTATATAAAATGTATATATACACACATATTGTATGCATATAGGTATATTATATATAAAATATATACATACCTATCATCTATATATATAGCATTTTATATGATACATATGTATAGCATTTTATATGCTATCATTTTTATCTTCACTACCATCATTTCGTACCTGCACTTCTGCAGTAGTCCTCAAACCAGTCCTACATTACTTCTTTTAATCTTCTCGGTGCCCTATTTTGCATTCTCCCCATGGAAGCTAGAATGACTTTTAAAATCATTTTATGTGATACACTCCACAAAACACTGTAGTGTCTTCCTGTTTCAATTAGCATAAAATCCAATATCTTGAGTTATATTAACAATATAGTAGAATAGAAAGCCCCAGGCTCTTCTTCCTTCTCATGGAGACATTATTTCAACAATACACGGACCACTTCTGTTTTGGATAAATTTAGAAACTGGTTAAGAGGCTCCTCCTCCGTATCAGGTGAGTGTGAAACAAGCTGAATCGAAGCTGATAGGAAAGTGTGTCACCCTCTCATCATAATACCTCACCCTGGTAAAGCATCATGTGATCAGAAGGAAACTGTAACCTCCTGATTTCACACCAGTTAAGGAAGGAGAGATACTGGAACATGTGTCCAACATTCTAGTTTTTCATGGAAGCTACTGAGAGACTGATTTTTGTCTCACTTGTCTCAGAGCGCTGATAGAACTGGATGTACTCTTCATGCCTAATGCACCTGAGGAAAATAGCCAGACAGTTTCCTGCCTGCTCTGGAAGACTTGTGCCACAGAACACAGAGTCTGATACAGCTCAGTGGCCTCTCCCTCAAGGGACAAAAAGAGTGAAGAGTATGTCGATATATTCTGGTCTTACCAAGGGGCTGCCTGAGGACCTGCCTTTTGTATAGCCCCATGAAAACACTGATGGGCCCACCATAATCTAGATGCATGGGAACCACTGAGAGCAAAAGAGAGTCAAGCATTGTGCAGCTTCTTCAGCAGATGTGTGGTACACCATACAGAGGTCAGAAAGAGCAAGAAATTATGAGATCTCAAAAAAGGGGAAATCAGAAGATTCCTCTAATTCAGAATATACACACATAAGTCAAAAGAAGACATGTCCACAGAGAAAGTTTGAGTGATCTGAAGAATCTCAGTTTAGTTGGAGAAAGTCTTTCTCTGTTGGAAACCATTTTGTAAAGACTGGAAGAGGTGGCTGACTTTCACATACGTAGATACCAACACAAAGTTAAAAGGAAAATGAACAAACAGGAAAACAGGACTCAATCAAAAGAGACATATAAATCTCTAGATACTGACCCTAAATATGGAAGTATATGAAATATGTAACAAAGAATTCAAAATAACCATCTTAAAAATGCTTAAAGAAGCTCAGGAAAACAATGCATAAACAAAAAGAGAATATCAACAAAGAGATTAAATATATAAAAAGAACCAAGAATTTGGGATCTGAATAATACAACTAAACTGAAAATATTAGTACAAACGTTCTATAGCAGATCTGAACAAGAATGAAGAATCAGATAACTTAAAGACAGGCCATTTGAAATTATTCCGTCTATGGAGGAAAAGAAAAGAGAAAAAACACCGGAGGAAAAAAGTATGGAACAACATCAAGTAGATCAGTATGCACATTGTAAGATTCCAATAAAAAGAATAAGTTGAGAAAATATCAATGAGTTTACTTAAAGAAATAATGGCAGAAAACTTCCAAAATATTGGAAAATAAATAGATATAATAGATGCAAGTAGCCCAGTAAATTTGAAATAGCTTAAACACAATACTTGCTAAGATACATTATAATTAAACTGCTAAAAGTCAAAGACAAGAGATTTTGGAAAGAAACAAAGAAAAGTGACTCATCACATGAAAGAGAACTTCCACAAGACTATGAACAGATTTCTCAGCAGAAATCATGGAGGCCAGAAGGGGCAGGATAATATATTCAAAGTGCTAAAGATAAAAGAAAAAGAAAAAAAAAAAACTTGCTGACAAAAAAAAAATATATCCAGCAAATCTGACCTTTCAAAGTGAAGAGATGAAGACTTTCATAGACTAAATACTGAGGGAGTTCATTACCACAAGACCTGCCTTACAGAAGATACCAAAAGGAGTCCTTGATTTGAAGTGAAAGCATGCTAAACAGCAATTTGAAAATATATGAAAGTACAGCTACCCCTCAGTGTATATGGAAGTTCAGTTTCAGGACCCCATGTTTATACCAAAATCTGCATGTAATCAAGTTCAGCAGCTGGTCATGTGGAGCCCACATACATGAAAAGATGGCCCTCCCTATATATAGGTTTCACATTTCCTCAATACTTTATTTTAGCTCCACATTGGGCTGAAAAAAAGTCCACTAATAAATAGAACTTTATAGTTAAAAATCTATGCTGTTCAAGGATCAACTGAATTAAGCTTGATAGTAAAGGTAAATATATAGGCAAAAGCAGAATGCTGGAATGATGTAACAGTGGTGTGTAAATCACTTTAAGTTCTGGTATGAAAGTAAACAACAAAAGTATAAAAATAACAAATATGTTAATGGGCATACAACATAAAAATGTATTTGTGACATCGTTAACATAAGGCATGTTTGTGTGGGAGAAGTAAAAGTGTAGAGTTTTTGTATTCAATTGAATATAAGTTGTTATCAGCTTAAAATAGATTGTTATAACTATAAGAAGGTTTCTGTAAGTCCCATTGTATGCACAAAAAATAATACTGTGTTAGATACATAAATTAAAAGGAGAAAAAATCAAAGGATGCCACTAAAAGAAATTTAAGAAACACAAAGCAAGATAGCAAGAGAGGAAAACAGGGATAAAAATAGCTACAAGATAGATAGAAAACAATAACAAAATGGCAATAGCAAATTCTTCCCTCTCAATCATTACTTTAAATATAAATGGATTAAATTTTC
>NW_012102898.1:2374380-2420010 GCF_000951045.1 Mandrillus leucophaeus | reverse complement strand
ATAAGAGGCTACTATCAACATTCATACATGTATGCCAACAAATTGGATAATCTAGAATAAATGAATAAATATCTAGAATCATACAACCTACTAAGACTGAATTACCAAGAAATAAACAATCCGAACAAACCTACAACTGGTAAGAAAATGAAATCTGTAATCAAAAACCTCAGAACAATAACAAATAATGGTCAGGATCTGATGGCTTCCCTGGTGAACTTTAGTTCTTCCAATATTTAAAGAAGAATTAATGCCAATTCTTCTCAAATTCTTCCAAAAAGATGAAAAGAAGGGAACACTTTTAAACTAATTGCATTGAAACCACCGTCTCTGATATGAAAGCAACTAACAAGGATGCTACAATAAAAGAAAACTACAGTCCAGTATTTCCAATGGACATAAATGCAAAAACATTCAACAAAATACTAGCAAGCTAAATTCAGCAGCATGTTAAGAGATACTTCGTTACCAAGTGGGACTTATTTCTTTGCAAACAATAATTGTTCAATATGTAAAAATAAATCAATGTAATATACCACAGTAACAGATTGACAAACAACAGCAGCAACAACAGCAACACATGCCTATCTCAAAGATGCAGAAAGGCAGTTGAAAAGTTTATTATAAAAACACTTAAGAAACTATAAATAGAAGGAAATTACCTCAACATCAAAAAAGCATGTATTGAAAACCTACAATTAACATAGTCAATGGTGAAAAACTGAAATTATATTTTCTTACAATCAGGATCTAGGCAAGGATACCTACTATCACCACTTCTATTTGATATAACACTTGAAGTTCTAGTCAGAGCAATTAGGCAAGGAAAGTAAATCAAATAAATCCATATTGGAAAGGAAGAAGTAAAATTATCTGTATTCACAGATGGCATGATCTTATATGTAGATAAACCTCAAGATTCCACATGGAAATGTTAGAACTAATAAATTCAGAAAAGTTGCAGGGTACAAAATAAACATTCAAAAATCAGTTGTGTTACTATGGACTGAATAATGAGTAATCAAAAAAGGAAATTAAGAAATGAATACCATTTATGATCAAAAGCATCAAAAAGGATAATACACTTAGAAATAAATTTAACCAATGTACAAAAGACTTGTAAACTAAAAACTCCAAAACATCGCTGAAGTAATGAAAACACAAATAAATGGAAAGGCATCTCAGGTTCATGGAATGAAATACTTAATATTGTTAAACTGTTGATACTGTCCAGAGCTATCTGTGATTTCGATGAACCTCTATCAAAATCCCAGTGACTTTTTTTTTCTTTTTTTTTTTTACATAAATAAGACAAAATCTTGAGGAAAAAACAAAGCTGAAAGCTTCACACTTCCTTCAAAACGTATTAGAAACCTACAATAATCAAAACACTGTAACACTGACGTATGAATAGACATACAAACCAGTAAAGGAGAGCAAAGAGCCCTGAAGTAAAGCCATACATGTAGGAGCTGACAAGAATGCCAAGAATATACCTCTATATGCCAAGGAAAATAGATGGTATATCTCTTCAACAAGTTATGTTGAGAAAACTGGATTTCCACATGCAAAAGAATGAAATTGGATTGTTGTTTTGCACTATTCATACAAACAAACTCACATGGATTAAAGGTTGAAACATAAAACATGAAAGTGTGCTACTTCCAGAAGAAAGCATAGAGGAAAAGCTTTATAACATTGCTCTTTGCAATAATTCTTTGGATATGAATGCACAGGCAACAAAAGTAAAAATAGACAAGTGGGACTACATCATACTAAGAAGCTTCTGCACAGCAGAGGAAACAATCAACAGAGTGAAAAGACAACCTACAGAATGGAAGAAAATATTTGCAAACCATATACCTGTTAAAGAGTTAATATCTAAAACATGTAAGGAATTTCTACAACTCGAACACAAAAAATAAAATTATACATATATATATAATTTATAAAACTGTACATGTATATATATACACACACACACACACACACACACATAGTTTTTTTTTTTTTTTTTTTTGAGACAGAGTTTTGTTCTTGTTGCCCAGGCTGGAATGCAATGGCACAATCTGGGTTCACTGCAACCTCCACTTCCCAGATTCAAGTGATTCTCCTGCCTCAGCCTCCTGAGTAGCTGGCATTACAGGCACGTGCCACCACACCCAACTAACTTTTTTGTATTTTTAGTAGACACGGGGTTTCGCCATATTGGCCAGGCTGGTCTCGAATGCCTGACCTCAGGTGATCCACCTACCTCAGCCTCCCAAAGTGCTGGGATTACAGGCGTGAGCCACCGTGCCTGGCCAATATTTTTATTTGAGTATAAATTTGAATTGTAGAAATAAAAATGGGGGAAAATACTCGAGTAGACATTTCTCCAACAAACACATAATAAAAATGACCAAAAGGTATATTACATGCTCAACACCACTAATCATCAAGGCAATGCAGGTAAAAACACAATGATATATAATTTCATACCTGTCGAAATAGTCATTATATATTTAAAAAACAAAACAAAAAAAGAAAGAAACCCAGAAAATAGCAATTGTTGGCAAAGATATGGACAAACTGGCACCCTTGTGCATTCTTGATGGGAATGTTAAATGGTGCAGCTCCAATGTAAACATTATGAAGTTCCCTTTAAAAATTAAAAATAGAACTACTGTATGATCCAATGATCTTATTTTTATTTATTCAAAAGAAATTAAATCAAGATTTTAAAGAGGTATCCATACTCTCATGTTCATTGCAGCATTGTTCACAGTAACCAAGAGAGAGGTGGAAACAGCCTAAATGTCCACCGACAGACGAATAGTAAAGGAATTTTGTTATGTACACACAATGGAATATTATTCAGCCTTACAAAAGAAGGAAATCCTATCCTCTATTATAATATGGATTAAACTTCAAGCCTTCAGGGTAAGTGAAATAAGCTAGTCACGGAATGACAAATACTACATGTTTCCACCTCTATGAGATATCAGTTGTAATCAAACCCACTGAAGCTGAAAGTGAAATAGTGATTGCCAGTGGTTGTGGGAGGGAGAAATAGAGAGTTGCTACTTATTGGGGAAAAAGTTTCCATCATGCAAAATAAAATACTTCTAGAGATCTGCTATACAACCTTGCACTTATACCGAACAATACTATAGTTTCTACTTAAAATTTTAAGTAGATAGATTGCATGGTATGCATCTTGTGCAACCAAAAATTAAAATAAAACCCAATATCCTCAAAGGCTCTTAGTGTTCTGAATCCTGCCTGTCTCTGATGCTATCTCTCATCATTTACCGCTGCCAGCTCCACCGTTTTTGATCACAACTGGGTTTTATTTTCTTGCTCATGATAAGCTCATCTTGAAATAAGGGGTCTTTTCAATTGTTGTTTTCCCTGTCTGGAAATATTTTACTTCACATCTTCATGTTTGGCTTCTCTATGATTCATGCCTTTTCAAATATTAGGCCTTTTAAAGATTCCTTCTCTCTGACCACTCATTTTGAAATATTCTAAATTCACTTATCTTTGAAACACAAATGTCTTATTTGTGTTTTATTTATTTTATTTTGTCTTGTTTTCTGCCATCACACATGCTGTTGCTTTAAAATATTGTTCTATTTATTTATTTACTTTTTTTGTGAATTCTTACATAACAGCAAGAATATCCTTTGTATAATTAATCAGTAATCTCTAGCATTAGTGACTAGTCTATAATGGATGCTCAATAAATCTCTGCTGAAAGATGAAAGAAGTATTGATTACGTGGGTTTAATAATATTTGATCCAGTACTTTGGGATGCCAAGAAAGGAGGTTTGTTTAAGCCCAGGAGTACGAGACCAGCCTGGGAAACATAAGGAGATGCCATTTCTACAAAAAATTTAGAAGTTAACTGAGCATGGTGGTGCATGATTGAAGTCCCAGCTACTCAGGAGACTGAAGTGGAAGGATTATTTGGGCCTGGGAGATTGAGGCTGAAGTCAGGTATAACGGTGCCATGGCACTCCAGCCTGGATGACTCTACCTCAAAATAATAATAATAATAATAATAATTATAGAAAATCAAAATCCTTAAGTAAAAACTTTGAAACTCACATAAAATGGTGTCCTCTTCTTAAAATTGAACACTTTCAAGTGTGCAGGAATACTACTTCTCATCTCAAATATTTTTGTGTGTGACTAGCATATATCTTATTTTATCATCTTCCAGTTACCATACAGTGAAGATAAAATGATATATAATATAAAAAGAACTTTCACATTATAATAAAGTATACAAATTTAACAGCAATGTGGAATTTTTATTTTATATATATATTTCTGTTTTCAGTTTAGAGTTATATTATGGGTTGCCTTCATTTGACTTTTCTCTTGGTATCCTGAAAGGCCATAGTACAGTAATTTGCCCGTAACAGAATATGATAAAGAACTCTTATTAAAAACATAACAGAGAGACAGCAAATTTGCCTGCAATATTGGATTTGCAATAGTTTGGTTTATGTCGGCATTATTGGATGTTGTTATACATCATCAAGCCATATTAAATTTTAATTTTTATTGAAAGCTTCAATTACAGTTTAGTTCACTTAGGCTCTTATTTATAACTGTTTGTTTATTAGATTAAGTTTATGTATGTTATTAGACTATTCAGAAATTCATTCAAATGACAGCTTTTATGCCCACTCTACTCCAAGTATGTGAGAAACAACAGTGTATATAAGTCTTGCTTTTTAGAAAGTTCACAGTCTGCTGGATGGTCCCTGGGCAGCCCTGACTGACTCAGTCACTACCCCCTCTCTTGCGTATAGTTTTCAGAATAACTGTAGAATGTGGTCAGAATGTAGTACCTTGAGAGGGAGAAGCTGCCTAATGGGCTCTGCTTCTGTCCCTCCTAGATAATGTAACATCTTGAGTAAAAAAGGACCTGCTTTGGGCAGCACAGTCTTTGTTCTTCTTTCCCCTGGAAGCAGAATGCCCTTCAAAGTTTAGTCCAGTGTGTCACATGGCCCCCTGAGGCATTCAACCCAAGAGGGTCTGACTTCCTTCAAAGTCCCTCAGTTGCGATGGAGCACAAGGGAGTCAAGACTCCATCCACCCCAGACAGCTTTCCTGAGCCTTTGCGGACCAGCTCACAATGAATCCCAGAGTTCTGTTGCTTCCTGCTGAGTATCTCCAAGTAATAAATCCATTTCATATAACTTATTGTGTATGAGTATGTTCTGTCTCACGGGACTCAGGCAATTGGTAAAACTGCAGCCCAGGATACTAGGGTTGGAAACGTTCAGACTCCTGTTTCTGGTGGTTGGCATAGAGATGGTCTTTGCTATCCCATGCACAGTGGAAATCCCCCTTTGGGGTTGATTATTAGTGAACCTGCACATAGTATAGTTTGAGAAAAAAATTTGATGAAATTTTGGAAGACAAAATCAAGTGTTTACAATGTGTTATGGGTGCACAGAAAAGGGAGTATTTAACACACGTATCATGGTAAGGATTCAAATTTGAGGAAATAAAAAAATGGTATTTTGCTTGAAGAATAAGTAAAATTTTCAGGCGTTAAACTTGTGAGAGGCATCTTGGAAGAAGCAAATAATATGCAGGGGCATGTGATCAAACATTATGTGTTCTAAGTGCTATAATTATTCAGCATATAGATTATGAGATTTTAAGAGGATATAACTTTTGATAAAATGTTTTGTTTTTCATGTTAAGATGTTTAAGTGTGGTTTATTAAAAGTGAGAAATGGGTTCTAATTGAAAATATGGCATGGACGATGTAGTTTATGTGGTACAATAGGATAAAAGAACACTGAGAACAATTCAAGGTTAGAGATTGTGAAATTGTGGTGGTACCAGTTTAGATGTGTTTGACTCTCTTCATCATGTAGATGGCATATAATGGCATAGTCCTAGGTTAGAAGTGTTGTCGAGTTGATAAAATAGGCTTACAGTGTGGTCTCACAGTGGACAATATTAACAAGTGTATGAGTGTAATGGTGGAAGGTAAAGTTGAACCTGAATAGAAATATAAAGAACAATGAATAATCAGACTATTTAAAGCTATTATTTTACATGTGTATTTATAAAAACACCACCCAAGTCTTTTTCCTTTTGGAACATTTTATCAAACGTACCCATTAGTTGAAATGTAGGAGTGCAATGCCTCAGAGTTACACTGCCTGTGACTCCTGTGGAGTTACATTTTTAAGAAAAACTACTTATAACATACTTTTAACTTCTAAGTTGGTCTCACTCAGTATTTCATGTGTAACTCTGGAATATGTATGGCATGCTGAAAAATTTAACACAATTTTCTTACAAATATGAATAATGATATTAAGTATTATATTTTAAGGAAGCCATCAAGTTTCTTTATAAATTAAGAAAAATGATATATCCCAAAAGAGGGGAATCATATTCCTAGTTTTATAGGAAAGTATACTGTATACATTATTAAAGAATACACTCTGGAGAAAAACTAAATTATTTCAATTTCATTGTGGGTTTCTTATTATACCTAATATTGAATTTATTTGTGGGTATACATCGATTTGAGGCCTGCATTAATGTGGTTACTTTGTAAAATGTGTGTTTCCAAAAATGTTTTCAAACCTTATATGATAAACATTTTAAAATTATATATATACTGGACATTACATGAATACAAACCGTTAGCCCTTACTAAGAAGAAATGTACAGTGTTAAATATTACCAAGATGTTAATGAATACTGTCTCTTAATCATTTTTAGTTTCTTTTAAAAAATATACATCTAAATTATAGTTAAGATAGTTTCTTTGTATCCAGGTCATGGAATAATTCAAAGAATTAAAAAAAAATTAACAAACACACATAAATGATGCATGTAACATTACATCTCTTGCAAAGAGCAGGCTACTCTTACGGTAATAGGTCATTCTTGCATTGCTATGAAGAAATGCCCAAGACTGGATTACTTATAAAAATAATGGGTTTAATTGACTCACGGCTCTTCAGGCTATACAGGGAGCACGGCACCATCTGTTTCTGAAACTGTCTTAGGAAACTTCCAATCATGGTGGAAGGTAAACAAAGAGTAGACACATCACATGGAAAAAGCAGGAGCAAGAGAGAGGCGGGGAGGTGCTGCTCACTTTTAAACAATCAGATCTCAGGAGAACTCACTTATTTTTGTGAGGGCAGTTCCAAGAGGATGATACTAAACCATTTGTGAGAAACCACTCCCATGACCAAGTCACCTCCCACCAGGACCCACCTCCAACACTGGGGATTACAATTCAATATGAGATTTGGGTGAGGACACAGATCTAAACCATATCACTTACTTAAGGGAGGTACTTTGACTTTTATTTTTCCAGGACTTGTGGTATATTTTGACTGAGCCATCCAGATATTCTTGACCTCCCTAATTAATTTTGATTAATTATTCCAAAGATTTAGTTAGGTTATTAGACCCATTTTTACATATGAGAAAATTTACCCAAAGTCACATAAGTAATAAATGGGAAATTCAAAACTTATACCAATACAAGCATGAGTTTCTTTGCTCATTCAATTTAGTCTTGACCATGAACACCAGTCTGTGCTAATCACTGAACATGTTGACATTAGAGTTAAACTTTGGCAGAGAGTTACAGTCTAGTTTGAAAGACAAACAAGTAAATGAATTAGTGCCATATCATGTGATCCATGGGACCATAGAGAGAGAACAGGAACCTTGGAAACAGATTGGATGAGCTCTGAAGATTCGCTTGGGGAATGGTAATGTAATGGCTAGTCATTACAAGAGATACATGAACTTTTTACTTAGAAAAAAGAGCTTATTCAAGTGCATAGAGGGCTGGAGATGAAGGCATAGTCAGGAAACAGTAAGCATAGAAAGTTAAGAGCAGGCCATGATATTTCCTGGATAAACACTGATGAGTGGGGAAGTAGAAAGGAGTCAAATATTGAAAGGCTGTGAATTTCATATAAAAGATTTAGAGTTCTATCTTGGAAATTATTTTAAAAATTGGGAAACTTCAAGCAGGGAGGTGGTAATATTATATGTAGCTCAAGAATAGATTTAAAAGGGAGAGTTAAAATTTTGTATCCTAACACCACTCTAGCTACACAAATCTTAAATTGATTTGTCTGTTTCCCATTTACTTACTCTTTCATTCAACAAGTGTTTACTTATTGGCTACAATATAAAAGACACTTTAATGGCCAATGCGTGAGATGGAAAATACACCAGACATGGTGTGAGAACTGAAAAAAAATTCTGATACAAAAGAAAAATAAAATATTACCTATAGAAATAATCAGAATGGTGATCTGCAATAGTGAGAAAGGATTAGATACATGCTAATGTAATTTAGAGGAAAAAACCAGTTACACTGAGTTGTGTTACCTGAACTTTCAAGCGCAGAATTTGAGATTTTACCCTAGCTGCAAGCTAACAAGTTAGGCTGCCATAGTTTTATAGATGCTGGCAAAAGATACAAGACTACTGGGTCACAGACAGAAGATTTTATTCCCCATAGCACAACAGACAGCATAAATTCTCCTTTCTTCTCACATCCTATGAAGTAGCATAAAGCAGCCCAGATATATGTCACACACACAGTCTACGTAGGTGACATCTGAGGAACTCTGAGCTTTAGAATCCCAAGTATTTACAGGATCTGCTAGCAAACTTTCCCCAGCTTTGTCTTGGAGGAAGACGTTGTCTTCATAATCTAGCCAGAAAACAAATCTGCCCTCTGTCCCCAAAAAATGTTCTATCTTTGTCTTCCAAGGCTGTTTGTTGTACAAAAAAATTTATGCTATAAAACTGTCAATACCTCTTGTCCAGAAGATGTGCAGAAATGCAAAAGACCCAAAGAGAATTATCTCCCCAAGCTGAGAATCCTTTGTAGACCTTGGAGGATATATTAAATTAAATGGAGTTTGGAGACTACAGTTTTCAAGGAAAACATAGTTGAATTAACAATGCCAGAAAGTAATGCCTGCACATACACGTGCATTCTTTTCATTGCTGTCTCCATAAAACTTAAATGAATATTTCCAACAGGAAAACACAATATGCAAAAGTTCATGCTTTGTGACTTATTTATTGTTTTAACATTTGATTATCTTTCAGATAAACTATGTCTTGATATAATTTTAAATATATTTAGCTGTTTTATATATATGTATGCATACATATGTGTGTGTGTGTGTGTGTGTGTATATATATATATATATCTGCTTTCAGCAAATGTAATTTGTTTTACCCAAATTAATCAAAACCCTAAGGTGATAAGAGTATCTTGAAATGGTCAAAATGAAATTGAACATACAGGTTTGGAAATCAGTCTGGAAATAATGCTTGCAACTAATTTAGATGAGACTCGCTACAATTCCCTGTGGTTTATGGATATCTGCATTTTAACAGTAAGCCAGAGATACTTAAGCCAAGGGACACAGATGGAGAAGAATAAAATTAATTATTAAACTGATAAATTGTTGATTGAGATTAAACAAAGCTATAGAGAAAAATTGTAAAATTTGAGAGTAAAAGACAATAAGGCAAAACAAAAATTCAGAAGCCAATGCCATTGGAAATTCAATAAGAATTAATCTTAGAATGATAGAATGATGCTATTACTGCTAATCATTAGATACCAAAATAATGGAAACCATAGCCTCAAGGTCAGACCTATACCTGAGAATGTGTCTTGCCATCAATGGCAGTTATACCTGTAACCACCAATTCAAAGATAATTTTAAGCATTTAGAGGACAGGTATATAGGTTAACATTCTAAGGATGAAAAATATATATAGTTAGGTAGCAAATAGTTAATTATTTGTTAAACCTGGAAAAAAAAAACCCTGAGCTTTTATTCAATACCTGTAACTTTCACCTTATGTAAGTACCCCAGCAATCAATAATAATGAAAATTTTATATATCTAAATCTGTCTGACAGTGTGATGACTTTAAATAATTCATCCTGGAGAAAGTAAGTTCTATTATTTTCAAAGTTAGTCATCTTCTCCAGAAAAACAGCCTTATCATCTGATAGATCTACATTTTGACAGTTGGCAAGTTAGTTTCTGTGTATGAGCCTCGTGATCTCTTTGGCATGTTCTTCTCCACGTAAGAGGTCCTTATATATCCCATAATGAAAGTCATTTCAAAAAATAAGATCTTTCTATCAAAGTGTATCTTCTTTGACATTTTCTATTTAAGCTAGGCTTGCTCTACACAAAACTAGGTAATATCCCTACCAAGAACACATAATACTACATTTTAGATTTTTAATGGCAATTATAATTCTATGTTGAACATGAGAAATGATATCTTATGTCATCCCACCCATATGGAGAATGAAATGATCCATTCATGAAGTAATGTAGCCAGAATATGTTTTACACTGACAATTTTTAAATCAACGAAAAGAACAAAGGAAAACTGTTTTTAAAAGCTAGTAGAAAATATTCTTTAGACCTCCTTGGAGTGTAGGGTTTATGAATTAAGAACCAACTAGGTAACAAAATTCAGTCAAAGACCCTAGGGACAAGCAATAACATTTGGGGTACATATGAGAATTATTTTTATTGTTGAGAATGGTATTTCCTCAGAACTCTCTGAAGGAATGACTGTACTGAAGAGCTATGTATAGCTGATGATATAATCTTCAGTGATTTGAGTAATTCAGCAAACTAAAGAAAGTCATTTGAAAGTGATACAGTTATTAAATAATAAATACAAAGACTTAGGAAAGTGAACAGGCTTAAACATAATTCAACAAAAACCCTTGATTTACTCTATTTATCTATCATCTAGCTAGCTATGATTTATTTATTTAGAGACAGAGTCTTGCTGTGTCCCCCAGACTGGAGAGCAGGGAAGCAATTTCGGCTCACTGCAACCTCTTCCTCCCAGGTTCAAGGGTTTCTCCTGCCTCAGCCTCCCAAATAGCTGGGATTACAGGCATGCATCACCATGCCCAGCTTATTTTTGTATTTTTAGTAGAGACGGGGTTTTGCCATGTTGGCCAGGCTGATCTTGAACTCCTGACTTCAACTGATATGTCTGGCTCAGCTTCCCAAAGTGCTGGGATTACAGGCATGAGCCACTGCACCCAGCTGAAAGCTCTTGATTTATAAATGAGAAATGTGAAACTTAGAAAAGAAAGTGCCAAGACAAGTGTGACAGTGTTCCAATAAACGAACAGTTGAGGTCACATCTCTTATCTTGCAGTACAGTTTCATTAACTTTACTAATGAAAGAGAATAGTTACAGAGGAAAGCAATGAGTCTTAGAAAGCAGTGTTGAATCACTTACATTCAGTACTTAGCAGAAAGCAGAGGTCTATATTATAAATTATTTCACGTACTGCATTATTTGGAAACAACTTATTTTTTGGATTATTACAATAGTAATGCTTTTTATTAGAGAAGGTTCTTTTCTTCAAACACCAGAAGTCAACTGTGGACATAAAAAACAGCAAATAAATTTGTTTGAATTGTATTGGATAGCAATTGAATTGTTGAGGGTATTTACGAATCAGGTTTAGGGAGAAGTAGGAAACAATGGAATTTAGACAGTTAGAAAGAATGTCAAGTACTTGGCACGAGAACAATGTAGCTAGAACTCTTTTAATTTATGCCACTGTATTCTGTCTGTCATTTCTGCAGAACTCACCACCGCTATACTTGGGTCTTGAAATAATTGCCACTGCTGTGGAAAAGTTCTCAACTGTTCCTACATCTTTCCATCATTTGAGCATATCATTTATGTGCATATGTCATTGATGAAATTTCTAATGAAAGGATGTAGAAAGAAAGTATTTGGTGCCTGTATTAGTCCATTTTCACACAATACTCAAGACTGGGTATTTTATAAAAGAGAGAGTTTTATTTGACTCACTGTTCCACAAAGCTAAGGAGGCCTCAGGAAACTTACAATCATGGTGGAAAGGGAAACAAACATGCCCTTTTTCACAAGGCTACAGGAGAGAGAATTGCAGAACAAAGGGGAAAGAGCCCCTTATAAAATCATCAGATCTCATGACAACTCTTGTTGTGAGAAGAGCATGGGGTACTAGCCCCCAGGATCCAATCACCTCCTGTGAGGTCCCTCCCCCAAAATGGGGATTACAATTTGGATTAGAATTCAAGATGAGATTTGGGTGAGAACACAGAGCCAGACCATATTATTCTACTCTTGACCCCTCACAAATCTTGTCTTTCTCGCATTTCAAAGCACAAATGTGCCTTCCCTACAGTCCCTCAAAAATCTTAATTCTTCCCAGAATTAACTCAAAACTCCAGGTCCAAAGTCTCATCTGAGACAAGGCAAGTCACTTCCACCTAGGAGCCTATAAAAATCAAAAGCAAGTTAGTTACATCATAGATACAATGGGGATATAGGCATTGGATAAATGCTCCCTGAAATAGGAACATTTTTGTATAAGAATTCATCTTAGAATTCTTCTCCAATGAGAGAAACTGGCCAAAACAAAGGAGCTATAGGCCCCATGCAAGTCCAAACTCAAGTGTGATAGTCATTAAATCTTAAAGCTCCAAAATAATCTCCTTTGACTCCATTTCTCACATGCAGGGCAGACTGATGCAAAGGGTGGGCTCCCATGGCCTAGGACAGTCCACTCCTGTGGCTTTTTAGGATGCAAGCCCCTGCTCTGGCTGCTTTCACAGCTGACATTGAAAGTCTTCAGCTTTTTCAGATGCACAGTGCAAGCTGTTAGTGGATCTACCATTCTGGGTTCTGGAAGACGGTGGCTCTCATCTCACAGCTCCACTAGGCAATGCCCCAGTGGGGACTCTATGTGGGAGTCCGACCCCACATTTCCCTTCTGCACTGCTGTAACGGAATTTCTCCATGAGGGCTCCACCCTTGCAATAAACTTCTGCTAGCCATCCAGGTGTTTCTATACATCCTCTGAAATCTAGGTGGAGATTCCCAAACCTCAGTTCTTCATTTCTGTGCATCCGCAAGTCCAACACCATGTAGAAGCCACTTGGTGCTTCCAAGCACTTGGTGGAAGGCTTGGTGCCTGCACCCTCTGAAGCAACAAACTGAGCTGTACCGTGGTCTCTTTTACCCATGGCTGGGACGCAGGGCACCAAGTCTCAAGACTGCACAAAACAGCAAGGCGCTGGGCCTGCCCCAGGAAACCATTTTTTCCCTTCTAGGACTCTGGGCCTCTGATCGGAGGGGCTGCCATGAAGGTCTCCGACATGCCCTGGAGGCATTTTCCCCATTGTCTTGGTGAATTACATTTGGCTCCTTGTTACTTATGCAAATTTCTGCAGCTGGCTTGAATTTCTCTCCATAAAATGAGTTTTTCTTTTCTATCACATTATCAGGCTGCAAATTTTCCAAAGTTTTATGCTCTGCTTCCCTTTTAAACGTAAGTTCCATTGTTAGACCATCTCTCTCAAGTTCAGAGTTCCACAGATCTCTAGTACACAGACAAAATGGTACCAGTCTCTTTGTTAAAACATAGCAAGAGTGATCTTTTATCCAGTTCCCAAAAAATTCCTGATGTCTATCTGAGACCACCTCAATCTGGACTTTGTTATCCACATCATTATCCATTATCAGTATTTGGGTCAAAACCATTCAACAAGTGTCTAGGAAGTTCCAAACTTTCCCACATCTTCCTAGTTTCTTCTGAGCCCTCCAAACTGTTCCCACTTTTTCCTGTTATCCAGTTCCAAAGTCACTTCCACATTTTTGGGTATCTTTATAGCAGAACCCCACTCTACTGGTAAAAAGGTATTAGTTCATTTTCATGCTGCTGTAAAGAAATACCCAAGACTGGGTAATTTATAAAGTGAGGAGGTTTAATTGACTCACAGTTCCACATGGCTGGGGAGGCCTCAGGAAACTTACAGTCATGGCAAAAGGGGAAGCAAACATGTTCTTCTCCACAAGGCAACAGGAGAGAGAAGTGCAGAGTGAAGGGGGAAGATCCCCTTATACAACCATCAGATCTTGTGATAACTCACTCACTATCAAGAGAACAGCATGAGGGAACAGCCCCCATGATACAATCACCTCCCATGAGATCCCTTTGCCAAAATGGGAATTACAATTCAGATTACGATTCAAGAGGAGAGTTAGGTGGGGACACAGAGCCAGACCATATCGGTGCCTAAGTGATTAGTGGTGAAAGTTAGGGCTCGGTTTATCAGAATTCACATATTGGAATCTTCCATGAAAACAGAAGGGTCTTTGAACACTGCTCAGTCATAAAATGGAAAATGTCTACCACATATTTCTATTGTATTGGTCTCAATCAGTGGTTTATTTTCTTACTATTTGCATTTCAATTTTTTCTAACCTATGCGGAGGTGGATTTCTTGCAGTAATGCAAAAAAAAAATTTATATTTGAAGTTTTGTCCTCTTATTATATAGTAAATAAAATTATCTCCATAAGCACTGTAGTGATGTTTACATTTGTTCTTTCATTCCATAGCACAGTATATATCTATCTCTTTTCATAATTGTCATAATAGAGATTCATAAACATATAAAGCATATGTAGATCAAAATGCATTTATGTATTTTCGGAATGACTCACAATCAGTATTGTAAAGAAAACACTCATTTTACATATCTGTAATTCATTACAAAAGCCACTTTCTTCACCTTGTACTCATAAATTATGCTTTGTTAAACAACTTAACATGAAGGGCAAAGATGTTAATTTTATTTGAAAATCACACCAAATGGTGTGAAAGTATTAAAATACAACACCTTCTATATCTTCAACAACTTGGCTTCTAAGAAGAAAAACTAGATAAAGTTTCTTTCTTTTTTTTCTTTTTTTTGGGGGGGGAAGTCATGATTTGAAAATCAAGAATCTCTTGGGAAATAAAAAGTTTAATATAAACTTATTCAAATAATTTATTACAAATGCTGGAAAGAATATTAAATACAGTTATTCCAGTCACAAATTTTAATAAATGAGGACAGTGAGACTGAAAAAAATGAGATGGTTCACATAAATTCATATAGTAAGTAAACTGTCAGAAAATAAAACCTGTGATTTCTGACTCTCTTTCCAGTGCTCTTGCCATGTTGGAGCTAGAATAGTATTGCTCTCTCTTATATTTTAGGAGAGTTTTGAAGTTGTTTTGATTTAAGCTAGAGGGAAGAATACCTTTGCTTTCAGAAAATATTTAAAAAGGTAAATTTTATATTTGTCAAATGATAAAAATGAAATTCCAATTCTTCTAATCCTATACAATTCTAGCACAAAGGTGAAGTAAGCACTATTATTAACCCTCATTTATGGAAAGAAATACTCAGAGAAAAATGCCCTGCTCTTGAGTCTCATGTGACTTTTTTCCCTTCGTGACCAAATCTGTCCTCGACTGTGTAAGAGAATCATGCTGTAACTGATTATTTGTTTTCAGTATTATAAATTAATTATACTGTCATGTCAATTTGTTATTTATTCAGATCTACATTTCAGTTTGTGCTGATGTATAGGGATGAATTGCATGCAATGAGAAAGTGATTTATTTAATATTTTTTACCAAATGAAATACCCATATTCTTGAAACAATGTAACCTTCCTAAACACGTATTCAAACACACATATATAACAGTACAGCAAAACTTGATACAAAATTTATATGCTTTAAATAAGCTTATAATTTCAGTCATTCTTTTTATTTTATTGTAGTTTTTTGAGACAGAGTTTCATTCTTGTTGCCCAGGCAGGAGTACAATGGTACAATCTCCGCTCACTGCAACACCCATCTCCTGGGTTCAAGTGATTCTCCTGCCTCAGCCTCTCGAGTAGCTGGGATTACAGGCATGCACCACCACGCCCACCTAGTTTTGTATTTTTAGTAGCGATGGGGTTTCACCATGTTGGCCAGTCTGGCCTCAAACTCCTGACCTCAAGTGATCTGCCTGGCTCAATCTTCCAAAGTGCTTGGATTACAGTTGTGAGCTACCGTGCCTGGCCCAAATTTCAGTCATTTGTGTCTCTCCCAAATCCTGTCATTAGTTTTGCGGAAATATTTTTCATGTTTTACTTTGTTGCCCAATCATAGTATAACTTACACTCATGTCTTCAACGTTTATTTATTTATTTTTATTTAAAAAGTTGAAACATTTTTCCTCTGTTTATTTGCCACTATTTTTTTCCTTTTTTAAATCCTGTCTTTAGATAATTGCTAGAATCACGTGTACTAGAAATCAAGCCTAGTAATGTAATTTCCTAGCTTGAAAATCTGCCTTGTCAGTGTGTGAAGTCCATACCCTGGATAGATATGCAGGACCTATCAAAATTCACACAATTTATAATTCAGCCAAATTGGCATTCTTACTCACATTCAACTCGTCCAATCTGTTCCCCAAGCCTGGAGTAATTTTCACTTGCATTCATGTTTTTTTTTTTTTCAGCCACCTTTTTCATTGTTCTTTTATTTTCTTCCATTTTACTTACTGAGCACTTTCAGTACCTATTTGATTGCTGTTATGGTCTGTGACAATTTTTCAGGCCTTGGGATATTTTGTTAAAGTTTGATGAGTCTCATACAGTAGGCAATTAATGTGTATTATATATAACACATTGTATTATGTCTAACAAAAATGAGAATTATACATACATTTGTAATTGAGAATTAATGGAACAAATAGGAAGGTTCATGTAAAAATGCATGTAGACATATAGGTGTATAGGTTTCTGGATGTATCCTAAAGAATTGGCGTATGTTCTTTGCCTATCAGTATCACATTGCAAAATAGTATCATTTGTATTCAGAGCAAATAGTTAAAAAAAACATGTTTTGTAACACAGATAATTTTCTCTTTCCATTAGGTTGAAAATGGTTGCTTGTGTTCAACTACTGTGAAGAGTTGGAATCAGACAACTACAGCTTTGATTTTCCAAGTGGTTCAGAATGTAAATGTGATCTGACCTTTCCCTGATGGACAGTTAAATCATGGACACGCTAAACAATTTACTTTGGACTGTCCTTCCTAAAGATGCTCTGGCTTCTTTCTTGAATGCCCACTAAGCATTGGTAGCTGACAAGGAAAAGAAGGAAAACTGTGAACTGGAAAGTTATCTTACAATGAAAATTACGAGCACATCTTGCATCTGTCCAGTCCTCGTGTGTCTCTGTTTTGTGCAGAGGTGTTATGGAACTGCTCACCACAGCTCCATCAAGGTGACGAGAAACCAAACCAAACACATTGAAGGTGAAACCGAAGTCCACCATCGTCCCAAAAGGGGATGGGTATGGAATCAGTTCTTTGTTTTAGAAGAACATATGGGACCAGATCCTCAGTATGTTGGAAAGGTAAGTTTTTGTTTGTTTTGCTGTTTTTCCTATCCTGAGAAATTGTGGGGTAAGATGAGCTGATGTTGGAGAAATATTTGAAGAGATAGACATATGAAGCAAATGATGTTGTAGAGCAAATTATGCTATAGAAACTACTACTTATACTAGAGAGCTCAAAATAATAATTGTAAAAAGGAAACATTATTCATCATATTATACCTCTCTAAACATTGGCCCATACATACAAGACTGAGTATTCATAACAAGTATATTACTTTTTCTTTTCTCTCTTGTAAATTGGAAAGACTTAATGGAACACACAATTAACTAGTAATTTTTTCTTTATTACCTTGAAGGTATATTGGAATTCACATGTCACTTATTGGTACACTGATATTTACTGCTATTTTCATATATTGCTCCTGCACATGTGGCTAAAAAGAAGATGCTCTATCAAGAAAATATCACACACATTTTCTAATATCATAATTAAATAGTAGAAAATATCTAATATTTTCTATTAATTTTTAGAGATGTACTCTTATTTAAGTTAACCTTTAATAGCATATGAATATTTTTCCAACCCCCAACGTTAAATTTCATAAAAATATTGATATCTTTTAAATATAGATTAAGTATGCACTGGATATATAGGCTTTGAAAAAAAAATCACAATGGAATGAAGTTGACAAAATGATCAGTAATTTCAGGTCAAATTCCCTTTCTCTCAAAAATGCAGACAAGAAAATTTAATGGCTGATCATACTGTTCAGGAAATTATGTGGTCAGTAACATGGAAGAGTTTAAACGTGTGTCATCTAGGCTCTAGGGTTGAGAACAAACTGGAAATTGGAGAGACCTTCTGATTAATTACTGGTCTTTGGAAGCAGCTGCACTTCAGTTTATTCAAGACCTATGGGAGAAACAGCAAGCACAGCAGTAGAATCTCCGTGACTGCAGGCTCAGTGGCTTCCATCCCCCTGATTGATGATTTATTCTCACTTTAGCACTGTTAGTACTAAAAAAAATAGTATTCCATCTAAGCCTTGGTGCTTCCCTAATGTGTAGGCAGTACAGGATCACAAGCCATCTGTTCCACCCCTTGTCCAACAGGGACTGGGTTACAGCTGCATTTTCTATACAAGGCAGGAGCTGTGGAGTTAGAATATAGAACATAAAAAAAAGATCTAAAACAATTGTATCATATTCTCATATGCATATTAAAATGAGACAAAAGATCTATCTTCATTGTATGCTTTTTTTCCTACCAAGTATTTCATAAAATACATTTTTAAAAATGTAATAACATCAAAACATAATAGATTAGTAGAAATTTATTTGGGTTATGAACTTCAAAATCCTTTTTATTAAAAAAATTGTACCTTTAAGTTTTGGGATACATGTGCAGAACATGCGGGTTTGTTACATAGGTATACACGTGCCATGGTGGTTTGCTGCACCCATCAACCCATCATCTACATTAGGTATTTCTCCTAATGCTATTCCTTCCCTACCCCATGACCCCCAGACAGGCCCCGGTGTGTGATATTCCCCTCCCTGTGTCCATGTGTTCTCTTTATTCAACCCCTACTTATGAGTGAGAACATGTGGTGTTTGGTTTTCTGTTCCTGTGTTAGTTTGCTGAGAATGATGGTTTCCAGCTTCATCCATGTCCTTGCAAAGGGCATGAACTCATCCTTCTTTTATGGCTGCATAGCATTCCCTGGTATAAATGTGCCACATTTTCTTTATCCAATTTATCATTGATGGGCATTTGGAATGGCTCCAAGTCTTTGCTATTGTGAACAGTGCTGCAATAAGCATGCGTGTGCATGTGTCTTTATAGTAGAATGATTTATAATCCTTTGGGTATATACCCAATAATGGGATTGCTGGGTCAAATGGTATTTCTGGTTCTAGATCCTTGAGGAATCACCTTACATCTTATACAAATATTAACTCAAGATAGATTAAAGACTTAAATGTAAGACCTATAACCATAAAAACCCTAGAAGAAAACCTGTGCAATACCATTCAGAACATAGGCATGGGCAAAGACTTCATGACTAAAACACCAAAAGCAATGACACTAAAAGCCAAAATTGACAAATGTGATCTAATTAAACTAAAGAGCTTCTGCACAGCAAAAGAAACTATCATCAGAGTGAACAGTCCACCTACAGAATGGGAGAAAATGTTTGCTATCTATCCATCTGACAAAGGGTTAATATCCAGAATGTACAAAGAACTTTAACAAATTTGCCAGAAAAAAAACAACCCCATCAAAAAGTGGGCAAAGGATATGAACACATTTCTCAAAAGAAGAAATTTATGCAGGCAACAAACATATGAAGAAAAGCACATTATCACTGGTCATTGGAGAAATGCAAATCAAAACCACAATGAAATACCATCTGACGCCATGTAGAATGGCAGTCATTAAAAAGTCAGGAAACAACAGATGCGGGAGAGGATGTAGAGAAATAGGAACACTTTTCCATGGTAGATGGGAGTGTAAATTAGTTCAGTCATATCCTTTTTCTGTATGCTTTCCATCCTTGAAAGTAGCACAAGAAAAGTATCATTAAAATTGCTCATTTTGGAATAAACCAAGAGGAAAAATACTTTATTATTAAAAATATTTTATGATGCATATTTCTTAAAATTTTAATCTAACTAAGAAACAGAAACAAAACTTTTTGGAAAAGGGAGGGAAATTCAGGCAACTTGTTTTTTGGGCTCGCCTAGTTTTAGTAAAAGATGAAGCCTCAATAGGAAGATCAGTTCTAAACAATCTTTCTGGAATCGAATGAACATATGGTGCCAATGAACATATGGTTGAGAGCTCCTCACATATCAGGAGGCGATGGAGGTTTGTGATGCTGTTCAGGTTTGTAGAAGTTCTGTAAAACTATTTTCCATTCTGTTGTCTGTAGTATGGATGGACAAACGCACAGGTATGAAAGGTCAAACCTGAAAGTGAGTCCTCTTATTCCTCATCTGACCCAGGGACACCTCACTCTTAGTCTTTCTACTTTTTTCTAATGTGCCTTTATGGGCAATTCTAACTTAATTGTACAGATTTTTTTCTCACTCCCACACACCCCCTGTAACATAAATGCATAACTAAAAATAAAAAAATAAAAACTGCAAAGCTTAGCAATTACTATGTGCTTAAAATAATTATCTTCTGTGCCATTATTTTAACTTGCTTAGAAAATTAATTTAACCTCACATTTATAAATACATTCATAGTGAACCAATTCTTTATTTTCAAAGTACTCTTTTGTTCTTCATTTCCTCTAAAAAACAAAAACAAGCAAACAACAACAACAACAACAAAGGGATACATGTGCAAAACGTTCAGGGTTGTTACATAGGTATACGTGTGTCATGGCAGTTTGCTGCATCTATTGACCTGTCTTCTATGTTCCTTCCCCTCACTCCCACCCCCCAGCAGGCCCTGGTGTGTGTTTCTTCCCTCTCTGTGTCCATGTGTTCTCAATGTTCAACACCCACTTATGAGTAAGAACATGTGGTGTTCGGTTTTCTGTTCCTGTGTCGGTTTGCTGAGGATGATGGCTTTCAGCTTCATCCATGTCCCTGCAAAGGACATGATCTCATTCCTTTTTATGGCTGCATATTATTCCATGGTGTATATGTACCACATTTTCTTAATTTAGTCTATTATTGATAGGCATTTGGGTTGGTTCCATGTCTTTGCTATTGTAAATAGTGCTACAATTAACATACATGTGCACATGTCTTTATAGTAGAATGATTTATAGTCCTTTGGGTATATACCCAATAATGGGATTGCTGGATCAAATGGTATTTCTGATTCTAGATCCTTGAGGAATTCCCACACTGTTTTCCACAATGGATGAACCAATTTACATTCCCATCATCAGTGTAAACCTGTTCCTATTTCTCTAGGGCCTTGCCAGCATCTATTGCAATCAGATTGGAATTCAGAATTCAGAAACACACACAAAATCATGGAATTTCAATTTCATGCAATCTGCCCCTGAATGACTCCTGAGTAAATAATGAAAGTAAGGGAGAAATCAAGAAGGTATTTGAAACCAATGAGAACCGTGAGACAACACACCAGAATCTCTGGGACACAGCTAAAGCAGTGTTAAGAGGGAAATGTATAGCACTAACTGCACGCATCAGAAAGCTAGAAAGATTTCAAATTGACACCCTAACATCACAATTTAAAGAATTAAAGTGGCAAGAACAAACTAATCCAAAAGCTAGCAGAAGACAAGAAATAACTAAGATCAGAGAAGAATTGAAGGAGATAGGGACACGAAAACCCTCCAAAAAATCAATGAATCCAGGAGCTGTTTTGTTTTTTTTTTTTTTAATTAGCAAAATAGACAGACTCTTAGCTAGACTGATAAAGAAGAAGAGAGAGAAGAATCAAATGGATATAATAAAAAAATGATAAAAGGAATATCACCACTGACCCCACAGAAATACAAACTACCGTCAAAGAATACTATAAACACCTCTACACAAATAAACTAGAAAATCTAAAAGAAATGGATAAATTCCTGGATATATACACCCTACCAAGACTCAACCAGGAATAAGTCAAGTCCCTGAATAGACCAATAACAAGCTGTGAAATTGAGTCAGTAATTAATAGCCTACCAATAAAAAAAAAAAAAGAAAGAAAATATCCCAGGACTGGACGGATTCACAGCTGAATTCTACCAGAAATATAAAAAGGGACTGGTACCATTCCTTCTGAAACTATTCCAAACAATTGAAAAGGAAGGCCTCCTCCCTAGCTCATTTTATGAAGCCAGCATCATCCTGATACCAAAACCAGAGAGGGACACAACCAAAAAAAAGTCTTCAGGCCAATATCCCTGATGAACATCAATGCAAAAATCCTCAGTAAAATACTGACAAACCGAATCCAGCAGCACGTCAAAAAAATTATCCACCCAGATCAAGTTAGCTTCATCCCTGGGATGCAAGACTGGGTCAACATATGCAAATCAATAAATATAATCCATCACATAAACAGAACCAAAGACAAACACCACATGATTATCTCAATAGATGGAGAAATGGCTTTTGATAAAATTTAACATCCGTTCATGTTAAAAACTCTCAAAAAACTAGTTATTGATGGAACATATGTCAAAATAATAAGAGCTATTCATGACAAACCCACAACCAATATCATATTGAATGAGCAAAAGCTGGAAGCATTTCCTTTGAAAACTAATACAAGGATGCCCTCTCTCGCCACTCCTATTCAAAATAGTATTGGAAGTTCTGGCCAGGGCAATCAGGCAAGACAAAGACATAAAGGGTATTCAGATAGGAAGAGTGGAAGTGAAGTTGTTTCTGTTTGCAGACAACATGATTTTATATTTAGAAAACCCCATCATCTCAGCCCAAAATTTCATTAAGCTGGTAAGCAAAGTCTCAGGATACAAAAACCAGGGTGCAAAAATCACAAGCATTCCTTTACACGAACAGTAGGCAAAAAGAGAGCCAAATCATGAATGAACTCCCATTCATGATTGCTACAAAGGGAATGAAATACCTAGGAATACAGCTAACCTAGGAATACTTCACAACAAGGGTTGTGAAGGACCTTTTCAAGAAGTACAAACCACTGCTCAAGGAAATGAGAGAGGATACAAACAAATGAAAAAGCATTCCATCCTCATGGATAGGAAGAATCAATATTGTGAAAATTGCCATATTGCCCAAAGTAATTTATAGATTCAATGCTCTTCCCATCAAACTACATTGACATTCTTCACAAAATTAGGGAAAAAAAAAAAAAAAGATTCTAAATTTCATATGGAATCAAAGAAGACCCCGTATAGCCAAGAGAATCCTAATCAAAAAACGAAAGCTAGAGGCCTCACATTACCTAACTTCAAAGTATACTACAAACCGACAGTAACCAAAACAGCAGGGTACTGGTACCCAAATGACATATAGAGTAATGGAGCAGAACAGAGACCTCAGAAATAACACCACACATCTGCAGCTGTCTGATCTTGGACAAACGTGACAAAAACAAGCAATAGGGACAAGATCTCCTATTCAGTAAATGATGCTGGGAAAACTGGCCAGCCATTTGCAGGGAACTGAAATTGGACCCCTTCCTTGTACCTTATACAAACATTAACACAAGATAGACTAAAGCCTTAAATATAAAACCCTAAACCATAAAAACCCTAGAAGAAAACCTAAGCAATACCATTGAGGACATAGGCATGTGCTAAGACTTCATGACAAAACCACCAAAAGAAATTTCGTAGCACTCTTGTATAAAATATAGAATTATTGTGATTACTGTGAACATGAGAGGGGATAACTCCAAAAAGCTGAAAAGTATCTTTTCTCTTCCTCCGTCACAGAAATGCCAGCAAATGTTTTGTCAACAGACATAAAATAATACTCATAAAATGCAGTTCTGGTATTAAAAGAATGTTTTTTAACAGATGAATTAGGTAAGATTGTTCCAAATTATCTTTGAACTTGATTGAAATTTTTGCATCTATAGTTATATTTTACATTAAGTAGACTTGAAACAATTAAGTAGACTTGAAACAATTTTTACTTTTATTTTAGATTCAAAGGGCACATGTGCATGTTTGTTTCATGTGTATATTGTGTGATGCTGAGGTTTGGAGTGTGATCAAACCCATTACCCAGGTAGTAAGCACAGTAATCAGTAGGTAGTTTTTCAACCCTTCCTCCTCTTTCTACTTCACCCCCACTTGTAGTCCCCTGTCTAATGTTCCTATCTTTGTGTCCATGTGTACCTGTGTTCAGCTTCCCCTTATAAGTGAAAATACATATTTGAATTTCTGTTTCTGTGTTAGCTTACTTGGGATAATGGCATCCAGTTGTATTCCACATTGCTGCAAAGGACATGATTTTGTTCTTTTTTGTGGCTGTGTAGTACTTCATGATGCATACGTATCACATTTTCTTTATTTAATCCACCATTGAGGGACACCTAGGTTATTGAATCCATATCTTTGCTCTTCTGAATAGTGCTGCAATGAACATATGGATGAATTTGTCTTTTTGTTAGAACAACTTTTTTGGGGAAAGGGGGGTGTATATCCAGTAGTGGGTTGGATGGTTTGAACATCAGTTCTATTTCTAGTTCTTCGAGAAGTCTCTAACCTGCTTTCCATATTAGATGTACTAATTTACATTCCCACCAAGAATGTGTGTGTTCCCTTTTCTCCACAGTCCTGATAGCATCTATTATTTGTTAACTTTTTAATAGTAGCTATTCTGACTAGTGTGAGATGGTATCTTATTGTGGTTTTGATTTGCATTTCTTTGTTAATTAGTGGTGAGGAATATTTTTCACATGCTTGTTGGCTATTTGTGTGTCTTCCTTTGAAAAATATCTGTTTATGCCAATTTTAATGTTTTTTTTTCTTTTTCATTTTTTGTGTTCCTTACAGATTCTAGATATTATACCTTTGTGAGATGCACAGTTTGCAAAATTTTTCTCCTGTTCTGTAGTTTGTCTTTTTACTTTGTTGATAGTTTCTTTGGTTGTGCAGAAGCTCTTTAGTATAACTAGATTTTGTCAATTTTTTTTTTTTTTTTTTTTTTTTTTTTTTTTTTTTTTTTTTTTGCGATTGCTTTTCAGGACTTAGCCATAAATTATTTGCCAAGACTTATGTCGAGAAATAAATGTCTGTGATTTTCTTCTAGGATTTGTATAATTTGAGGTCTGCATTTAATTATTTACTTTATCTTAAGGTATTTTTTGTAGATGAGAAGAGATAGGGATCCACTTTCCTTCTTGTGTGTATAGATTGCAAATTATCCCAGCACCATTTGTTAAATAGGAAATCCTTTCCCCATTGATTGTTTTTGTTGACTTTGTCAAAGATCAGATGGTTGTGTCTGGCTCTATTTTTGTGTTTTGTATTCTGTTCCATTAGCCTCTGTGTCTGTTGTTGTACCATTACCATGCTGTTTCAGTTACTGTAGCTTTGTAGTATAGCATAGATTGAAGTAGAATAATGTGATGCCTTGGGCTTTGCTCTTTTTGGTAAGGATTGCTTTGGCTATTTGGGCTTTTGTTTGTTGCTGTTTTTCCATATACATTGTCTAGTAGTTCTGTCCTAGTTCTGTGAAAAATAACATTGGTGGCTTGAAATAATTTATGTTAAATCTGTAGATTGCTCGGGAGCAGTATGGCCACTTTAATGATAATAATTCTTTAAATCCCTGAATGTGGAATGTTTTTCCATTTATTATGCGTCATCTCTGATTTCTTTCAGCAGTGATTTGTAGTTATCCTTGTAGAGGTCATTCACCTCATTGATCAGATATTTCTCTATGTTTTTCATTATTTTTGTTGCAGCCATTGCAAATGGGATTTTTTAATTATTTTGATTTTCAGCTTGAACATTATTGGTGTTTAGAAATACTACTGCTTTTTGTACTTATATCTCAAAACTTAATTGAAGCCATTCATCAGTGGTAGGCACCTTTTGGTAGAATCTTTAAATTTTCTAGGTATACAGTCATATGATTATTGAAGAGAGATGATTTGACTTCTTTTCCTATTTGGATGCCTTTTATTTCTTTCTCTTGCCTGATTTTTCTGGCTAGGACTTATAGTACTATGTTGAATAACAGTGATGCAAGTGGGTAGCCCTGTCTTGTTCCAGGTCTCAAGGGGAATGCTTCCAGCTTTTGTCTATTTAGTAAGACATTGACTATGGATTTGTCATAGACAACTCTGTATTATTTCGAGGTATATTCCCTTAAGGCATAGTTTTATGAGGGTTTTTATCATGAGAGGATGTTGGATTTTATCAAAAGCTTGTCTTGTGTCTATTGAAATAATCACGTCTTTTGCTTTGAATTCTGTTAATGTACTGACTCACATTTATTGATTTGTGTATGTTGAACCCATCTTGCATCTTAGGAATAAAGCTTACTTGAGTGTGGTGAATTAACTTTTTGATGTGGGGCTGGATGAAGTTTGCTAGTATTTTGTAAAAGATTTTTGCATGTAGGTTCATCAGGGCTTTGGCCTGTAGTTTTATTTTTTAATTGTATCTTTGCCATCTGTTTGTATCTGGATAATGCTGACATAGTAGAATGAGCTAGCAAGAAGTGTCTCCTCTTTGATCTTTTGGGATAATTTTTGTAAAATTGGTAGCTTAAAGCTCTTCTTTATACATCTACTAGAATTTGGCCGTGAATCCATCTCTTTTTGGTTGATTGGTTTTTAATTACTAACTCAATTTTGTGACTTATTATTGGTCTGTTTGGGGTTAAAATTTGTCGGGAGGTTGTGTTTCCAGGAATTTATCAATTTCCCATTGATTTTCTATTTTATTTACATAAAACTGTTCATAATAGGCTCTGAGGTTCTTTAGCATTTCTGTGGGATTGGTTGTAATGTCACCTTTGTCATCTCTGCTTGTGTTTCTTCGGATCATCTCTCTTTTTTTCTTTCTTAATCTAGATAGAGATCTATCAGTTTTGTTTATCCTTTCAAAGGAGTAACATTTGGTTTTATTGATTCTTTTTATAGATTTTGGTTCTTAATTTCATTCAGTCCTGCTCTGATTTTATTTTATTTTTATTTGTAATTTTTATTTTAGGTTTGTTATATAGGTAAATTGTGTGTCACATGGGTTTAGTGTACAGATTATTTCGTTATCCAGGTAATAAGCATAGTACCTGATAGGTACTTATCCTCATGCTCCTTTCACCCTTCACTCTTGAAAATACTCCAGTGTCCATTGTTTCCTTCTTTGTGTTTATATGTATTCAAAGTTCAGCTACCACTTATAAATGAGAACATGCAGTATTTGGTTTTCTCTTCCTGCATTTGTTTGTGTCAGGTTATGGCCTCCACCTCTATCCATGTTCCTGAAAAGGACGTGATCTCATACATTTTCATGGCTATGTAGTATTCCATGGTGTATATGTGCCACATTGTCTTTATCCAGGCTACTGTTAATGGGCATTTACATTGATTTAATACCTTTGCTATTGTTAATGGTGCAGCGATAAACATATCTTTATATGTGTCTTTATGGTAGGATGATATATATTCCTTTGGGCATTTACTGAATACTTGGATTGGGTACGGGAAATGGCTGAGTGAAATGGCACATTGCTTTAGAGTTTTAGAAAAATTGCCACACTGATTTCCACAGTGACTAAACTTATTTACATTCCCACCAGCAGTGTATAAGTTCTCCCTTTTCTTTTTGACCTTGTCATCATTTTTTTTCTATTTTTTGACTTTTGTAATAGCTATTCTGACTGCAGTAAGATGGTATCAAACTGTGTTTTTAATTTGCATTTATCTCATGATTAATGATGTTGTGTGTTTTTTCATATGCTTGTTGGCTGGGTGTATGTCTTCTTTTGAAAAATGTCTATGTCTTTTGTCCACTTTTTAATGGAATTATTTGATGTTTTTTCTTTCTAATTTGTTTAATTTTCATATGGATTCTGGATATTAGACTTTTGTGTGATGCATAGTTTCCAAATATTTTCTCCCATTCCATAAGTTGTCTGTTAAATCTGTTCATAGTTTCTTTTACTGTGCTGAAGCACTTTAGTTTAACTAGGTCCCATTTGTCATTTTCTGTTTATTTGCAATTGCTTTTGGCAGCTTTGTCATAAAATCTTTGCACAGACCTATGTCCGGAATGATATTTCTTAGGTCACCTTCCAGGGTTTTTATAGTTTTAGATTTTATATTTAAATCCTTAATTGATTTTAATTTCATTGTTGTAAAGGATGTAAGGAAGGGGTCTAACTTCAACCTTCTTCATATGGCTATACAGCTATCCTAGCACTATTTATTGAATAGCGAGCCTTTTCCCCATTACTTGTTTTTTGTCGACTTTGTCAAAGGTCAGATGGTGGTAGGTATGTGGCTTTATTTATGGCCTCTCTATTCTTTTTCATTGATCTTTTTGTCCATTTTTTGTACCTGTACTATGTTGTTTTGGTTACTATAGACTTGTAGTATAGTTTGAAGTTGAGTGACATGATGCCTGCATCAAGCTATTTAAGCTCTTTTTGGTTTCATATGAATTTTCAGATAGTTTTTGCAAATTCTGTGAAGAATGACGTTGACAGTTTGATAGCAATAGCATTGAATCTGTAAACTGCTTTGGGCAGTATGGCCATATTAACAATATTGAGTATTCCTATCCATGAACGTGGAATATTTTTCCATTTGTTTATGTCATCTCTGATTTATTTGAATATTGTGTTGAAATTCTCATTGTCAATACCTTTCACCTCCCTGATTCGGTGTATTCCTATAAAATTTATGTTTTTGTGACTATTGTGAATGAAATTGCATTATTGTTTTGGCTCTTAGCTTGGACGTTGTTCTTGTATATAAGTGCTACTGACTTATGTACAACGATTTTTTATCCTGAGATTTTGCTTAAGTTGTTTTTCAGACCTAGGAGTGTTTAGGCAGAGACTATGGGGTTTTATAGGTATAGGATTATATCATTTGCAAACAGAAATAGTTTGATTTTCTCTCTATTTGAGTGGTTTTTATTTCTTTCTCTTGCCTGAATACTCTGGCTAGGACTTCCAGTGCTATATTGAACAGCAGTGGTGTGAGTGGTCATCTTTGTTTTGGCATATTTCTGAAGGGGAATACTTCTAGCTTTTGCTCATTCAGTATATTGATCACTATGGGTTTTTCATAGATGGCTCCTATTATTTACTTAGTAATTAATTATTTTTTTTTGAGGTATTCTTACTGTGTCACCCAGGCTGGAGTGCAGTGACATGATCTTGGCTCACTGCAAATTCTGTCTCCTGGGTTCAAGCGATTCTCCTATCTCAGCCTGCCAAGTAGCTGCTTGCTCCATCATGCCCAGCAAAATTTTGTATTTTTGTTAGAGACAGGGTTTCACCATATTGGTCAGGCTGGTCTCGAACTCCTGACCTTTGGTGATCCTCCTGTCTTGGCCTCCCAAAGTACTGGGGTTACAGGCGTGAGCCACAGCACCCAGCTGGCTCCGGTTATTTTGAAGTAAGTTCCTTCAGTGCCTAGTTTGTTGAGGTTTCTTTAACATGAAGGGATGTTGTATTTTACCAGAAAACTTTTCTGTATCTATTGAGATGATCATTTGGTTTTGTATTTACTTCTGTTTTTAGTGATGAATCACACTTATTGATTTGCAGTGTTGAACCAATTTTGCATCCCAGGGATAAAGCCTACTTGATCATGGGTGGAGTACCTTTTTTGATGTGCTGCTGGATTTGGTTTGCTAGTATTTTTTGAATATAAAAAGTTTCTGAATATAAATTTATCAAAAATATTGGCCTGCAGTTTTGTCGTCGTTGTTGTTGTTTTGTATCTGACAGATTTTGGTATCAGGATGATGCTGGCCTCATAGATTGAGTTAGGGAGAAGTCCGTCATCCTCAATTGTTTTGAAATAGTTTCTATAGGAATGGTCCCAGCTCTTCCTTATACATCTTTTCATTTGTGAGTCTGTGTGAAATTCAGCTGTGAGTCTGTGTGGTCATGGAGTTTTTCTGGTTGGTAGGACTCATTACTGATTCAATTTCAGATTGCATTATCATTGTATTCAGGGATTCAATATCTTCCTCATTCAAATTTGGGAGGTTGTATATTTCCAGGTTGTCTAACTTATGTGCATAGAGGTGTTAATAGTAGTTTCAGAGGGTTTTTTTTTTTTTAATTTCTGTGGGGTCATTGGGAATGTACCCTTTGTAATTTCTAATTGTGTTTATATGGATCTTTTCTCTGTTTTACTTTATTAGTCTAGCTAGAATTCTATCAATCTAATTTATTCTTTCAATGAACCAACTTCTGGATATGCTGATCTTTTGCATGGTGTGTCACGTATCAGTTTCCTTCAGTTCAGCTCTGTTTTTGGTTATTTCTTATCTTCTGCAGGCTTTGTGGTTGGTTTGCTCTTATTTCGGTGTCAGATTCTTAATTTGATATCTTTCTAACATTTTGAAGTGGGCACTTAGTACTATAAACTTCTCTCTTAATACTGCTTTAGATGTGTCTCAGATATTCTAGTATGATGTATCTTTTTTCTTATGAATATCAAACAATTTCTTGACTCTGATTTAATTTCATTGTTTACTCAAAAGTTGTTCAGGAACAGCCTGTTTACTTTCCACATCTTTGTATGATTTTGGGCAATTTTCTTAGTATTGGTTTCTGTTTTTATTGTGCAATGGTCCAAGAGTATGTTTGGTATGATTTCGGCTTTCTTGAATTTGCTGAGGGTTGTTTTATTTTTTATTGTGTGTGTGATTTTACAGTTTGTGTCATTTGTAGATGAGAAGAATTTACAATCTGTTTTTCAGGGGGGTGGAGAGTTCTGTAGATACTTATTAAACTCAGTTGGTCAAATGTCAAAATTGGGTCCCAAGTTTTTTAACAGTTTTTTTTTTTTTTTTTTCCTTGATAACTTGTCTGATACTGTCAGTGTGGTCTTGAAGTCTCTTACTATTACTGTGGTGTTATCCAATTCTCTTTGTAAGTTTCTGCGAACTTGCTTTATGAACTTGGGACCTCCTGTGTTGGTGTATTTATATTTAAGATAGTTAAGTCTGCTTGTTGAACTGAACCCTTTCCCATTATGTAACACTTTTTCTTTTTGCCTTTTTTGTTCATTGATTTAAAGTCTGTTTTGTCTGAAATTAGAATAACAACCCTCATTTTTTTTTTTTTTGTTTGCCATTTTCTTGGTAGATTTTTCTCCATCCCTTTACTTTGAGCCTATGGATATCATTGCATGTGAGAAGGGTCTCTTCTTGACTGGGGTTGAGTCTTACTTCTCCATCCCACTTACCACTCTGCCTTTTAACTGGGACATTTAGCCCATTTACGTTTGAGGTTAATATCGACATGTGCAGGTTTCATCCTGTCATTTTGATGTTAGCTGGTTATTATGCAGATTTGATTGTGTAGTTGCTTTATAGTGTCAGTGATCTATGCACTTAGTGTGTTTTTGTTCTGGCTGGTAATGGTATTTCCCTTCCATCTATGGCACTCCTATAAGGACCTCCTGTAAGGCAACTCTGGTGGTAAGAAATTCTCTTAGCATTTGCTTGTCTGAAAAGGACCTTATTTCTCTTTTGCTTATGAAGCTTAGATTGGCTGGATATGAAATTCTTGGTTGTAGTTTCTTTTCTTTAAGAATGCTGAATATAGTCCCCCAGTCACTTCTTACCTGTAGGATTTCTGCTGAAAGGTTCGCTGTTAGCCTGATGAGTTTCCCTTTGTAGGTGACCTGCCTCCTCTTTCTAGTTGCCTTTAACATTTTTTTCTTTCATTTCAAACTTGGAGAATGTGATGACTGTGTCTTAGAGAATGGTCATCTTTATAGTACCTCACAAGGATTCTCTGCCTTTCTTGGATTTGAGCATTGGCCTCCTTAGCAAGGTTCAGGAAGTGTTTGTGGATGATATCTTCAAATTTGTTTTCCAAGTTGCTTGATTTCTCTTACTGACTTTCAGCGAGCCACTGAGTCATAGATTTGGTCTCTTTACATAATCTCATATTTCTTGGAGGTTTTGTTCTTTTTTCTTATATTGCTTTTTCTTTATTTTTTATGCCTGTTACTTCAGAGAACCAGTCTCTGAGCTCTGAGATTATTTCCTCAGCTTGGCCAATTTTGCTGTTAATACTTGGGATTGTATTATGAGATTCTTAGAGTTTTTCAGCTCTGTTAGTTCTATTTGGTTCTTTCTTAAAATAGCATTTCATCTTTTATCTCCAGTATCATTTTATTGTATTCCTTAGATTCCTTGGATTGGGTTTCAACTTTCTCCTGAACATTGATGATCTTCATTCCTATCCATGTTCTAAATTGCATTTCTGACATTTCAGCTATTTTGTCCTGGTTAAAAACTCTTGCCAGGAACTACCATGGTCATTTGAAGCAAGAAGATACTCTGGCTTTTTGAGTTGCTAGAGTTCTTGTGCTAGTGTTTTTCTTATCTGTGTTGGCTACTGTTCTTTCAATCTTTGAAGTTGCTGTCCTTTGGATAAGTTTTTTTTTTGTTTGTTTGTTGTTTTTTTTTTTTTTTTCTTTTGTCTTCTTTGATACCCTTCAGAGTTTGACTGTTGTATAAGGTGGGTTCTACTGACAAGCTTTGAATCTAGTTTGCCCCGGGTCTTTAATGTATTCCTTCCAATTACTGTCTCTGTGTCCATGTTTCTTTTGTTAGGTGTTCTGGCCTAAGTAGCTCCCTTGGACAGGGGCAACAGTTGGCAGACAGGCTGTATCGTTGCGGTGTCAGCCCTAATCTGCTGTCCAGGTCTTCCCAGGGGAACATGGGGTTGCACCTGCCTGCAGAGTTCAGGCAGAGGTGAGACTACTGGGCTGTAAGCTCTAGTGGGTGCAGCCCATCTAGCTTTGAGAAGCAGGAGTGGGTAGAACTATCCATCTTGCTGTCTGTGTGTTTTTGAGGCAACAGGAGGCTGTGCAAATACAAGCAGAAGTAAGACCAGTGTGCTGTAAGCTCTAGCTTGTCCCTTTGCAAATACAAGCAGAAGTAAGACCAGTGTGCTGTAAGCTCTAGCTTGTCCCTTTGCAAATACAAGCAGAAGTAAGACCAGTGTGCTGTAAGCTCTAGCTGGCATTGCTTGCCTTGCTCCAAGAGGCAGGGGTGGGTTGAGTCACCCACCCTGCCATCTGGATGCTTTCTGGAACAACATGAGTCTGTGCCCACTTGCTGACTTCATACAGAAGTGGGAATGCTGTACTGGAAACTCTAGCAGGCGCTGTCTACCTGGCTACCAGTGGCAGGGGTAGGTGAAGTCACCTGCCTTGCTCTCTGGGTGCTTCCTAGGACAACCGGAAACTGTGCAGTCCAGCTGAGTTCACAAAAAAATAACACCACTGGGTCAAAAGGTCTAGCAGGTGCTGCCCACCTGGTTACCAGTGCCTGGGGTGGGTGTGATTACCTGCCTTGCTGTCGAGGTGCTTTCTGGAACAATAGAAGGTTATGCCCACTGGCTGAATCCATACAGATGCAAGGACCACTGGACCAGAAGTTCTAGCAAGTGTTGCCCACCTGGCTGCCAGTTGCAGGGTTGGATGGGGTCACCCACCCTATCATCTGGGTATTTTCCAAGACAACAGGAGGTTGTGTCCTCTGGCTGAATTCACACAGAAGTGAGACTACTGGGTCTGAAGCTGGTGTGATGCCCCATCTAGCAAGAAGGAGTGAAGCAACTGCTCCCAGGCACCAAAACTTTGGCCTCTACTGGGGATATGGTGCTAGTGCTCATCTGCTTTGGGACCCAAGGCTTGTAAAAGTTTCCTTGGATTCCAAAAGTTGCCACTTCAAAATGTCCGGGTGGCTCTCTGCCTGTCTAGAAGCGTGGGAGTGGGGAAGGCGTGGGGAACCTGGGAGTATACTCTCATTTCCAGGCTTGCATTCGTACTCTATGGAGAATACGAATCCCCTGGAAGCTCTTGTTCACTCACCCTTTCCCATACTGGGGAGGTTCTCCTGTCTCCATGGTGAGCCCAGACAGGCTGGTGTCCAGCTCTACTCCTGTCTGCATTCTGTGTCATTCTGCTGCCTTGATGGGTCCCGACGTGATTTCTCAGATGATCAGCTTGCAGGTTCAGTATTCACTAGCCTGTTTTGCTTCCCCTCTGTGAGAGGAGCACACATGATCTTCTTCTAGTCTGCCATCTTCTATCCAATTATTGGACCGTGTATATTGGTCCATTGTGCCTCAGCATCTACCTCAAATGTGAATTCAACCCACTGCAGAAACTTTTGATGTTAGTTATTTCTTTACTTCTGTTACTTTTGGGATTCTTTTCTTTTCTTTCTTTTCTTTTCTTTTCTTTCTTTTCTGGTATTTCTGTTTCCCCTAGTTGTGATGTTAAGGTTATTAAATAATGTTATTTAGTCAAAAGTCATTCAGGAGCAAGTTGTTTACCTTTCATGTAATTGTGTGGTTTGGGGAGATCATCTGGTTTTGATTTCTATTTTCATTCCTCTGTGATCTGAGAGTATGTTTAATACACTGCTGATATTTTTTAATTTATTGAGACTTGCTTTATGACCAAGCATGTGGTTGATCTTAGAGTGTGTTCTGTGTGTAGACTAGAAGAATATATATTCTGTGGTTGTTGGGTGAAATATTTTATAGGTGTCTTTTATGTCTAATTGGTGTCAAGTTTATGTTCAGAATTTCTTTGTTAGTTTTCTGTCTAAAGCTGTCAGTGGAGTGATAAGTCATTCACTATTTTATTGTGGCTAAGTCTTCTCTTAGGTCTAGAAGTACTTGTTTTATAAATCTCAATGCTCCTATATTGAGTGCATGTGTATTTAGGTGAGTTATGTCTTCTTGTTGAATTGAACCTTTTTTGATTATGTAATGCCCCTTTTTGTCCTTTCTTAATGTTGTTGGTTTAGTCTGCTTTGTCCGATTTAAGAATAACAACACCTCCTCTTGTTTCCATTTACATGACAGATTTTTCTCTATCCCTTTACTTTGATCCTATCTATCCCTTTACTTTGATCCTATGGGTGTCGTTACATGTGAGCTGGATCTTTTGAAGCCAAAAGATGGATGGTTTTGGTTAGTCATCCAAATTGCCACTCTGTGTCTTTTAAGTGAGAGTGTTTAGAGCATTTACATTCAAGGTTAATTTTGATACTACATTCAAAGTGAAGTTTTGATCCTGTTGTGATGTTGTTAGCTGTTTACATTGTAGTCTCAATTGTATAGTTGCTTTTAAGGGTCTGTCACTACGTACTTAAGTGTGTTTTTGTGGAAGCAGGTATCATTGTTTCATCTTGATCTTTAGAACTCTCTGCAGGATCTCTTGTAAGACTGGTCTCGTGGTAAGAAATTCCCATAGCAGTTGCTTGTCTAGAAAAGATTTTTTCTTCTTTTCTTATGAAGCTTAGTTTGCTGGGATACAAAATTCTTGTTTGGAATTTATTTTCTTTAAGGATTCTGTACATAGGGCCCTGATCTCTTCAGGCATGTAAGGTTTCTGCTGAGAAGTCCACTGTTAGCCTGATGGGGTTTTCTTTTTTGTGATTTGACACTTTTCCCTAGCTTCCTTTAAGATTTCTTCTTTCACTTTGACATTGGAAACCCTGATGACTATGTGCCTTGTGGGTAGTCATCTTGTATAGTGTCTCACAGAGATTTTCTAGTTTTTTTTTTCTTTTTTTTTTTTTTTTTTTTTTGAGACGGAGTCATACCTAGGTGCCTTGTATAGTATCTATTGGCATCTTCTATACTCTTTTACCGGAGTTCTCTGTTTTTTTTATATTTGCTTGTCTACCTCTCTAGCAAAATTGGAAACATTTCTGTTAACTATATCCTCAAATATGTTTTCCAAGTTGCGTACTGTCTCTCCATCTCTCAGGAATTGTGAGTTTGTTCTCTTTACATAATCACATGTTCCTCAAAGTTATTGTTCATTTTAAAAATTATTTTTCCTTTTTTTTTTTTTAAACTGAGTTGATTTGAAGGGCCAGTCTCTGAGTTCAAAAATTCTTTTCTAAACTTGGTCTAGTCTATTGTTATAGCTTCAGACTGTGTTTTGAAATTCCCTGTAGTACATTTTTCAATGCCAGAAGTTCAAGTTTGTTTCTTTCTTAAAGTGGCTACGTCATTGTACTCTAGGATCATTGTACTGGCTTCCTTGGATTGGGTTTCAACTTTCTCTTGAATCTTGTTGAGCTTCCTTGCCATCCGAACTCTGAATTCTGTGTCTGTCACTTCTTCCATCTCAATCTGCTTAGGATCCATTGCTGGGGAGCTAGTGCAATCTTCGTAAGTAAGAGAGTACTCCAAAGATTAATGGAATTTTTGTGCCAATGTCTTCTCATCTGAGATGTGTAATGTTTCTTTATTTTTTTGAAGTTACTGTCATTTCGATGAAGCTTTTTGGTTTTATTTATTTTTTCCTGTTGAGGGTTTCATTGAGATGCATATTGTGTATTATGGATTGGTTTTGTTTCTTTGTGCTTTTAGAGAACCAAGGCTCTGTATGGGTTCCTTAGCTATAGCTGCTTTTCTGCCTTGGGTTTCACAGGTGATTCATGGTAGACAAATTTATTTTTATTTGGTGGTACAATTCAGGGTGAGCTCCAGTAGATGAGACCTCACCAACTCCATTCCTGGGCCTTGGGAGAGCCCCTTGCAAACATTGGTGCTAGGTCCCCATTTCTTTAGGCTCAAACAGGTCCTTGGCAGGCTACACTCTCTCCCAGGGGCTATTCGAGTCAAAGGTGGGGCCACCAGGGGACCTGCCATTCCCTGGGGCCCTTTTGGTCCTCTGAGTTTGGCAGAGTCGAAGTGGGTTGTGAGGTATGTCTACAAGTGGTCTGTTTATGCAGTGGGCCCAGGATGGAGGATCCCCAGACAAGGAAGTGGTGCCATTGGTTTGTAGCTGCTTCAGCACCCAAGGCCCAGGATATTTTACCCAACAGATGGCTGTGGGAATTGCTCGCTCTTACTCCCCTGTCGGTTTCTCCCTCTGTTGTCTACTCCAGGAGCAGATCTGAACAGCTAGTTTTGTGCCAAACCTTCGGTGCCCAGATTGATAGGTCATTCTAGGTGTTCTGGGCTGCCTCAGGAGAAATTGTCCCTGGCCAACTTGCTACACTTATTCTTGTCTGGTTTTGTGGAGAGATGGATGACCAACTCCCACGCCAGCACACAAACCCATATATCAGACATTGGTTTCGATGTTCTGAGAGTGGGGGCTCATCTCCAGCTTGAGCACAAGCCCCAGATCTTACCTCATACTCCTGGGTGTTTTGCTCAAACCCTGGAGGGTTGGAACTAAGCCCAAAGCTTTGAAAGCTTTGTCTTCTGGGCCCCCTGACTCTACTGCAGAGGGGCAAACTGCTCTCAGGCCAATGGAAAAACACTCAGCTGGGGCAATGGAGGCTGTGCTGTGTGCCTCCTCTTATGGGAGTGGCCAGGCAGGGGCCTCGGGAATGGCCAGCTAAAAAGGGGTTTTGCAAATCAGATGCACCATGATCCTGTGGGAAAAGCAGCCCTGTTCTCCCAACCTGGCCATTCACAGGGGCTAGAGCCACTCGGAGCAGGATGGAGAGCCTTGGAGGATGAGCACCTATGGTTGTGTTTTGCAGCAGCTTCCCCACAGACAAAACCTTCTGGGCACTGTGCAAGCTTGAGCTCAGTCTCTACCTCCTCTCTGGAAAGTTCCCCTTGCCAATTCAAATGTCGTGGGGGTCACGGGATCTCTTTTAGCTTAGATCCCAGAGGTCTTCAATGGAAGTGTGGTGCCTCACAGTTCCTTCAGTCACCCCTTCCTTAGGAGCTGGTCAGGACTGGGAGCCATTCGTGACACTTGGAGACTCCGTATAGGCTTCCTAGCTTCGTCCCTATTCACCCTTGGTGTCTGCATCACTTCTCCATTGACTTTGGGTGTTTTTTCCTCAAAAGATCTCTTCAGAATGTGACAGTTTACTTGACATTTTAGCTTCTCTTTTTAGAAGAGACATCTCTTGGCTGTGTCTATTTGGCCATCTTATTCTACTTTACTAAATTTTTAGTAAGAGTTCAAGCCCAAGTATTTTGATATGTATTAGCTTCTCTTATGTTTCTTATAATAATTTTTAAACATTTTCTCAATGACTAGATTTGTTATGATAGAATTTATTCTGTTGACATTAGTCTATTCTTCTTTACTAATATATGTACATGTGGCTAAGGCCATGATTTTAGAGCACTTCATAATAACAAATGATAAATTGTACACAGAAGTACAAACACATATATGTATATATACATGTATTACTTATATAAATATATATGATAATCCATAAGTCACCTTTTTTCCCAAAATGTAATTGCCTTTAGAGTTCAAGTATTCAAACTAGCAGAGGGATATATCTCATAGATCTGATTACTTGTTAAAGATCTTTTAAAATAATTGAAGGACTAAGATAAGAAAATAATAGTAGCAAATTTGGTAAAAAGTAACTGATTTTCTCCTGAAACGAATTATAGCCGTGTGCCACATAATGACCTTCAGTCAACTATGGACAGCATATATGACAGATTGTAGTGCACATTTTATTGTACTGTTTTTATGTTTAGATATGCATATACTTATTATTGTGTTACAATTATCTACAGTATTAAGTACAGTAACATGCTATACAGGTTTCTAGTCTGGGAGCAATAGGCTGCACCATATAGCCTCTGTGCCTGTGGGCTATTGTATCTCGGTTTGTATAAGTATACCCTATCATGTTCACAAAAACACAGAACTGCTTAATGATGCACTTCTCAGAATGTATTTCCATCGTTAAATGAAGCACGACTGTATATAATAATTAGTCACTATAATTTTAAAACAATTTGTTCGTTCTTTTTAAAAAATCATGTAAAAACTAACAGACTCACTAGTCTATTTTTCGTTTTTCAAAAGTTGAATAGTGCTGAATGATTCATGTTGTAAATAAGAGTATAATTTTACTCAAGATATTACACACATCCTACAATTCATGTCATACATCATAATGATCATTATAATAGACTTGTCTTCAGGAGATAATAATAATTACTGAGTGAGGAGCTAAGCTTGAGTTATAACTCCTCCATTTACTTCCTGTATTATAATTGACAAGTCTCTAATTCCTTGCATCTTTGTAAAATTGAAAAATACTGTTGACATTTTGATTACTAATTGAAGTATATTATGAAGTTTGGTTTATGGTTTAGATCAGGGTTCAGTTAAGCTACAGTCTGTGTGTCAAAGCTAGCCCATTGTCTGTTTTTGTGTTGCCTACACACAATTCTGTTTCCTTTATAATTTTTGGAAAAAATGGAAAGAAAATAATATTTTTGTGATACCTGGAATTTATATAAAATTTATATTTTCGAGTCCATAAATAACATGGTATGGGGACATAGACACAAAAATTTATTAATGTATTATCTATGGCTAATTTCATGCCATGACGGCAGAACTGAGTAGTTGCAACAGAGAGAGTAAGACTCACAAATTCAAAAATATTTATTGACCATTCACAGGAAATGTTTTGAGCTCCTGAGTAAGATATTTACCTCAAAAAATATACCATAAGTGTCTTGGAATCAGATTCTGGAATTATTGTATCTTTATATACACAGTACCTATCATGGTGTCTGCCTAGTAGAATGATCAAATGTCGTAATTCATTGGAAAGTTTGCCACAAACTATAAACTTTGATAGCCGTGTTAATGATTGCAGTGATTATTAAAATGATTAAACAAATTATCTCTTATTAATCAGTACTTTTATTGATGAGTTTTTGGAAGTCTTTACCTCACTAATTTCACTGATGTACTCACCCCTCTCCCATTGTTAACTTCATGAGTATTTATTGTTTCTTGTTACTTCTTTGCTATTACATGTAATAATGTAATGAATGTCCTTGTACGCATATCAGGTAGCACACATATTGGTAGATGTGTAGGAGGGATTTCTGTAAGTGGGATTCTGATTCAAAGATAAGTAAGTTTAATTTTGATAGCTCTCACTAGAGCCTCCTCCATAGATGCTGTAGTATCTCCCTTTGCCAATAATGTGTAAGAGTGTCTGTTTCTCTGCAGAGATAACAACACATAGGGTTGTTTTTAAAACTTGGAATTTTGCAACTATGATAGGTGAAAACAAGATATCCCCATGTACTTTAAATGTATATTTCTTATATTGTGAGTAAAATTGATGACCTTTTCCAATTTTGAGGAGATGCAGTTATTTCTTTTTTATTAACTGCCTATTTATGGCCTTTATTTTACATTATATTTCTAGTCTGTTTAACTTATCAACCCTATTAATCCTTTACATTATAGGTGCAGTAGTTCTTTGTCAGTGATATAAGCTATCAATAATTTTTCACAGTTGCCATTTGGCTTTTAACTTTGTTTATGGTACTTTGTTTAATAAAATTATCATTTTAATACAGTAATTCTTTGTACTCTTTGACTGAAATTATATTTTGTTTGATCTAGAACTTTCTAAGACATGAGGGTACTGGTCTTCAGAGTTACTAGCAGTTGAGAAAAAAGAATTCCTTAGCCCTTTTTATCTTCAGTTTAACACCTGTATTAGAAATTTTTTTATTAAATAAAAAAGTGATGCAATAGTGAAATTGCTTATGTTAGGGACCAGAAATCATAATTTAAAATGCACCTGACTTCCTATTTTTAGTCATTAGCTATTGACTAGATTGGATTTATGTTTCATATTTACCGATGAAATATTCTAGAGGTGAAGGTTGTTATTGTGAAGTGTGTGGATTATTAATGTCATATGTTAGGAATACTTAAACATCTGTAATTGATATAATTTAACCAAGGAGACATTTAAAATCATGTCTATTTTGCTAAAGCAAAACTGCTGGCAATATGCTTCATAAATTTCAAGTGCTAAGTCCTTATGATTAGCTAGATGTTGTACTCCATAAATACATATTATTTTCAGTTTTAAAACATCATAGATGATGTTTTTAACTGACTAAACAGTCTTTCTTAAGAAAATTAAGAAACTCTATGTGTATCTCAAGGTATTTGTAAGTGGATCTTGTCCACATTGCACTATTTGATCATTAAAGAGGATAGGAATAAAAATTAAAAAGAATAGGTAAGAGACCAAATAGTGTGCCACATTGTTTAGGCTAAAATATTCTAATCTATTACCAATGTTGCCTTAGAATCTTGGCTATATTGACATTTCAAATAGTTCATTAATAAAAGTTAATAAAAACATTGTTTTCTGAAAAAACAAAAGAATGACGTTCTCTATCTTCACTATATTTATGGTGTATCTGTTTATAACTTTTAGAATTTTCTCTAGATATAAATCATATGTTGAAGATTTTGCTTACATCTGTTAAGAACTTGGTTACTAAAATTCTCTCACTCACTCCTCTCTTTACCTGTGTCCTATCATGTGTGAATAAATAGGTATAGATTTCTTTATTAAACAAAAACAACTACATGAAACAGAGGGTAAGGGAAAAATTCCAGTGAAATAAAAAAACTGAGTAACTATTTTGCTGAATTCCTCAAGTAATAGAAAGGAACGATGCTCAAAACAGTTAAGAGGCCTCTTGATGTTCATAGGATTAATTACGGAGGTGTCAAAAAAATTGAGATATCCAATTCTTTAATGAAAATCACTTTCCAATATATAGGGCATGAAATTCCTCTCTTATCATCACTATCACTGCCCTTATTCCATATTTTTCATTACTTAGAAGATAACCTTCATTTTTTAAAATATTAAGATATTTAATATGAGTTTTCAAATTAAATGAATTTTTGGTTAAAGAGAGAATAAATCACGTAAAAGGAAATAGAAAGTTTCAAGCTTTTTAGGAAAAAAAGATAGCTTTTATGTCATCATAAACTCTGAAATAAAAATTAAATGTACAACAAGAAAAGACCCCAGTTGTCATCCAATATTGTCAAGATGATAGCTATATAAACATTTTTTCATAGCTTCCTTGAAATGGGAAAGCTTTTATGTCAAAACATGACATCTGAATGTTATACAAATGACAACATGATGACATGATGTCATGTAAAATTAATTATAGCACACAATTCTATGTGAATATATAACTTTTCCAGTAGTCATCATCAAAATTTATCTATTTAGATACAGTCCGCCAACAAACTGGATGCAGAGAAAATGAATTTTATTTGATGTATATTATATTTAGTTTGTAGTAACTTAGGAGTTGTTTTTAATAAATCAGATTTAATTAAGGTTAATTATGATTTTAGAGAATAAGTGATATTTTATTTGAATAATTTAGCAAATGTTTAATGAATGCATTTCCCAAGTCTACAATGACAAATTTTTAGAGCTCAATAATATACATTATGGGCACAGCGTATATATTTATTCACATTGTGAACTTTATATTATCATACAAACATACTAATCTACTTGTGTGTGTGTGTGTGCGCGTGTCTGTGTTTGTGTCTATCCATTTTGCTAAACCAGAGGTGACTTTGATGCTAGAGGGCATTTGGCAATATTTGAAAACTTTTTTTTTCCAGGGCTTACTTGTCTATTAGTTACAATTGGACTAGGAAAATGTTTTAATGCATTTTCATCAGAATAAAAAATGAAAATGAATATTATTCAACCTGCATTATATTATTCTTTATATCGGTTTTCTTTGTAAATCAAATTTGTTTTTTAATTGATAAAAGAACCTACAAATGCAAAAGGGTATTGGGTTTGTGAAAGTTTTAATGCCTTCCTTGGATTTGGTTTTGAATGACTAAATGTGTAGTGCTCCTGGTATTTAGTTTGTAGAGTCCAGGGATGCTGCTAAATATTCTATAACACATAGAACAACCACCCAACAAATAATCATCCAGCCCAAAATTGCAGTAGTGCCAGGGTTGAGGAATTATGCGTATATTGCATTTGTATGTATATGCGATTTGTGTGCATATGCAAGAGTGTTTTTTTAGGGCATAATTCATGCCTGGAAGGCCAAACCAAAACCAATAGTATTATTTATTGTTTCTATGGGTGTGGGAGTAATATTCGTTAAACAACAAGGGAAGCATTTGATTTGCTTACAGTATTGGGTATTTTTGCAATAAGAGTTCATTTGTTATATTACTTTAATAATAAAATAATTTTTGAAACATAAATAAATAAGTCTATTGAGAGTTGAATGTTAAAGTCATGCTAGCAAGAGAGCCTCTTTCTTCTCCCATATTAAATTTATTTTTTAAAAAAATCTGCACACACGAAAAAAGACAATATTCTCTTGTCCTCCTAATCCCTAAGGTTGTTATGTCTTCTGGATAACACACCTGGTTATACTACCATAAGCTGGTTTTGACTTATTTTGGCTTGTTTTATGTGTTCTCAATAGACTTAACACACATGTAATGAAAGCTTCCAAAGGAATCATAGATTTTTCCACATTTGATAATATGAAAATTATATTTTGGCACATTAGTGTTAATAATTATCATTACAAAGTAGTTTTGAAATAGAATTAAATGTTCAAAATATGTATATTCAGTATATTTTAATGGTTTATGGCACTCTCAATTCAAATGTGTTTAAATATCCTGGCTTTCCAGGTGATAAAATTTTTTACTATGACTACAGGTGTCAATATTCTTGTAATTTTATAATTTCACATTCTGAGACTAACTTCTGAAATACTTATTAGTACAGAATTATAGGTCACAGATAAATGATTTAGTTTATCATTAAATAATATATAGTTCTAATGTCTTTTTTCTGAAGAGTCTCTCTAATCAGATATTAAAATTCTGATAACAAGATTCTCCTGGTAAAAATGCTCTTAAATATTTTGTTCATGCAATTATATCATTATAATGATATATATCCTATTTGTCATTTTTTATTATCCACATAGAAATGAGTTTTAACTTTTTGTTTGTTTATAGAATCTGACAGTTCTTTTTTTAAGTAATGATTTTATTCCATTGTGCCTATTGCAATTTTTTAATTATACTTTAAGTTCTGGGATACATGTACAGAACATGCAGGTTTGTTACATAAATATACACGTGCCATTGTGGTTTGCTGCATCCATCAACCCATCATCTACATTAGGTATTTCTCTTAATGCTATCCCTCCCCTAGCCCCCCACCCCCCAACAGGCCCCAGTGTGCAACGTTCCCCTCCTTGTGTCCATGTGTTCTCATTGTTCAACTCCCATGAGTGGGAACATGCGGTGTTTGCTTTTCTGTTCCTGTGTTAGTTTCCTGAGAATGATGGTTTCCAGCTTCATCCATGTTCCTGCAAAGGAAATGAACTCATCCTTTTTCATGGCTGCATAGTATTCCATGACATATATGTGCCACATTTTCTTTATCCAGTTTATCATTAATGGACATTTGGGTTGGTTCCAAGTCTTTGTTATTGTGAATAGTGCTGCAATAAACATATGTGTGCATGTGTCTTTATAGTAGAATGATTTATAATCCTTTGGGAATGCTATTTCTGGTTCTAGATCCTTGAGGAATCGTCACACTGTCTTCCAAAATGGTTGAACTGATTTACATTACCACTAACAGTGTAAAAGCGTTTCTACTGTAATTTTTAATATATTTGGACCCATTACAGATTTATTTTGTATTTTCTGCTTAACAAATTTTCATTTATTAGTTTGTTTCTTGTTTTGTTTGTTGTTCTTTTGTTCTCCTGTAATGACTTCTACTGGAGGGTCTATCTGTTTGTTTGGTGGTTTTATGTTTTATGCTTTTTGCAGTTGTGATTGCTCTTAATTTTTTGCATGTATTCATTACTTCCATGTCAAAACATAATGTCTCCTTCTACCTCTCCAACAACAAGGACATAGAATGTTCAAATTTCAGTTACATAGTATGTTTTCTACTTTCTACATGCACTTTCATAATATGCCAAGTTATTTTTAAGCCTCCAAATAATAATAATAATTATTATTAGTATTAATGTATAAAGTATATACTTATATCTCTAATATATTTAACACTTTCTTTGTTTCTCTCTACTTCTATATCCAGTTTCTTCTTCTTGGCTTCAATTTTCTTTTTACTGACCTATGACTATACCCTATTTATTTTTAATAGATATACTTCATAAAGTTTAAAGCTGATACCTTTACAATTGTCCTAAACAATACAAAAACCTTAGTATATTTAAAATCTAATTACTTTCTCTTTTTTCACACTATTTTTGTCTAGCATTTTGCTTCTTTGTTTTATAAAATACTTTCTAGATGGGTCCTTATTACTAAAATCATTTAAACGTTCAGTCTTGCTTAGACTTCCACACATTTATCAATATCTTTTTTGTTGATTGCTTCTATCCCCTTCTTCCTCCCAGTTTGATTTCCTTATTGTTTATGCAGAACCTTTACTACTTTATTTTTCTATTTGATCTTGAATGGTAATTTTTTTTTCTTTATTGAATTACCATTTTTTCCCTGTGTGTGTGAAGAATTCTAGGATGAGTTTTTCCACTCTCGTTTTGTTGAAGATATATTGTATACTGGATTCTATTTTTGCCGATAAGCCTGCTGTACTTTCATTTAAATTTTCTTTCCTTCTCTTAGGCTTATTTCAGGATTGCCACTATGTCCCTTGTGTTCTCTGGATTCACTGATATACCTTGGCTCAGATTTTTTTTTTTCTTTTTGTATTTTTTGGTCTGTGTATTTATTTCCTAGAACTGCTGAAACAAAGTAGCACAAACTGGGTGACTAAAACAGCACATTTATTATTGTCTCAGGGTTTGGGAAGCTGGAAGTCTGAAATC